>NC_139512.1:288648707-289133707 GCF_947247035.1 Vipera ursinii
GCTTGTCATCTCAATATGTCAAGGCCTTAAATCAAAGCCTCTTAAGAGGAAGGCAAAAATAATAATGACATATCATTTTATCCTCAAAGTGTTTGTCAGTAGCTGACATTTTGCCTAAGCCTAATCCTCGAGGGTGGTATAGCGTATCTTATCTGGGGACCAAGCTGTTTGGCATTCAAGCATCATCTGAGACTAAATAAAAGCATATTTGCACAAAAGCAAGCCTGCCGTACGTTTTACACTGGTGATGGAATTGGTTCGCTGGCTTACAAGGAGAAAGATAATGAATATGAAAATATTGCAGAAAAAGCTTGTCCACTATTTCCTGTGCATTCTGGTTCTTTAAGTTTCTTAACAGGCCAGGATGTTTTTGAAAATGTGCAGTTTTTTTTTTAAAGATCATGATGAAAAGGAAGAGAATTCAGGGCAGGATTTTGCAAAGAAGAGCAAGCTCATTCAGATGGCAGGTGAGGATATAATAAAAGGAAGCCCTGACTGAAGGACTTAAGGTCTTCCTCCCGTGAAAGAAAAGACTGTTTGCAAAAGAAACTAAGCATATCAAATAAGGAGGGCCGGGCCAGGTGCTTTCTAGACATCCTTCCCCACATTTTATTTCAGAGGTGAGGCTTCAGTCAAGTCACCCTTTCTTATTGCCTCAGAACAAATCTATCACTTCATTTGTTTTGTGTGTGTCTTTGGAACTAGGGCATGAAAGTACCTTTCTTTTTCCTGAACTGCCAGCATACACATTTCAGAATAACTGTATCCAAATTCTATATTCAACAGAAAGGTGTCAGAAGAATTTGTAAGACTGAGAACGTATAGACATTTTCATAAGATCATGGAAATTTCAAGAGAAAAATGAGTTAGAATGAAGCTCTTTTTTCAAACAGTGTCCGCACTGTATCATTATCTTTGATGATCGTCCACAATGAAACTGTCTTATTTAATGAAGGGATGGTGTTCTATGAAAAATTCCCCACCCTCAGGTTCTGATGCAAATTATTGGTTCACCATTTTGAGGACCTTTCCTTTTAAACTGGGATGTTGGAAATTAAAACCAACACTGCAGAGAGATCAGGAAAATAGATAGGTTTGTCTGCCTGAGTGTCTTTCCCAGGCATCTAAATATCATTGAATTTTAGATTTAGATTTTTTAGATTTTATTAGATTTATATACCGCCCTTTTCCCATATGACTCAGGGCAGTTTACAAGGTGTTTAAAACATCAATACAATACAAAAATTAAGAAACAATTAAAAATAATTAAATTCAATCCCTAAAGTAAAAATATAAAAACCCCAATTAAAAACTCTCAGCCTGGGCCAGAAAGCTCAAAGAGCCAGGTCTTTAGGTCCCGGCGAAATGAACGAAAGTCAGGGGCAGTCCTAAGCTCCACAGGCAGCTGGTTCCAAAGGGCTGGCGCACCCACAGAGAAGGCCCTCCCGCTGGGTGTTATCCGCCGGCAGTCTTTTACCGGCGGCACCCTGAGAAGGCCCTCCCTGTGGGAGTGCACAGAACGAAGGGAACTTGATTCTGTACATTAAGACATAACCTGCCTCCAATCACAGTGTGATTTGCCCTAGAATTTTTTGCCTTTCAAACAGTTTAATATTTTTACTGCTTTTCTTGTCATAGTTATTTTTCTGGATGTTTCTAAATAATCAGATAAAATACTGGAGGACAAATTGAAGATGTGCTATAAGCAGCCAAACAGGCGATTGATTTATGTAAATGTCTTAGTTTTCACTATTTGCTCATCATTAGAAACAATTTTCTTTACCATCTTATGCACGTTTCTGTCAAGAGTATGGAGATTAAATGGCTATTCCAATAGTTTAATTTTGCTAATTGATAATAAAATATACAATTTATCAAGTTTTGCTCTACTGGGTGAGACGGGTTAATCGAAAACTCTGAATCAATCACTCTGGCTCACCTAGGCTCATCCACGTGTCTTGTTGGCTGTAGTATGAAAACACCCATCAACCATTTATGCAAAAGACGCCTTTACAACATTGCCTGTATGTCATCATCAGCTCACTATTTTGACAGCAGCCTAAGAGGTCCTGAGATGAAAGTGGCATATGCCAACAGAGAACCTCTCATGGAACTTTAAGGACAGATAGTGGAGGAACTTGGAGGCTGGTGATTGTGCTAGGATCCAGTTAGCCTGGCAGTTTGCTGTAGGATTACCCCTCTTATCTAAACTGTAGACTCTATGCTTACATAGTCAATGTAACTGTGACATTGTAGAGAGTAGGAAAGATAACTTTTGATGGAAATATGCAGAAATTTCCTAGGCAAAAGAGACTGAATTTTTTTTTTTAAAATCCAGAATGAAATAACATTTGGAAGCACCTCTAGCAGATGCCTCTCTACTTCACTGGTGGAAGGAGTCCAGCATAATCAGACCTGCAAGCGTCTGTTATAGCTAACTTCAATAAAAATAGATTTAGCATTCCAATAGAGTTGATTTCCTGCCCTGACTATGTCTTGTTACTGTAGGCAATCTATAGATTCAGACATACAGTATGTACTTTTTTGTGGCCCTTGAAGGCTCCCCTGACCATAATTGATGAAATGGAATGGTTTCCCTGATAGGCTCAAAAGTTGACTCAGACTTCCATCCTTCTATTCTTCTGAGGTTGGCAAAATGTGAACTCAGATTGTTGGGGACAATATGCTAATTTTTTGTTGCCAAGGCTCAGAATGGACTTCTGGAAGCGACATCCACACAGAGAACTGGTTGTTCACATATTTGAATCCCACCACTGTATAAAGCACTCTGAACTGGTATATAAGTCTACGTACTATTGATATCTTAGTGCACTTCAGAATTTGTACTATAATTCCTAGAAGAGCTACATCACATAAAAAAGAACAGATCCAAAATACTTGAAAGAAATAAGCTTTCCCTATATTTTTGATGTCTTCACCTACATTAAGAGCCCCCCACCACCAAAAAAAGTTATTTATGAGTGAGGATGCTATGCAATAAATAACTCAGAAGAACTGTAAATATACAATGGATTTCAGTGCTTTTGCACAAGTATGTCAGTCTCTTCTGCTAAAAAAATTGAAGACCAGTAATTATATCTTTCAGCTTAGCTGCCTGATCAAACTGTTCTAATGTAAGTATTCCAAACAGCAGCTGCTTTTCAGTGCTTTCCTGTGCGTCTGGCATTCAGGACATCCGGCTAAGCCTTCTGATATTCTGTTCAAAATATCAAGGAGAGAAACATGGGATTAATCATGACTGAGCGATAGTCAGTAGAGTCAGGAGGATGGAAAAAGTTTGCCATATGTGCCTACAATGCTTTGTAGCTATCATATCAAACTTGATCTATATTTGAATGAAGGATATCAAAGGTCTCCTTTTTTTAATATACCAGAGACCCTAAGAATGCATTAACCAACCAATGGCCTAATACTCTGCAAGCAATTAGTTTAAACATCTGGCCAGAGCTATGTGTTCTCTTCACAGAAGAGACATAGAAAAAGGGGTTCAGTGTCCCCACTCACTTTCAATTACGGCCACTGCCTACACTGGCATGTCACCATCAAAACATTTTTCCTCCAATCCAGAGCAAAAAAAATGCTCATCCCTGCATTAAAACTTAATAATAAATTCCTAGGACAACTACATATTTCCATTGCAGAACATTCTAATTTCTTTGGTATTGGATAAGTCTACTTGTTACTGTGGTAATATAACTTATTTTTAACATTTTTGTGCCAATATTAAAGCAGCTAAACATCGTAACAGAGACTACCACAGAACCATTGCTTTGGGAACAACCATTTGAAACAGTGGTGGGATTCAGCCAGTTCACACCATATTGGTAGAACCGGTAGTTAATTTTTTGTTGCCCAGGCCCAGAATGGACTTCCAGAAGTGGTATCCACACAGGGAACCGGTTGTTCACATATTTGAATCCCACCACTGATTTGAACTATCAACCCCATCCTCAGCACAGACATTCTACTCAAAGCATTAATCTAGCATCTGCTTGGACATATCCAGCGTTGGGAGCCATCTCTCTGGATAATTGGTTTTAATGTTAATTGTTCCTACTATTGTGAGTTTTTTCTTAGGAATCTGACTTACAATGTTGTATAAAGGATGGAAGGCACTTTGGAGAGCCATATAGTCTAACCCTTGCCCACTACAAAAATCCACTATTAAAACACCAACAACAGATACCTATTCAATCTTTGTGTAAACACATCCAATAAAGAAGAATCCTCCTAAGGTAGTCTATCACTGCTGCAAATGGACTATTTTCCTTCCTGAGTTGCCCAATTTACAAGTCGTGATGGGTTTGCTTGCTACAGGTGTCTTTGCAACCAGTGAAATATTTACACATACCTGCAGTTCTGATGGAAGTGAATATTTGTAGCTCAGGGGTGAAATGTGGGGTCCTTGGGGGTCTCTGAGCTTGATTGTTTTCTTGCAGACATTTTATTACCAAACTAGATAACATCAGTGCTCTGGTGATGTAACCTAGTTTGGTAATGAAACATTGGCAAAAACACAGCTAAACTCAGAGAACACCAGTGACCTCACATCTACAGTTTTATTAATCATTGGAGAAACCATGTGGACAGCTTGACTCCAACACCTCCACAGGTACTTGAATATCCTCAATTCATTTCTGAGTGTTTTTTTTTCTGATGACCAACCAAAGTCTACTTCCTTGCAATTTAAATCCATTATTTCTTGTCCTGACCTGTGGATCAATTTTGGACAATTCTGCCTCTTCTTCTACATGACAGCATTTCAGATGTCTAAAGATAGCTATCGTCTCTCCATAGTCTTCTTTTTCCAGACTAAACTTATTTGTCATCTCCAACTCTTCCTCATTGTGATGGAATGCAGTGCTGAGTCACAGAAGGGAGTGGATCTTTCCCAAGGAGCTAAGAGGCAAATCAGCCTGGAACCCTTGGCATTCAAAAAGAGGCCCAAAGTGGACTCTGCCTACTCTTTTACAGAGTATATCTAATTGTTATGCAGATTGTGCTTTAGTCTGGCAAGATTCCTGTCTATCGGCAACCAACAATGAAGAAATTACTCTGAATAAATCCTTGTATCTTTCTTGATTCCTTGGGAACATATTTTAAGTTTTTGGCAGTGAATCTTCTCATCAGCTCTCTCTTAGGTCTTTTGTTCTCCAGAAGATTCAAACAGGAATATCGGTGGACCTTTGTTACAATAGAACAGCAAGTACTTTGTGGATTATTCATAGATATTTTGGGAAACTACAGACTTACAAACCTTGTAGGTGTGATCACACCACTAGACATTTTTAGAAGTTTACTAAGAATGTCAGCACACAAAGAATCAGGCAATCCTTTGGAAGAGTGGTCAGCAAATTGAAGCCCCATGGCCCATACAGTTCTTAAACTGGGAATTTATAAGTCTGGTATCTTCTCTAAATATACAGATTTCAGCTGTCTGACATTTTAAATTAAGAAAGACACAAAACTATAATGTAAAACTATAGCAGATTTACCAAATTTAAAAACAAAGGAAAAAGCCAAACCAACACCACCACCACCATCCCAGGCCTAAAACAGCAGGAAATATCCTTTAAAAATTCCAAACCTACTGATAAATCAGGTAGCTGATTTCTTTCTTTACAAGATTTACATCTTACTTTTTGCAGTGAGTTCAAGCCAGGAAGTACATAATGCAGTTTAGTACATAGTACTTCCTCCCCTCTTTTTTCCCAAAAGAATGCTGTGAAATAGATAGAGCTGAGAGAGCAATTGGCTCATAATCTCTGGATGAGCTTCTGTGATTCACACGGAGTTAGGATCTAAAATGAATATGGTTCGAAAGACATGCTTCAGCTTTGGAAATGTGTCCACAAAAAGATTTTGTAATAGATGCACCTCATTCAGGATTAATTAATTAATTCCTGCCTGAGCAGGGGGTTGGACTAGATGACCTCCAAGGTCCCTTACAACTTTATTATTATTATTATTATTATTATTATTATTATTATTATTATTATTATTATTATTATTATTATTATTATTATTATTATAAGCTGCCCCTACTATTTGTCCCAGTGAAAAACCCTGCAGATGAAAGTTTAGACCCTAAAATTCCAAAACATTGTTCAGTGCCTCTGTACAATGCATTCCTGTTGTCTTCAGAACACAACCTGATTCTACGTTGTCCTCCCTTTGAGGAATAAGAATGATCATCCCCTTCTAATCTCTCATCCACTTAAACAGCTTAGATTGTCAAAATGCAACATTTCAGTGTTTAGGGAATATGACAATCAATAGCCTTGTAATTAATTTCTTCCTTCAAAACTCTTGATAAATCAGCATAATGAAACCTCTGTTTAATTGAAAAGCAGGTTATAAATCTGATATATCTCTTCTCTGTCGTTTTGATGCAAATGCTGCCTACGAGGAAAAGCACAAAGCTGACTTCGCTGGTTTCTGTTCTTCAAGTCCAAGGATATTTTTTTTAAAAAAAATGTATTTACTGTAAGTGGTGAAAAATGGAACACTACAGCTCTTTCAGCTTGAATAATTCAGAGAGGCAGCTTAATATTAGAAGTGGGTTTTTAAAAAGTATCTTCCACAGTCTTTATCAGATTTTCCCAAGCTAATACCCTCCAGATATGTTGGGATTGCATTTCCCAGAACTCATAATCAGTGTGACCTTGGTCAAGGCCATGAGAATATATTTGGAACTGTAGCACTTTTTTATATCAATATTATTGAATTGCTGCCATCTGTCTTGCAAAAATGTGTGTATCAATTGGAAAAATTATTGATAAGTATTGGGCACTTTACATCACTTACTGCTCTAAATTTTCTTTTCTGAAAACACAGATGAAATCTTTTTCACAAGCAATGTGGTATCAGGTTAATTAGAAGTCATCAAAGACTAAAATCAATGAGCACACTCAATCACTTCCTGGTGTTGTCGCGCTGTTGACGTAAGGATTTAATGTAGAAAATGAAAACATGCATCAGTAAAGAATCAATGGCAGTAAACTAGAAAAAGCATGGATAATTGTTTTCAGAATGAATTGCTCCAGTCTGAGGAATAAAACCAAACAAAGTACATCATCATCAGAGCTTAAAAGTGCTATTACGTTTAGAAATTTCTGCAGATAATTTCAGATAGAAACTGAACTGGTGCTGTCTGTAGGATTCAATTTTTTAAACAGAAGCCACACTTTCAACTATATTCATCCTTACAAAATTTGTAATTAGAATGATATGAGAGGTGAGGGAGAGATATTTAAATAACAGTAAGTATAATTTGACATAACCACAGACAACGTATGGACATGACCTAGGCCAGGGCTGGTTAAACTTCTATGAACTCATGATCCAGTGAGAACAGAAGCTTTGAAAGATCAAGATGTACTTTTTCCCATTGCTCATAAAAAGAAGCATTGTTTCCTTCATTCCATTTAGATAGAAGGCTGCGTTTCAAAGTAATAGAAAGGATGTAGAAGAATACCCACTTAAATTTAACAATACTGAATTTCATTTTTAAAGGATTGGGCTCTTTTTGTGTGTCAAAACTATGTTTCTACCTTTCTCTAGCTAAAGGACAATCATTGTATTTTTTTTATCCTTGCAAGCTGCCTAGAGTCATGTATGTGTAGGTGGCCATAGAAACTGAAATAAATAAATAACAACAGGATTGGTTGATGGATAGCTTGAGAACAGTGTGCAGATATGGACTCCTCTGTAACTATGTGGATAAAAATATAACCTGTTGCTAGAGCTGCATGCACATATCCATGTAAGCAGTGGCATTTGTGGCATTTCACCTAAGATGGATTTTAGACCTTAAGTTGATGAAAGACGCCATAAACTTATTTCTGGGTTTGGTTTCTTTCTTTCACTTCCTATTATGTTGTGATGTCTAAATCTATGGAAGGAAATAAGAACATACACGCTGTGGGTTGTGATTGATCATAAGGGAAGTTCTGCAATTCTTAGAACAAGAAAGATGGGGGGAAAGTATCTGCCTTTTTCAACAGTTGTCCTAGAATCCTATAGTTGTAAGGGGCCATATAAACCACTGAATCTAATCTGCTGTTCCATTTATCTAATCCACCATTTTTCTGGGATATTGGTTCTAGGATTGTGCAGTTTTGAATCTCAGTTGAAACAGGTGTTCCAGAGGAAAGATGTTTGCACATTCTGAATCATTTTTGGATATCACGTACCAAATGCTGCACATTGATGCCACAGTTGAACTGCTCTTACATTAGGATTTTTTTTTCCTGGCTTGTATTGTATTGAAATTTTATGGAATAGGGTTTCCTGCCTAAGCAGGAGGATTGGACTAGAAGACCTCCAAGGTCCCTTCCAACTTTGCTATTCTATTCTATTCTATTCTATTCTATTCTATTCTATTCTATTCTATTCTATTCTATTCTATTCTATTCTATTCTATTCTATTCTATTCTATTCTATTCTATTCTATTCTATTCTATTCTATTCTTTCACTCCACTCCAGTTCCATAAATCTATTATACCATGTTCTGCAATTTGGAATGACAGAGAAAAGGTCTTGACATTCTATATACTATCCCTTCAGGTGTTTGAACAGTGTTATCAAATGGCCACTCAGCCTTACCAAAGGTCCCAGTTGTTTCTGTCTCTTCATAGGACTTAATCATCCTTGCTATCCGTCTCTCTTTCTCTGAATCTTTCCTAAAGTGGGATACAGCCAAAGCAGAATAAAACACACTGTATGTCAGACATGTCAAACACAAGGCCCGGGGGCCAGATCCGGCCCGCGAAGTGGTTTCATGCGGCCCGCAAAGCCATCCTGGAAACAGTGAGGGAACGGCCCCCACTGCCTTGGCCCTGGCCCAGAGACCCTCCTCCTGCCAGAGACCCTCAGATCTGTCCCACTCCTGCCCAGGCCCCCATAGGCACCCTTGATGCGAACGATGTAGAGCTGGCCATGCCCACCCAGTAGGCCATACGCACTTTAGCCATGCCCACCCAGTAGGCCACGCCCACACTGGCCATACCCACCCGGCCCTCTGAGGGCAACCGCAATGCTGATGCGGCCCTCAATGAAATTGAGTTTGACACCCCTGCTGTACGTGTTGCCAGATAAGTGAATAGGGAACAAATTGAATATTCATTGTATGATCTGCCGCCAGTCATGATTCACAATATAAAATAAGTGATTTTAAAAAAATCTTTTCCTCCCATTTTTGAAAGAAAAAAAAGATAATTCTAATCTGATGAGAATAATTTATGAGCTAACCACAATATTGACCACAATATTGACAAGTCCTGGGACGCTTTATTTCACTGGGTTTCTGTGGAACCTATCTTGATTTTGTCCTTATCCTATGAGTGAGACAAGTTTAAGACATCTTTAGTAATACCAGTTTTAAAATAGGTTTGTTCTTAGGATGATAGCAACCAGCAACAGTTTAAAGTGCAATTTGCTACACTTCCTTATCCAGAGTGCTAGGTGGCATGGTCAGTTCACCCATCAGGAGAAGATGCTGCCTGCAGGTCAGTTTGGGACCTCCAACCCTCTTAGTCCAGGGCTCTCTCCTCTAAGTCCATTACTTTTTCTTTCCACAGCTTCAAACAGCTGATTGTCAGGATGAAGATGAGAGCTGAAGGGGAAATAATGTTAATGTGCGAAAACTCTTATCTCAAAACAAGCCAACAGACAACTGTGTTGCCAGTGCAGATCCACATGGGGAAGCTCCACTCCAACCAATCAATGCTAAACCCAATGCCCCATTCACAAGATGGTGGAAATCTGCCAACCATTTCTCACATTCACTATCTTGGTCCAAGTTTTGGCAAATGGCTAAATGCACAGGTCTAAGATCCATCAGAACCATATAGCAAACCACAGCAGGATTGTTGTGACTGTGATTGGTGGATTGTTTCCAGATGACACTAATAAAAGGGAGCAGCAGGAAAGCCAAAGAATATAACCAATGGCTGTAATTAACACAGTCTGCAGAACCTAGATTAGTCTATTACCATCTAATGTCAAGCCAAGATAGACGCTTTAGAGACAAGATAGACACTGACATTGAGGAGAGCAAACTTTAAGCTAATAAAGATTTGTGACAACCCGAAGATGGATGGAGAGTACAAATAATCCTCGACTTACAACAGTTCATTTAGTGACCAAAGTTATAATGCCATGGGAAAGTGACTTACGACCATTTTTCACAATCACAACATCCCCATGGTCATGTGATCAAAATTCAGATGCTTGGCAACTGACTCATTTTTATGACGGTTTCAGTGTCCCAGCGACCTTCTGACAAGCAAAGTCAATGGGGAAGCCAGACTCACTTAACATTCATGTTACTAATTTAACAACTGCAATGATTCACTTTAAGGGACGCGGTGGCTCAGTGGGTTAGGATGCTGAGCTTGTCGATCAGAAGGTCGGCACTTTGGTGGGTCGAATCCCGAGTGCCACGTAACAGAGCCTGTTACTCGTCCCAGCTTCTGCCAACCTAGCAGTTCGAAAGCACGTAAAAATGCAAGTAGAAAAATAGGGACCACTATGGTGGGAAGGTAACAGTGCTCCGTGCGCCTTTGGCGTCTAGTCATGCTGGCCGCATGACCATGGAGACGTCCTTGGACAAGCGCTGGCTCTTCGGCTTTGAAACGGAGATGAGCACCGACCCCTAGAGTTGGAAACGACTAGCACGCATGTGCGGGGGAACCTTTACCTTTACCTTAATGATTCACTTAACAACTGTGGCAAGAAAGATCATAGAATGAGTCAAAATTCACTTAATAAATGTCTCACTTAGCATTTGGGCTCAATTGTGGCCATGCATCGTGGACTACCTGTACTATGGTAATTCCACCCTAGCAACTTACAGTTTCTCTCAGAGTGATCTAGCTACTACTGCCAGAACAAAAGTAATGATTGCAGGCTTCAAATCACTTGTGATATTTGGATGATGTTATAAAGACACTGCGTGTTACTAGTGAGAAATTGTTCTTTAACTCAGCAGTGGAGAAATGCCTCATCTCAGAGGTCCCCAACCTTTTGGGCACCAGGGACCAATTATGTGGAGAGAGATTTTTCCGCAGACCAGAGGGAGTGTGGTTTTGTGTGCTGCCTGCGTCTCATGGATGGGGCTTTGCTTGTTTGTGCGGCCTGGTTGCTGGCATGCCGCAGCACAAACCGGGGATTGGGGACCCCTGCCTTATCTCACAGGCTAATTAGCTGCTGCAAAGAAGTTCAGGATCAGCACAGCCTAGGAAGGAAACTGCACCCCTTTCAGTCTGGCCTTAGGTCAGGGCACAGCACTGAAATGACATTTGTCAAACGGGATGGTGGAATCATTTTAGCTCTCCTGGCCTTCTCAGCATTTTTCAATACCATCAACCACAGCATTTTTCTGGACCATCTTTGGGGTTAATAAATAAATGTTATTGCACTGAAGTCCATATTCTGAATGATAAGCCACCATACCTGCCCTTTTCAGATTAAACCCCCCCCCCAAGAATAATAGTTTCAAGTTACATGGTTACTTCCAGCAGAAACACTTTGGCCTTAAGAACCTGTGCTGTACAATAGTTCAACCAGTGGGTTCTCTGTTGCACTGAAGATGGAGATGTTTTCAAAACATACAGGGTTTTAAAGAATTTAGATGCGTGTGTGTGTGTGTGTGTGTGTGTGTGTGTGTGTGTGTGTGTGTGTTTACAAATGTGTTGCATCTGGATTTACATGTTTTGTCTTGGTGGTATCTTGGTGTGTGTAAATTCTTATTTACAAAAAAGTTTTTTTAACTTCCTGGTGCCCGATCATCTGGGAGTAAAAATCTATGCACAGAAATCTTTAAATAATGTCAAGAAATGTGATGAGTCTTCTAAAGGAATTAGGTTTTAGTCCCCATGGAAAGAATCATATATTGACACTGATTTTCCCAGGGTCCAATTACATTGGACACATTTATCAACACTTTTCCTGTTTGTTTGAGTGGGTGTTGCTTTTCATTACTGAGACAAGTCTTAATTTTTAAATGTTTAATTCCAGCAGGATCTAGCAACCTTTCATAATCAAAGTACAGCCGTTAGAAAAGGCTTTGTTTTGTTTCCTTTTTATCCTCTGAGTTGGTCTCCCTTGATTTATTAGAAAGACCAATTGGATCCCAAGAAACATGGATTGTTATTTAGCAGTATTACTCAAAAGGTTTGCACTGATAATGTTTGTAAACATGTTTATGTGCCACAAGTGATACTCTAATTCCAGTGTGCTAAGTGTCAAATGCACCATTTTTAATAAAAGCTTACTAAAGACATGAAAGCATGACAACATTTTCCCAGTGATAAGACTGGGAAAAACAACTCTTTCCAACTGACTTACTCTAAAGCTCTGCTTGGGGTGGGTAACACAAGCATAAAGTAACTTTAGAAGGTTCTGAAACAAGATACAACTAGAATAAGGAGAGGGGTGGGTGTCATGAGCTTACTAGCTTATAGCTATGTTGATTATATTTTGGAAGGACCTAGCTATAATAAAACAGCCTTTGCAAATCTCTCCAGAACATCAAGCTATATAAAACTAGCAATAGCAATAGCATTTAGGCTGTTATACCACCCCATAGTACTTTAAAGCACTCTCTGGCTGATTTACAATGTTTTGCATATTGCCCCCAATAATCTGGGTCCTCATTTAACCAACCTCAGAAGAAAGGAAGGCTGGGTCAACCTTGAGCCAATCAGGATTGAACTCCAGGCTGTGGGCAGAGTTTGCCTGCAATACTGCATTTTAACCACTGTGCCCCTTGGGCTCTATTTAGATTGTAAACAGAATCAGGGAAATGAGTGACAGTAAAGTTCAAAATGTCACCTTTAGCTACAGTCTGAAGATGGAAATGTGGGAGGATGTTTGCACCAAGGTTTTCTCTAGCACTGACAATATAAAATAAAATCCAGAGACTGTGTTCTTGGACATTTTTTCTTGAGAATAAGTCCATAGTATTCAGAATTCGGTGGGTTTTGTTCTTTCAAATAAACATGCACAGAATTAGGTAGCATGAATAAATTTACAAGTTGGTAGTTAGGTTTTTCTTTGGCCTCGGTACAAGTATTTTTCCATGAGATATCTGACACATTTCTTGTGATGTTTCACTCTTGTACAAATGTGTATCTTCCATCACAAGAATCATCCTGGCGTCCAAGAGTTCTTATGCTAGGACAGAAGGATGGCATGGATGTTTTTTGTTCTTTTGTGTGCTGTCCGCTGTTCCAAAGTAATCGAAAGAAACTGGAGTGCAGTGAATGTACACTTGAATTTCTTACAAAGCAGCCCTGGCCTTCATCTTTTAAGAGCACGTTGGTACTCTTGAAACCTGGCTGCCAAGACTGTGCAGGTTTTCCTATTTACTGAAACAGCTATAATCTACCAATTGAACAGAACAGTTCCTGCACCCTGTGCAACCCTGAATGCTCCCTATCACCCCTGCTTACCTTTGACTTTTTCTGGGCTGGCAGGCATACTTCTGAACAGTGTAACAGTAATAGCGTTGGATGGAACCTTGGAGGTCATCCATTCCAACCCTCTGTTCTTGCAGGAGACCTATACTATTTCTGATAGATGGCTGTCCAGTCTCTTCTTAAAAGCCTCCAATTTTGGGGAACCCACAATTTCCGAAGGCAATTTCTTCCACTAGTTAATTGTTCTCACTGTTAGGAATGTTCTCCTTAGTTCTAGGTTGCTTCTCTCCTTGGTTAGTTTCCATCCGTTGTTCCTTGTCCTGCCTTGACGGTTGCAACCACTGGTTGCAACGGTCATGTTTATGAAAGCATATTGGGGCCACTGAGGGCCCAGATCCATTCTGACAAATAAAGAGTTGACCTTGTTTTGCAGGATGCTAGTTTCCTTTAAAAAAAGAAGCAGGGAGCCTGGTAGGAGCCAAAGAAGTGTCTACATGCAGAATCGTGTTGATAATCCAGGTCCACAGGAAGTATAGCTATCTATTTCTCAAGTTGTAGACCAGGGGTGTCAAACTCAATTTCATTGAGGGCCGCATCAGCATTGCGGTTGCCCTCAAGGGGCCGGGTGGGTAAGGCCAGGGTGGGCGTGGCCTACTGGGTGGGCGTGGCTAGAGTGTGTATGGCCTACTGGGTGGGCGTGGCCAGCTCTACATCGTTCGCATCAAGGGTGCCTATGGGGGGCCTGGGCAGGAGTGGGACAGATCTGAGGGTCTCTGGCAGAAGGAGGGTCTCTGGGCCGGGGCCAAGGCAGTGGGGGCCGTTCCCTCACTGTTTCCAGGATGGCTTCGCGGGCCACATGAAACCACTTCGCGGGCCGGATCCGGCCCCCGGGCCTTGTGTTTGACATGTCTGTTGTAGACATTGCAGAAAAGAACGCCCAGCTTTTTGTCCATATACAGCACTCAACGTATGGAAACCTGAAAAGAAGGAAATTCATATGATTGTCTGGGACTTAAATAAAAAAAAGTGCACTTTACTGAGGGGAATTTTAAGTGGACTTGGTTTTTAAGTCTATGTTTAAGTTACAATCATTTTTTAGCATTTGCGTGCGACAAATGCTATCTCAAAAGGCATCTACCATTCAGATTCATTTGTAAGAAGATTCCATAATCAGTTACGTCAGTCTTCACTTAGTGGATGTTTGGTGGCAAACCTAAATTTGGTTAGTCATGAT
The DNA here is from genome assembly GCF_947247035.1 of Vipera ursinii. Taxonomy (NCBI): domain Eukaryota; kingdom Metazoa; phylum Chordata; class Lepidosauria; order Squamata; family Viperidae; genus Vipera; species Vipera ursinii. The sequence continues at coordinate 288,663,388 of NC_139512.1, forward strand.
ATGTAAATATATCTTGTATTGTTCCATTTCTTTAAGAATGTTCAGGCATGAAAACTGTCTGCTTTTTAAACAATTCATGAAGTGCATTTCTTCCCCTATAAAATAAAAAGGGAAACAGTGTGCAAGGAAAAACAGCCAGACAAGTCAGAGTTCACGGAGCCAACATTCCATTTTTAAGTCAGTCAGTTCCTATGGCAAGTTAGACAGTATCCAAAGAAAAACGATAGATAATTCTGATGCTTCCCTCCTTATAGCTCCTCTTAGGTTTTCAATATGTAACTGTTCTTTGGAAAAAGCCCTTGACCCTTATTTCATTCAGCAGCTGCTTTTTTTCAGATACCCAAATATCTAGAAAAGAGAAATTGGGCTACCATGTTATATAGTCCAGAATGCTTCTGGACAATTTATTCCATTTTTATTGGGAATAAAAGAATAATGAATTTCCAAAATACATTATAGATGTTCACATGCTCACTAACCTTATTTACTAGAGAGGGTTCCAATTTTTAGTTCACTGGGAACCATGTCCGTCATGAAAAGCTTAGGGCGTTTTTTACAATCTGATACTCTCCAGAATATGTTGGAATTGCCTTGGGAAACAGATTACTGTTTTATGAGAAAAATAAATTGTGCATAGCATGCACTTGACCCTCCTTTCTCTTTTAATTTATACGAAGTATATTAATCTCTGATTCAGATTAGAGCAACTGCATACAGAACAAGAAATCTCAATCTTAAAAATAAAGTTACGGTACTATGTTTAAAAGCCCTACCCGCAACCTACCAACAGCCTATTGAGAGTTTAAAATTATAAAAAACGTCAACAAAGTGTCAACAAAGGCTTTTTTTCTGTTATCAAAATAGGAACACTGAATTTTGAAAAGGATTTGCGTTGTAGATTTCCTTCCCTCAGGTGCAATAAACTAGGCTCCTATAATGCATTTATGTTAGAACTGGGGGAAAAATGCACATATAACATTTAATCTGGGTTCATTTAACCCATCAACCAGTGTTATCTAATTTGTAGATTACACTGACCCTTTTCTGTTGGGCTATATATCCGGGTACAGCCCACAGGGTTGGTATTGATTGTGCCTGTGAAGATCTTTGATGGGATTGATAGGTGTGGTATGACTCTCCTGGTCTTACTTCATCTCTCAGTGGTATTTTTCTAGACCATCTCCAGTTTGGAACAGAGGGTTCTCCTCCTTCCTATAGGATGGTTCCAGTTGATGCTGGCAAAGGGAAGGGAGATCCAGCCTAAAGCCCTTGCTTTGTTAAGTCCCACAAGATTCGACACCCTCTTAATACTTATTCAACATCTACAGCCCTCGGTAATGTTATGTGTCTGCATGGTGTAAGGTGTCATCAATATACCAGTGATGTTCAGCTCCATATTTCAAACTCTAGCTCACAGGTGTCAAACTGGATCGCATCACATGATGTATCATGACATATCGTGATGGTTTTTTGCCTTTGCGGAGCCAGGTTGGGCATGGCCTGTGCATGATGCATTTGGGCTGCGGGCTGCCAATTTGACACCTCTGCTCTAGCTGAACAAGCCAAGCTGCGGAAGTCCTGTCCTGGTGCCTGAAGGTTTTACATGTCTGGATAGAAAGGAAGAGGCTTAAATCCAACTCTAGGAAGCCCAAATATCTGAGCCCTCAAGGACTTGCCAGTCACAATCATTTACCATCTTTTTGTTCTTGATGGAATTGCACTGTCCCAAGAAAAAATTGTATGCAATCTGTTGTCAATGAACAGGTGGCAACTGTAGTCAGAAGGGCCTTTGTAGAACCATCTTGTACACCAATTGCATCCGCCCCTGGATCTGGGTGCTTTTCTGTTTCTCATGCCTTAGCCACTTCCCATTCAGATTACTGTGATGTTGTCTATTCAGAGGTACCCTTGAAGGCTACAAGGAAGCCACAACTAGTCCAGAATGCAGCCATGTGAGTAATTATGGCACTTCCCATTTTGACTACTCCACTATCAGACTTCTCCAAGAAAACCTGAAGTAGAAACTTTTTTTTTGCACACATCCAACATGGTTTTATCAGAACTGAGCAGAAATAAATTGGCAAGGATAAATTCCCTTAGGTAAGAATGGTGGTATAGTAGTAGTTTTCCACATGTCCCTATTCGTATTGTTTTTGTCGGAAATGAAGGCCTAATCTAAGCTACTTCCTTCTTAATGTTGTCCTTAATGCATGTTGTTTTCTGTAAGAACCTTTTACAGTACCACTAGAGGGAGACCCTGCACTTTGGTAAATACTGAAAGTATACCATAAGAACTTAAATATTCAAATTTAGCAACACCTTTGTAGTAATCGCATATAATAAGGTTTTTACAAACTGGTGTCCTTTAATTAGGTTGGCTGATAGTGAGAACTGTAGTCCAATTATGGCAAAAAAATGCTACCCATAATGTCATGACATGTCAGAAAAAACAGGAAAACTGAAAAATATCTAGAAAGCAATTGGTTGGAGAAGGCTGAAGGTATGTTGACAAAATTGTAAGTTAACACCAAATATTCCATTCCTATTAAAATGATTGTCCCATTAACCTGGAAGACTTTGAAGGAGAAACATCAGCTTGTGCTATGCTGATGACACTATTCTGATACCCAAAAATGCAAAGGATCTGCAAGCCCTAGTACAGGGGTGTCAAACTCAATTTCATTGAGGGCTGCATCAGCATTGCGGTTGCCCTCAGGGGGCCGGGTGGGCATGGCCTGGGTGGGCGTGGCCTACTGGGTGGGCGTGGCTAGAGTGCGTATGGCCTACTGGGTGGGCATGGCCAGCTCTACATCGTTCGCATCAAGGGTGCCTATGGGGGCCTGGGCAGGAGTGGGACAGATCTGAGGGTCTCTGGCAGGAGGAGGGTCTCTGGGCCAGGGCCAAGGCAGTGGGGGCCGTTCCCTCACTGTTTCCAGGATGGCTTTGCGGGCCGCATGAAACCACTTCGTGGGCCGAATCTGGCCCCCGGGCCTTGTGTTTGACATGTCTGCCCTAGTAAGAAAAGGCTTGTGATGTTTTGGGGTAGATTAACTGCCTTTACATTTGGTGGAGATTGCCCAGAGGAGGAATATATCCAGATGCATTGTCAAGCACCAGGTTAATTTTAAAAGGAATTCTTTTCCCCCCAAACAATATTCCTTTATTAGGAGTATGAAAAAAACTCATAAACTAATCCTTGAAAAGGACTTAAATCCTCCACGCCTTCCGAATGGATCAATAATGAACAGGTAGAATACGCTTCCTTATGTTTTTGAATGAAAGTGTCTACTCTGTTTTGTGGATCAGAAACGTCTTCAGCTTGAATCTGGAGATATTTCTGTCCAACAGAAAAGTTATTCTGTCCTTGAATGCTTTCCTAAAGAACCCACCAAGTATGGTTTGCAGGCATTGCTTTTACCCTCTTTGTGTATTTAGATCCATTCTGGAATTTCAGAATGGGACAACTCAGAAGGCCAGCTCACTACTACTGAGTCGCCTCTCCAACTCACTGTCAAGTTATAGCAGGACAATGCAACATGGCCAGTTCACTGGGGGCAACTCGCCATGAGCAGCCAGAGGGACAGCCAGGCAGGAGACCGAGCAGATGGGCAGAGTGGCAGCTGAGGGCTTCCCATTTTCACACTGCCCGCCACTGTCACCGCAACACTAACCTCCGGGCTGTTCAGAGTTCAGGCTATTTGGTGGTGATGGCAGTGTTTGTACCATTCAGTGGTGTCGGTGCCGCATAGCCTGAACACTGCTGCCGCCAAATGGTCTGAACTCCAAATGGCCCAGAACTTGAGAGCGTGAAAATGGGAAGCCTCTGGCTGCCACGACTGCTTTACGCTCTGCCTACCCACTCGCTTACCTGCCTGGCTCTGCCTCCAATAGAAATCCCAGCTGCCACTCTGCACTCCACCCATTCGCCTGTCTGTCCTGCTCTCCCTCTGGCTCTCTCCTGGCGAATTGGCTATGTTGCGTTGTCCTGCGATGACTTGGCGGCAGTGAGTTTGCAGAGGCGACTTTGGCAGTGGTGAGCAGTAGCGATGAGCTGGCTGCGCCAAGTTGTCCTAGACACCTGGAATTTTGTTCCACAATAACTGTTTTGTTCACATTGAATATCTATTCAGGGAAGTAATTCTCTGTCACGATTTCATCAAGCTCACCCAGGAAAAGTTGGACAGCTTCTTTGTCAGTGGTTGGGGTCTCACCTGATGAATGTATGCCACAATAACAAAATCTTTGCCAAAACCACACAAGCCAGCCACGGCGGGAAGTGTTGTGATTCAGGGTCAGCCTGTGGGTTCGGCAGTTGGGTCGGATGACTCAGAGGAGGAGGGGGGTGTTGCAAGAGCTTGCTGAGGGGGTTGAAGAACTTGCTGAGGGGGTTGGAGAGCTTGCTGATGAGAGCCCTCAGCCAGGCCCCTCCCACTTGGTCACGACAGAGACCCAGCTGTGTGAGCCTGACAGCGTGGATGAAGATGACCCACAGCTGGCCCTGTTCAAGGACGCCCGACGCAGGAGGCAGTCAATCAGGAGTAAACAGAGGAAGGCAATGGGGCACCTTGGAAGGAGGCAGAGAGAAGCCACGCCCTGAACTGTATAAAAGGGGAATGCGTGGGAGGGCTGGTTTGCTGAAGGCAACCGCTTGAATAGTTCCTGTTTCATAGCTCCTGTTTCATGGTTCGTGTCTTGTTTTGCTCTGTTTTATGTTAATAAATTTGGCAGGCTTAATTCCAGCCTCTTGCCGTTTGTAAAGGGGTTGTCCCTGCCTTTTCTGCAGAGCCGGTAGCAAGCTGGTACAGAACAGGAAGTGAGTGCTTCAGTGCACTCCTCACCTGCTCTTTCTTGCAGCATTGTGAAAATGCTATGTGCCTTAGCCTAAATGAGAAGGCTAATTGGATTCCTCTTTGTATTTGATCTTCAATCTAAAGTATAAGCAATATTTCTGTTTCGTGGATGAGCCCTGTACAGTGTCTGAGTGCTGGAACTCAAACCATCTCTAGCGTCATTAAGCCACTGAGCCGCTGCATCTCCATAGGAAGGGATTTAAAACTCATAAAAAATAGTTTGCAAAGTTAAAGATCAAGAGTTTAGAAAATAGATAGATGATATATATTGCTTCACTAGCATTTTAGCTTCAAGTTGGGTCTCTGTGATCTGCATGAACCAATCACTTTCTCTCACACGCAGACACCATTGCCACACGTGCAAACAAAAGAAACACTCAAGAGAAAATACAGCCTCTTCTTTTTGCATAACTCAGTCATTTTCTCTGTCATACAGAAATTATTGCTACACATTGAGATTAGGCAAGGCGAAGGGAGGGTGGGAAGGAAGGAAGGAAGGAAGGAAGGAAGGAAGGAAGGAAGGAAGGAAGGAAGGAAGGAAGGAAGGAAGGAAGGAAGTCCTACTCAAGGGTTAGGAAGCAAATTATTTTTTTCTGGATTCAGCTGTTTGAGGAAAACAAACAGCTGACAGTACTGTACAATACTGACAGGAATCCAACTTGAAGTACTTCCATTATTCTAACATATTCTGTCTTCATATACCAATGTACTGTAGAGATAAAATTGAGTACCTCACATGCAACTTAAATATAAAAACTTCTTGAACATGGGCAAATTCATACTGAAGGCAGATATTGCTGAATACATGATTATTGCATATAAGGGCACTCAACCAAGCACATGCTAGTTTTAATAATCAAGCACAATCTCAAATGTCTCAAAAAGTTAAAATAAAAATAGAATACAATGCTTACCTTTGCATAGTATTTAGAAGTATAGAAGATAATATAGTACAGCATTATGCACAAAGGCTACTTCACTCTGCTGGTCCAAGCAAAAACATGGGACAAAAATGTGCTGACTACAGAGTCCTCCAATGTCATTTGCTTACATGACAACAACCCACACTGACTGCATAGTCCCCAGATGTTGCTTGCTCATGTGACTGCGGGAAAGCAAAGGTCATAAGCAGGGCTTGCTTGTGGGTACCAAATGTTGCTCATGTGGCCACAGAGGCCTTGTGATGGCTGAAAATAGCTGTTACTTCCAAAGTAGATGTATGTTGGTTACATGACTCCAGAGGCCTTATAGCAACTGTAGTTTCAGGAACCAGCAGCAAGTCTATTTTTTAAAGCACTGTCATATTTTCAAACAGATAGTAAGGAAATGGTTGCTACGTGAGGATTACCTGTACTGGATCAGAGAATTAACTTTCTACAGATTCTCAGAAAAACACATCCCTTTATGATTAAGATTCTGCAGATTCAGAATGATGGTTTCTAGAATTGTAGGGACACTATTTACTTATTCTTCTGATTAGGAACAATAAAGTAAGAGCACTGAGTATCATTTGGCTCTTAACCTCGAAAAATAACTGATTTTCTGGGTCTACTCACATAGACAAGCCTCCCAAAGTTTAGTTAAAACATGGTTAAATCACCAAATGATTTATTGAATTACATGGCTGCCCAACACACCACAGTAAGAATATCATTTTTTTTCTGGTCAGGATTACTGAAAATCATAATCTGACACATCTGGAAGATACCAAGCTGGAGAAGGCTGACTCTATCCACAGCACCATCTAGTTTTGTAACAAGCAGCTGTGGATATTTAAGAATACAGTGCTACGGTTTGAAAACATTCATCATCACTATCAAGCTCAACTGTAATTTAGAAAATACTGGTCCTCGAGTGCTTCACATTGGTTTCCTCTACTTTGTGCATGTTCCAGCATCTACATGAGTCATAAACCAGACTACAAAAGTCACAGTGGTGTATTTCCTGAAGGGAGTTGAAAGTAATTGAGAAACGATAAAGAAAAGTAGGTTTAAAAATCCATCTTTCAGGCATATATCACAATCTCAGGCATACAACAGAGCTTTGAGTCACCGATAGTACAATTCAGCAATATTATGCAAAATAATACTGCACTGAGGTTTGTAGGCCTCCTTGGCAAATTATAGGAATGCACACAGAAAAAATATTTCATATAAGGTAGTACTGTCTTGCAAATTGTGCCACTCACAGTTTTGTTAGCAGATGCCAACTTAAATCAGAACAATTTCTGGGCCATCTGCTATAAAGGCTTCACTTGGATCACATTTGATTTTGTGCCTGTGACACTGGAACTGTCATTTATTTGTTGTGTTTCATCATTGGTGATAATGAAAATGACTGAGGAAGAGCTGAATGTCACTTTCTTCTTGGGCCTGTTCCTCGTCTTCTGTGACACAACAATAGGTCTTACTGGCTTTTCATTTCTGATTGCTGGCTTTTCTTTCAAAATCCGCTGAAACCTCAAGAAGTGAACACAGACAAGCTGTGTAAGGCACTGTCGAAACTGCAAGGCAAGAAAAGTATTATCTAGTATTTGGATGGCACACTATGAATGTAATATATTTCAGAATCAGGATGACATGATGATGACATAAGATCAGCCATGAGCTTTGGTAAATGCAAAAACATGGTTGATATACAAGCAGATGAAGGCTGATCAGACAGATTTCTATTAGCATCATTTGATTACTGGCAATTTAAAAAAAACTACACAGCTCTATGCGTAACAAACTTTATTTCTTCCATTATGGATTAATTTTATAATCACTGTCTTTTTAGTTGATGGATATCCCTCTCAGACATTTTGTAATTCTACAAATAAGAATGGAGGCTGATCTGATTCATAAAAATTGAACAACACAATAAAAACTGTAAAAAAAAAAAAAGCTGAAAGGCTCTTGGCATTTCCAGAAAGAGCTGGGAAAGACTCTATTTTAATATCAGCAGTGCTTTAGAATCAGCAGTAGAATAATCCGATGTCGTGTAAAACAGCTTTTTACGTTTCTAAAATGATTGTCCTGAATGTCGTATATTGTGACCCCTTTGTTTTTGGCAGTTTTGAAATATATGCTTGTATGTATTTATGTATGTATTTATATATGTATGTATGCTCCTACACCTTCAACTCTACGCGGGGAAAAACCCGAATGACCAAAGATCCACATATGTATGTATATATATTGCTGCAAAGAAGAAAGTGATATACGTGCATCTCAAGGGCTTGTTTTTTTATTTTATCTGGTGATGGGGAGAATAAAAAAAAACCTTTTAAAGACTTGCTAAACTTGCTAGACCAGCACTGCATTGTTAAAGATAGCTTAAACCAAATTGGAAAAATCCATTGCTTCCATAACCAACCACTCTGGCTGTTTCCTTCCTGGAATCTACCATGAATTCCTCAGCCAAAATTAATTAGTTAAGATTTTCTCTTTGGAATAACTGACAGGGAGTTACAAACCTTTGGAAATGAACTGTGACAAAAATATATCTGGCAACAGAAACCAAAGTAATCCTGATAGCTGTAGAGTCATTCTGAATTCCAGGAATATCTTGACATTTCATTCTCATTTTTAGAAGTCAAGGCCCTGGATTGAAGAATAGTAACTTGAAGCTTCCATTAGCCCAGGTTCTACTTAATATATGTTGTTGTTGTCGTTAGTTGCAAAGTTGTGTCCAACCCATCGCAACCCCGTGGACAACGTTCCTCCAGGCCTTCCTGTCATCTACCATATTCTGGAGTCCATTTAGGCTCACGCCTGCTGCTTCAGTGACTCCATCCAGCCACCTCATTCTCTGTTGTCCCCTTCTTCTCTTGCCCTCAACCTTTCCCAGCATTAGACTCTTCTCCAGTGAGTCCTTCCTTCTCATTAGTTGGCCAAAGTATTTGAGTTTTAGCTTCAGGATCTGGCCTTCTAAAGAGCAATCAGGGTTGATCTCCTTTAGGACTGACCAGTTTGATCACCTTGCAGTCCAAGAGACTCATAGGAGTCTTCTCCAGCACCATAGTTCAAAGGCCTCAATTCTTTGGTGCTCAGCCTTTCTTATGGTCCAACTTTCACTGCCATACATTGCAACTGGGAAGACCATAGCCTTGAGTATACGCACTTTTGTTGGCAGGGTGATGTCTCTGCTTTTTAGTGTGCTACTTAATATATGATGGACTACAATTTGGATCATCCCCACCAACATGTCTATTAACTTATGGCTTGGGAGTTGTAGTACGATAGCAATTTAGGAGAAGGTTGAGCAAATAAGAATTAAACCTACAACCTTGGTATGGGGCTGGGGGAGATTGCCTACTAGGAATCTTACCTTGCTACTTCCCCCTTTCCATAAAGAGACCATTGGTTTTGTATCAGAAGAAAAGCTAATCTTGTTGTTTATATACTTCAACTACTACATTGAGCCTTGGTGGAGCAGTGGGCTAATGCCTCCTTAAGTAACACCAGCTGCCTGCAATTAGTGCAGGTTCGCATCCCACCAGGCTCAAGGTTGACTCAGCCTTCCATCCTTCTGAGGTAGGTAAAATGAGGACCCAGATTGTTGGGGGCAATAAGCTGACTTTGTAATAATGCCGCTTGGGGTGTGTGTGAAAGCCCTAACAAGCAGGCATATACATAGAATGAAGGCTACTGCTAAGCTTGTAAGCCGCCCTGAGTCTTCGGAGAAGGGCGGGATATAAATGTAATAAAAAATTAAAAATAAAAATACCAGAGCAGAACATACATTGGTAAAATGAAGTACTAGTTTCTTCTAACCTTTGCAAGTTGAGAAAAATGAACTGAATGTGATTTTTACCATGTGTATTAATTTTTAGGTTTCTTTAAGTGACTTACCTTTCTATTCATGAAAATAAAGATAACTGGGTTGTAGGCAGTGTTTGATTTGGCAAAGAAAGATGGGATAATAGCCATTGTTGGAGTTATAAGGTGACCATAACCATAGGCTATTAAAAGTGAAACCATAGCATATGGCATCCAGCAAATAAGAAATGTGGTTATCATTAAGAAACACATTTTAGCCACTTTCTTCTCATATCTTAAGATTTTGATCACATGGACAGTTTGTAAGTCTTCCACACAATGAAACTGGAAATGAAAAGAAAAAGATTAAAATATGTCATTTAGAATTATAATCTTATCTCTCTCTCTCTCTCAAGAATTAAGATCTTGTCTTTCTGCCACAATGTATAATGGAGCTTTTCTTGGGACAGTCTACCACAGTGTGATAACCATCATACAGAATGGTAGAACAGGCCTATGTTGTTTTCCAATCAGCAATTTCTCTCCAGCCAGGAATTTATTCAAAGAAAACATTGGACAGGATGGCAGAATGAAGGAGGACAAAAGTCACTCAAAATTCTTTTTCTTTTAATAAGGTAGCACTGGACTGCAGTGATTGGATTAATGAATCAGGCTAAAAAATAATTACATGGCACGATTAAATAAGACACTCTTAAACACATTTCATTTGCATCAGGAGGACTGAATTGTTTTAAAATATATTTAGCATTACAGCAAATGCATTTCTTCTGAATTATATGCTTTGATCTTTATGTTCCTTTCTTGGGAGCATTATTTCTCATTTCTTACTGAACAAAACAGAATTTGGCTATCTGAAACATGCCAGAATTACTTTTTAGTCAAGTTTTCCCCATCTGGCATCTTCCAAAAACTATACTATAATTTTCCAGCCAACATGGCCTTTGGCCACCTTGCTAAGTACAGCAATAGTACTTAGACTTATATATCGCTCCATAGTACTTTACAGCACTCTCTGAGCACTTTACAATTCAGCATATTATCCCTAATAATCTGGGGCCTCATTTTACTGACCTCAGAAGGATGGAAAGCTGAGCCACCCTTGAGCAGGTCAGGATTGAACTCCTGACAGTGGGCAGAATTAGCTTGCAATACTGCATTCTAACCACTGTACCGCCATGGCTCAGCAATACTTTGAGGAAGACCAGTGTTGTGACTCAGGGCCAGCCTGTGGGTCCGACAGCCGGCTCCGACGTATCGGAGGACTCAGATGAGGGGGAGGAGGGAGACGAACCGGCTGATGATGGTTTGGAGGCTTTGCAGAGTCCTCAGCCGGGGACCTCTTCTCAGCTGCGTGAGCCCGAGAGTGCGGAGGATGATGACCCACAGCTGGCCCTGTTCAAGGACGCCCGACGCAGGAGGCAGTCGAGCAGGAACAAACAAAGAAAGGCTATGGGACTCCTCGGGAGGAGGCACAGGGAGACCACGCCCTGAGCTCTCTATAAAAGGAGTGTTTGGGGAGGGGCTGGTTGCTGAAAGCAACTTTTCCGCTTGAGAAGACAAGCTCTAGTGTTTTTGTTAACTGCGTAATTAAATCTTGGCAGAAGCCTTTTAGCCTTGGACGCTCTCCAGTCTCTTCTTTCTGATAAGGGGTTTGTTAGAAGAGGGCTGGTTCAGAACAACCACATTAGGATCACTACTCTAGTTCTTGGTTCTCAGAGTGATTCAGAGTCAGGAGACACACGTTTAATAAAGTATTAGTATTCTCTCAATTATGTGTTCCATTTCCTTTTAAGATAGCAACTTAACAGAACCCCCAAACTATAGTAAGGATATATACAGATCAAATTCAGCCATCACTTTTAATATCAGCCAAAACATGTCAGGTTGCATACTGTCAAAAAAACTAAAGCAAATTATGAAAACATGTACATAATTAAATAGCAGGCACACAATAAGAAGCACTTTTTAATGTTCCAATCACTGTTTAGCCATAAACAACTGCATTTGCTTACTGAAAAAGTCTAGGAGCAAGCTATTGGTTTAACCAACTCACCATTCGTACTGCGTGAAAAATATGTCCATAGCAGTAGACCACGATCCCAAGTGGTACCACTAGACAACCAAAAGAGAAAAAGAGGACAAAGGAAGTATCACTGGGTTCTCTTGAACTCCAGTCCACTGAACAACCTAATCCATGAGGTTCTAGCGAGTAATGGTTCCAGCCAAAAAGAGGTGCTCCTGTCCAGGCTAAGGAATAAAGCCAGATATATGTGATTGCCCTCCAAGACCACGAGAAATCAATCACTCTTGCATGCACTACTGTAATGTACCGTTCATAGGCCAAGACAGTGAGGGTCGTAAGTGAAACAATTCCTGCAGGGAGATATAAAAGAAAGCAAACATTATACAGTAATTTTTAAATCGTCTGGTATAATTGTCCTACATAAAGACATGTGGATTTCTAGGCTTATTTTATTGTTTATACTTATAGCTTTATACGCACAATGAAATATAGACAGAAAAAAGAAAATATGTTTTTCTATTATTAGGAGGGCTACAAGCCAAGAACATGTTCCACTAATCACCACCATATTTGAACTCAGATATTGAACATCAGATCACCCGTCTCTCACTTGATGCCCTCCCAAAATGTTGGGACTGCAACTCCTAAGATTCCCTAGTCAGAAGTAATTTCTTACCAACTCAGTTAAGTCTCAAATACAGAAAAATCAGTAAGAATGCAGTTAAAATATGTGTATTTCAGAATGCATGTCTGTGAAATATTGCGGCTTACCAATACAACTGATACCATTTACAGCAGCCTCACCTGATTTATGTGAACATGAATCTGGGCAAACTCTGGGAGACAGTGGATGATAGAAGGCCTTGGCTGCACATGGGGTTGCGAAGAGTTGGACACAATTTAGTGAATGAACAACAAGACCTGATTTACTGGACCACAACTAACCAGTAGCCAGGGTCACGAAGAATAATGTGAATTGTAGTCTAACAGCTAGGAAAAGGTTCCCTTTTGCAAATACCAATTAGAAAAATTGAGGCTGGTTCATAATGAATGTGGAATTTTGGGTGGTAGGTGGCTGCATGCAACATTTAGGGGTGGAGAAAGAGCATTATATACATGCAACCTGCCACTTTTTTTTAAGCAGTACATTCACAGCTGCCACCCCTGCCAGAAGACAGGCTGAGCACCTCCAAGCCTTCTCACAATTGCCAGCTCCAACCTTTGCACCACTCTGCTAACTGAAGAATAATTTTTTGGCATTCCATGTATTTCTTTGAAGCCCACAAGGATGTTTAACTTATTAACATGGCCCTTTCCCCTCAATGTGCAAGCCGTTTCTATATATATAAACTCTAATTTGCAGGAGCTCTGTGCATACTAAATAACTGAAAGAGCACATTTCAGTAAGTAGGCTTCAGTCAAGGCACAATGAAACAAATCCCATTACATGTTAGAAACTAAGAATCTTTTCCGAGTTTGTCAATATGGGCCGAGTTAGACTTGTGAATAAATCAGTGCAAAGAACACTTGGAGGGGGAAATTCAGATGACATCTGAGTTAACATATTGCATCCACTCAACTATCTGAAATAAACAGAATGAAAAGTTCATGTGACACAAATAAATGACGATTTTACAATTACTGTATGATAGGTACTAAGTGGAATGAAGAGAAATCAGAGAAAAATTAAATAATCTAACATCCTCTTGACCATTGATATTCTATTGCAAATACTTTCTCCAACACCATCTAACAGTGGACATGTTGGGAAGGGAGAAGCTCTCTATTAAGGTTTGAATGATGGATATATCAACAAAGAGTCAATAGTTGTTTACTTATTAAAGACATTTATATGGCCTTCCAACTCACACTTAGTGAGTCTGGGTAGCTTATACCAGCAGTCACCAAACATTGTACCTTGGCGTCCCGGCTGGTAGGGTGAAGAGGGGATCTGGTCCACGTGAGCAGCAGGCCAATGTACATGTGCACATGCACAGAACCCTTGCACGCAGCTTAACTTGCACAAACAGCGAGCTGGCATGCAATTGTCCACTGGCCTGCCACTCGTGCAACTTGAGCTGTGTGCACGCACACTCCAGCCAGCCATTCATGTGGCCCAATTCTGAATAGGTCACAGCCTATTTAGGCTGTTAGCAAAATAAAGACAGCTTATTCTTACTGAGGGAATACTCATTTTGTTAAATGATTTAATCTTCACAAGATTTTCTTTCAATACATACCCTTAATACCTTCACAGCTTTCCAAGATTTAGGAATGCAGAAGATAAAAATAGCCTACTTTTAAGCAAGAACAGTGTTCTAAAAGCTTCAGTGCAGGCTATGCCCGATTAATTTCTGTACATCAAAATCAGCAGAGATTCTGTTTTAGGCTTCTGAACTTGTCCAACCTTTAAAAGATGCCCCCAACAGCAACTTTAAAACTTTTTGTTCTATTAATATTTTAACTGCCTCTCCTGTAGTTTCCTAGTTGTTCTAATTAGACTCACTGCAACATGGCTCTGCTTGCAATGGATAAATAGCATGTAGAACTTTATAACTTTCTTCCTGCAAATAAAGAATCTTTATCCTGTACTTTATAAACTGGAATGAACCTTTGCTTCCAGATGATTCAGCCTAACTATTCATAGTGCTCAAGGCAGCCGTGGTAGAAATCATTCCCAGAGATTAAATTCCTGAAGTTAACTCTAATTGTTTAAAAGCTCTTGCTTTTGGGTGTCAGATTCTTTTGAGCTAACTAGGTAGTATTGGGTCTATATTATAAATTAAGCCAAAATTCAAAAATGATAGCATTGTTGTTGTTGTTGTTAGTTGCGAAGTCGTGTCCGACCCATCGCGACCCTATGGACAATGTTCCTCCAGGCCTTCCTGTCTTCTACCATCTTCTGGAGTCCATCTAAGCTCACACCTACTGCTTCAGTGACTCCATGCAGCCACCTCATTCTCTGTCGTCCCTTTCTCTTGCCCTCAATCTTTCCCAGCATTAGGCTCTTCTCTAGTGAGTCCCTCCTTCTCATTAGGTGGCCAAAGTATTTGAGTTTTAGCTTCAGGATCTGGCCTTCTAAAGAGCAGTCAGGGTTGATCTCCTCTAGGACTGACCGGTTTGATCGCCTTGCAGTCCAAGGGACTCGCAGGAGTCTTCTCCAGCACCAGAGTTCAAAGGCTTCAATTCTTTGGCGCTCAGCCTTTCTTATGGTCCAGCTTTCACTGCCATACATTGCAACTGGGAAGACCATAGCCTTGACTATACGCACTTTTGTTGACAGGGTGATGTCTCTGCTTTTTAGTGTGCTGTCTAGATTTGTCATGGCTTTCCTCCCGAGGAGCAAGCGTCTTTTAATTTCTTGGCTACAGTCCCCATCTGCAGTGATCTTGGAGCCCAGGAAAATAAAATCTGTCACTACCTCCATTTCTTCCCCATCTATTTGCCAGGAATTGAGAGGGCCAGATGCCATGATCTTGGTTTTCTTAATGTTTAGTTTCAACCCAAGTTTTGCACTCTCCTTCTTCACCCGCAACAAGAGGCTCTTTAGTTCTTCTTCACTTTCTGCCATTAGAGTGGTATCATGTGCATATCTTAGGTTGTTGATGTTTCTTCCGGCAATCTTAATTCCAACTTTTGATTCATCTAGCCCTGCCTTTCTCATGATGTGCTCTGCATATAAGTTAAATAGGCAAGGCGACAGTATACAGCCTTGCCGGACTCCTTTCCCAATTTTGAACCAATCAGTGGTTCCGTGTTCAGTTCTCACTGTTGCTTCTTGGCCCGCATATAGATTTCTCAAGAGACAAATAAGATGGTCTGGTATGCCCATCTCTTTAAGGACTTGCCAGAGTTTGTTATGATCCACACAATCAAAGGCTTTAGCATAGTCATTATATGATAGCATAGCATGAATAAAATCCTAGCAGTCATTTATTCAACTGAGTGGTTAAACAAATCAGTTAAGCAAGAAATCTGAATCAATAACTACTATGAAGTACCTGAAGTACCAGTGATTTTCCAAATAAGTTAGGTCTGCTTCTCTTTTAAACGAATTTTCTTTTTCCAATATCAAGCAAACCAACAACCTTTCCCCATTTTGTTTGGAAAACCAAAGCTTCTCTTTAAGCTGAACCTATCTCAATACTTACCTTTTCTCCTCAACCTTCATGCATATCCATAAAACTTTACGTTGTTTTATAGCTCGGTTTGCATGGCATGTAAACACAAAAATATAATCAGACTTAGGTCGAACAAACTTGGCTTTTTATTTAGAACAGCCCCACAGTTGTTTTGGGTTAAATAGTCTTCTCCAGTCAGATAAGTTTTTGAAGGCAGAACAGAATCTCAATAAGACCACTCTCTTCAACTACAGAACACAAAGAATGCAGAGTGGCTTTGCAACAACAGGAGTATGTGAAAAAAACCAACACTGCTAGGTTGTTGTTGCTTTGTCATGAATAAACCCTTATGTTACACCTGTAACTGCAAGGAAACAGGCATGACCACAACCACAGGAACTGGACTTATTTGCATATCCTGTATTCTGGAACAACCAGATAATATTCCACTAGGATGTTTCAGCTATAGGATTCAACTTTCAAAAAAAATGCAAAAATTAAGTCCAAAAACAATTTTATGCATCAATGATCCCATATAAACACTGGTTGGTTGGTTGGTTTTTAAATAAAAATGTGTACATTTGGTTTTGTTTCCTTAGGAACATGTACCTGGATTCTTTCCTAATGGGGTCCCTGAAGCAGGTCACACTTCTGGAATGATCAGCTGAGGTGTTGGCAATGCCTATCTTAAGAGAGATCTACAGATAGAAATGACAGCAGTTTTCAAGTACGGTATCTGAAGAGCTATCAGATGGAGGATGGGTGCATTTATTTAATGTTGTTTCAGAAAACAGAACAAGAAACAGTGAACACTCATTACAAGGAATGAGATTTGGTTGGTCATTACCAAAAAAAAAAGATAAGTGCTGTAAAACAATGCAATAAAAAGCTGTGGGAAGTATTTATACAGAGGCTTGATGGCCATCTGTCAGGGATGATACACTTGTAGATTCGTGAACCAGACAAGAGGTGATCTTTCAGATGACTCCCAATCCTTGCATTCTACCTTTCTATGAATGTTTCTGGAATAATTATAGATAAATCAATTTATGTGCATTGAAAGAAATAAGCAGGAAAATGGGTAGAAAAAAGTGTTCTGGAATGAACAGCACATACTATTTCAGGACAAAAGAAGGTGTGAGGTGGTGGTTATGATCTGTCCAACTTCTTCCTATCAAATTCACTTTCCCATGGCTGCATTCATGCAATATACTAGCCTACGTTTGAAAATTAAGTGGTTCTCAAAAGCCAGCTTAATGCAATATTTAAAAACAAACTTCAGTGTTGCAACATTTGTACCATGCATGCAAGTCTGTTTAAAAGAAATGAAAATATTTCATTTCAGTATCTTAGTCAAGCTGATTCAAAGATACCTATAGCACCGATTTATGAATCTGGTCATAAGGCAGCTGATTACATAAAAATAATAAATTGATACCAAGAGCAACTTTATTTAAACTGCAAATCTTTTTAGGGTACAGAGGCATGCAAACAAAATAAACATACTTGGGTCACTACCACAGACTGATTGTATCAATGGAATTTATTATAGAAAGTATTATTGCTTTATTATCAACATGACTGTATCTTGGTGCTTTAAGATATGCAACATAATTGCACATCTTTCTTGAAAATAGTTTAAACAAATAAATAAAATGCATGGACATTTACTCATGTCCCTCATTAAAGGTTGAGTGCATGTGAAGGATTTCTACAAAGCTGAATTTCACTGGAGAATTCAACTGTGCAAAATAATTTGTATAAAAGACACCATGGGGAATTCACTATGAGCTTTTGCTTAACCTATGTGACTCCCTTACAAGTTTTTTCCAGAGACTTAAAGTACATCTAATGTAGATCCTGAGAACATGAGCGGCACAAATGTTCCTTCTTTTCCTCTGGGAAGTTTCCTCTATACAGGAACTGTACTATTGAATTTCACTCTTTGATTTTTGTATTGTTTAATTAATTTGCAGTCTTAGAGCAATTCATGTAACCTGTAATCATAAACAACATACCTCTCTAATTATATTGCTTGTTGATTTACCTCTCTTAATATTTTTCTATCTCTGGTAAGAGATACTAAAAAGCCAAATTTCCATCAGCTCTCCTTGATTAATCCTTGATAATTTAACTTATCAAGAGTTACTGGAGAATCCAAGTAACTACTAAGTCAACTGCTCTATAAATTCAAGCCTCCGTAGAAAAATAGTTCTTAGACAAGGTTTATTGATTTATTTACTTCTTACTTGGGTTTCAATGCCACTGTAATCCGGCTCATAAAATCATCACCAGTTAAGTGGATTTTTTTAAAAAAAATACAGAAAAATAACAAGAGGGTTGACTAAAACAAAACAAAAAAACTACAGCTATAGTACAGTAGTTCTCAACTTAATGACAATTGAGCACAACTTTTCTGTTTTAAGCAAGCTGGTTGTTCACTGAATCATGCCCCATTTTAGGACTTTTTTCACCATGGTTGTTAAGGGAATCACTACAGTTGTTAAGTGATTCATGTGGTCATTAAGTGAATCTGACATCCCCCATAGATTTTTGCTTGTCATAAGTTCCCTAGGTCAGGGGTGTCAAATTGCAAGCCTGCGGGCCGGACGAGTCATCCGGAAGCCACGCCTACCCCATTGCCGGCAATGACAAAACCATCCCGATACGTTGCACAAGGTCACATGATGTCGCGGGTTTGACATGTCTCCCCTAGGTAGATTGCAAATGACACTCCCAAGACCCTGGGATGCTGCAACTATTGTAAATACATGCCAGCTGCCAAGCACCCAAAGTTTGATCCATGTTACTGTGGGGATGCTTCAATGGTTATAAGTAGGTGAACCAGTCATAAATCATTGTTTTCAGTAGTGTGTTGTAACTTTGAATGATCATTTAAAAAATGGTTGTAAGTCGAGGACTATCTGTAAAATTTGTGCCACAGAGGTAATGAAACATCAAACACATACAAAACCAATTCCACTCCTAAAGCTCTTTGGAATAACTATATATGAATAGCTCTCTGGAACACGAGTAGGAAGGATGCTGGTTTACTATGGGTGAGTTACCCTTGCAGACAACACTGTCTTAAGGAAGCATCCTACTTAGAGCCCATTGTTCCAGATTTTACTGAATGGGCAGAACCTGCTAGAATTGCTGGACCCAAAGACACCTGCATTCAAAGCCATTGTCTTGTTCCAGACTGAGCAAACACACAGTAGAAAACTCTAATTGTTTTAAGGGTGGGATTGCAATTCAAAGAACTAAGAAGACAGAAGTCTCCACTGAGCAGTCACACACCAGCTCCAGAAGAAATACAGGGAAAATAAGATATTGCTTAGTAGCAGCATCAATTGTCCAGAGACCCAGAGCCAAGGGTCCAAGGAGATCAGTCCAGAATTACTGTCATTAAAGAAAAGAGATAAGGTTAGAAGGCAGGTAGCCAATGGCGCACAGACCTGGTGAAAGGGATGGTGACTGTGTTTAAGATCTGTGAGGACTGTGTCAGTCTACGATACAAACACTAGAGCAGAGGTCCTCAGCCTTGGCAACCTTAAGACTTGTGGACTTCAACTCCCAGAATTCCTCAACCAGCTTTGTTGGTTGAGGAATTTTGGGAGTTGAAGTCCATAAGTCTTAAAGTTGCCAAGGTTGAGGATCCCTGCACTAGAGGGTTCTAGCTATAAAGCATAGTGTCCAAGAGCAGAGCAAGAAATGCAAATCCAATACTGAAGAATTGTTTCCAGTGAACAGTAAAATCCTTAAACTGATTGATTGCCGGCTGACAACAACTTGTTGGATCAGGACCTCAGCTATTGACTTAATTTTTTCAGAGCAGACTACTGCACCTATGCAGGATTTGTAAGTGAAAAGTAGCACCCTAAATTGCATCAGAATATAACTGGTGACTATTGCAGATCCAAAGCAGAGACGTTATACATAAAATGCTGTATTTTGGACTCATTGAATTTTCTGAGTAGTCTGCAGCACATTGTTATTTTCCAAATAGGAACTCATTAAGATACAAGTGACTATGGATATGGTCTCCTGCTCTAGATAAGGTGATAAATGGCATGTAAGTTGTAACTGTATGAAGTTACATCCTTTTGAGCCACATCCGCCACCTGCTGTTTGAGCAAGAGCTGAGGATCCAGAAGGACCTCATATTATGAATTAGTTCTACATAGGATACTGTAAGCCTATCCAGAGGCAACAATGGAATAATTCTGGTATCAGAAGGTCACAGCCACTCTGCCTTGCTGAGTTTAATCCAAGGCTGCTTTCCCCCATCCAGATCCTAACAACCTTCAGGCACTGAGACAAAACTGCAGTATTACTGAGTATCAGCAAGAACATACTGATATCTGGCCCTATGCAGAACAGAAAACATCCACCAATGGCTTTATTTGGTTGTTAAAAAAGAGGGATAGAAATGTTGAGCCCCGCAACAGCCACAATTGAATGCTCTAATAGCCCTCCCTTATCACGACCACTGCATTGACCTTCTCCTTGGGAAGAAAAACCACTGCAAATCAAACTTAGCCTCAGAAGAGATCCAGAAGGATATCATAATCAATAGTGTCAAAAGTGGTTGAGATACCTAGCAAGACAAAAGTTATACTAGTAGTGTTCTGGTCTTACTACAGGTCCTCCACAAGAGCAATCAATATAGTTGAGGTATCATTCATAATTCATTTCCTAAAGGGCTCTTTGTCACTGCAAGTCCATCAATTTTTCAGCAGCCTTACATAAAAAGGGAAATTTGGAGATCAAGATATAATTAAGTAACATTGCTGGATTAAGAAACATTTTGGAGTAGAGAGCACACTTCTTTCAATGCTGCTAGCAACCTACTTTCTTTCAAGAATGTATTAACCAATCTCCATTCCCAGCCTCTTTTTACCTCCTTGAAAGTTTCACCAACCAGTAAGAGTAAGGTTCTAGCCCAGGGGTAGGCAACCTTGGTTCTTTTATGACTCATGGACTTCAACTCACAGAAGTCCACGAGTTATAAAAGAGCCAAGGTTGCCTACCCCTGTTCTAGCCTACTATAATAACTCCCTAATTATTAGCAAATCCAAATCGAAAATAATGGTGTTTGGAAGAAACCATCAGAGACATAAGTGGCAATTAGATGGTGAACCAATTGAGCAGGTTAATACCTTTGTATATTTGGGAGTAACTTTTTCCAAGACTGGATCTTGGGCCTACCATCATCAACGAAGTACCGTACATTTAGAGCAAAGGCCCGTTTGAATTTATTGCTCAAACTAAAGAACCATAGTTACCCAAGGTCCCTAGCTCCACTACTCAAAGTTTATAAGGCTAAGGTTATGACAATGCTCTTGTATGGTGCAGAAATTTGGGGTCTTTATTCAACCACAGCTTTAGAACAAACAGTCCCAGCATCTGAGATGTATTTTGGGTGTAGATCCAAGAACATCTGCTGCAGCAGTTAGAGCTGAATTGGGAATTCATACAATTCAGGCATTATCTAAAATTAGAGCTTATAACTACTGGTGCAAAGTTAATGAAATGGAGACTGATAGACTCCCCAAATTATGCCTACTAGAGCAAATAAAACTGCAATCACAAATCCTCTGGATCACCAAACTAACAAATTTTGTAAGAAGCTATGGCCTTCCTGTTTCTTGCGTAACAGGAGAACAATCTAAAAAAAGAGTTGCCCAAAGAATTAAGGATATAGAAGCACAAACTGATATAGCTATCCTTAGTTAGGTGGGTAACTTGAAATGGCTGAGTAAATACAAATGTACTTTTCAAGTGGACAGTTATTTGAAGTTACAACTCCCAAAACATCTTAGGGAGATATTTACGAGAGCGAGATTTGAACAGCTTGATACAATGGTCAGATATGGGAGATTTCATGCTATACCGTATAATGAGCGTCTCTGCATTTGCGGAGCGGCAGAGGTAGAGGACCTGGCTCACATCCTATTTGACTGTTGTTTGTATAAGAGGGTGAGAGACAGGTATCTTGGTCTATATACCAAACGAATGACCCATTGGGATCCCCATATCAAAATAACTTACCTTATGTCCGGCCAGAACTTGAAAATAACATTCAACGTAGCACAGTATTTAAACAAAATGATCCAGTTAAGATCTGCATATGTGGGACTGATTGGAGTAGATTGTAAGGGCGACTCCAAAATATAATGTTACCATATTTTATCTATATCTTAAATTTGTATTTTATTACTATTTTAACTTAAATTGTATTTTAATTCCATTTTAAATTGTATTTTATCAAATTCCATTTCGGATTGCTTTTATCTAGTTTTGGTGACGGTTTGTTGCTGGAACTTTGTACTTTGATATGGCCCAAGGGTTAATCAATAAAGTTGTTGTTGTGTCTAGCCTACAAGTAACAGAGATATTTTTTTTCCTTTCCATCCTACCCAGTCCCACAGAAAGGGCACAGTCAAGGTACCATTGGCTAAGGAATATTGGCTGGCAGAATTCAGGCACCTACCCTTTGGAACATCATTCCCTCCAAGGTTAATTCCAACCCTGCTGGCTCTTCACAAGGCCCTAAAAACTTGGTTTTATGCCTGGAGCTGGTGCAATGGGTGTATGATGAAGCCTATGGCTTTGTTCATGACCATTTTGTGGCATTTGCTGCTCTGTATTTTTATGTTCTGGATATTACTTGTTTTATTGTAAGCCACCTAGCAACAGGATCAAAAGACTCAAACTTTCTGAGATAACAATGCAAGATGTAGCATCAGGCCCCTTAATAGAACTAACCCACTATCAACTGAACTAGACTTGGTGTCCAATGCCAAGCAGATCTGAGCAATTTTTATTCATTTGCTAGGTGAAGTCCCATAAAATCTCTTCAATTCCCTAATAGGATCCATGAAATTTTGATAATGTTGCTGGGTTAGAATCCGAATATGTAATAGCAGTGGGGATATATTGCCTTTTTGCTGCTCTGATTGCAAAGTTATAAGCTGAAACATCTGATAAGACCCAGTCTTTGCCTTACACTAGCAGCATTCTTGGCATTTCATAGAAGTTTTCAAATAAATGAAGGAACTTCTTTAAATCCGTGGTCCAGGACAGGCTGCTCAGTTGCAAACCCAGCTAAGGCTATCATCACCCTTATATTCCAGCTGGCAAGTGAAAAGTGTAGCCTACCCCACGTTTCCATCATATCTCCCTCTGCCCGCTACAACCCGAAACCCCTTAATTCTATTACCGACACCATTAGTCTGTCTACCCCAACAACTGACTTGGGAGATTTCATTCCAACTGTCCACTCTATGTCAAATCAAGATGTCAGTAACCACAATATATAATTTATTTATGGAATTTGGGATAAGGATTTAACCTCTTGATGACTTGCATTAAAGCTAGGCAGTGATACCTAGTGATATCAAAATATAAAGGCAGGAATGTTAAACAAGGCAATTCAATTCCCATTAGCTCCAGCTAGCATTGTCGATAATAAGTGATGCTGGAATTTGCATTTTAATATCTGGAAGGTCACACGTTGCTTACTCTACAACTTGATTGATCGTGTGCCATCCCGTCGTTGTCGACTCCTAGCGACCCCATAGGTTTCTCCAGGACGACCTATCCCCAATGAATGGATGATTAAGTAAAAGAGGTCAACTAAATGTCTATGGAGATTCTCAATCATCCAGGTCATGGTTGTCCCAAAAGTGTTTTTTCAGGTGCTTTTTCCTTCCATTCCCCACCATCCAGTCAGAGCTGAAGAGGCTTCTTGCATGAGAAGCAAAAACGTCTTCAAAGAAAGTCCAGTTGCCTCCTGAAAAAGCACCTCTGAGGACAACTAAACTGGAGGGAGGCCAAGTTTGCTTTTGAGGGGCAAGCAGGAGGACGAGTACCCAAGCTTACAACCCTTTGTTAGCTACCTTGATATTAAAGAGAGGCTCGATTTGAACCCCGAACCCTTGAGCCCTGAAGTGGGGTTAGACTGGAAACGTCAACATTTGCACCAATGTGCATCAGACCTTAAGTTTGGCGCTGGAATAAGGGAACTCTGCCCCGGCGCAGAGATTCACTTTTTAAAAAAAATATTCGCGTCCTTCCAAATCCTGCCCGGGTCAGTCTGCACGAATTCGGAGGGACGTCCGGCGCCCCAGAGCAGGCGGGGAATCGCCCCGTGTGCGGTTCTCCCCTTACCGAAGAGGCTGTTGCTGAAGCCGTCCCACATGCAGCCGGCTTCGTCCCAGGCCCAACCATTCCTGAGGCAGGCGAGGAAAGTGAGGCTGACGCCGAAAAACGACACCAGCGAGTCGCTGAGGCTGATGTTCACCAGGAAGAGGCCGGTGGGCGTGCGGAGCCGCTTGAACTTGGTGTAAACCACCAGGACCAGCAAGTTGTTGCACAAGCCCACCAAGCCGATAGTGGCGATAAGCAGAGCTAGCAGCTCGTAAGTCCGGGCGCTGAACGGAGTCCCCGAGTCCCGTCGTCGTTCCAGATCCTGTTCCCCCGGCGTGGGCTCCAGGCTGGTGCCGCGGCTGCGGTTCCCAGAGTACATAGTTGGGTGCCCGGGAAACGCCGTTCACATGTTGCGGGCAGCCTCCGTCCTCCTGCTCGGCGGCGGGCTGCTGAGAATCGCGCAAGATTCGCAACCCGCCTGAAAACTCTTTGGAAAAGCGAGCTTCTGCGGCTGCTTATACTGCCGCCGTCTGGTTCCCCCGGCTACCTTTTGGCGCCAAAGGCTGCGAGGGAGGAGCGGACTCTGGGAGAGAGCGTGGAAATCCGGGCGCGTTTCCTTGGCGCGGTCCCCCTGGTTAATGGCACCTGAGCAGACGTGCGTGGACGGGAGACGGCGACAACTCTCCAAAATGGAAAGGAAGGATCTTCGAATAAGGCTGCAAGGACGACGGCGCCGTTTAATAACACAGCTCCTTTGTGTAGCCCAGGGCTCTTCAAACTTGGCCCTTTTAGGACTTGTGGACTTCAACTCCCAGAATTCCTCAGCCAGCGTGCCTGGCTGAGGAATTCTGGGAGTTGAAGTCCACAAGTCCTAAAGGGGCCAAGTTTGAAGAGCCCTGGTGTAGCCCGGCGCCATCGCCGAAACGAGAAGGCGGCGAATAACTGACGCTTGCGCTATTGCGCGAAACGTATGACTGAGTGTTTGGGGGTTGCTTGCCCCCCCCCCCGAGCCATGAGGTTTTTGAATTGCTAATATTTCGGGCATCTGTTCGTGCGTAACGATGATTGGAGCTTGCCAGTCTGGTTGTTTTGCGAGTTCAGGGATCACAGCTTTCATAACTGTCAGCAGTGAAGCAAATGGAACCGTAGCATCTCTCTGTCAGACTCTAGTCTAGCCTATCTACACAGACAATAAAGGGGGAAAAAAGTCCATTAGAACGATATGATTCCCCCTTTAATGGAAAAGAAAATCTTTAGATTGGGCTTGACGATTTCATGGTGTAATCTTTTTTTTATTAAAGAGTTTTACAAAAACAAAATTTTACAATATATCCCCAAATCCCTCCCACCCCAAACCCACCCACTTCCCCCCCCTCCACTTCCCAGAGCTAAATACAGGATTATAGTTACAATAATCATATTCTAAATAAAAATTATGCATAATATACAATTAACCAAATTCATAATGCGCTTTAACTCTCTTTTAACATAACTACCAACAACGTACCAATAACAATATCCCACTAAAATCTACTCATAAGCTAAGTGGTACTTTTTAGTCCCATATTTGTTTTGAATATAATTTATCCATCTCCTCCAAACTGAAATATATCTTTCCTGTGAATGATCCTTCAAATAAGCAGAAATCTTAGACATTTCTGCAAGATTCGAAACTTTAAACACCCATTCTTCTAACAGTGGGTGTAATCTTGACAGCAGTATGAAAGTGGTTTGGCGTTGCCTTCCTCGCATGTTTTTGATTTCTCGGGAGCCCGAGTTTTGGTATCCTTGATGCTGTCTCGTCTAAGTAATCACCATACCTGATCCAGGTTAGGTCTGATTCTAGACAAGGTCAGCAAGGAGCTGCCAGCTATTGAAATCACTCCCCTTTCTTATTAACCATGTTTTGTGGTAATAAGATCCGTAGTTTATGAATTGCTACATTTTTCCTGTTAATTTTTCAATTTTATTGGCCAACTCCTAAATTCTATCATTGAGATAGGAAAAAAGAAAAACCTACTTTTTCTATGTTATGTGTAGTTCTCAACACCCAAGTGGTGTTTTGTATAAGCTGAAAATCCTAAGGATGAATGAATCCATCAAGTTTGATGTGATCCAGGTTTCTCACTTTCCTAATGATAAATTTGTTCCATCTTAAATTTGCACATTTAAAGTCAAAATATTGAATGCGTTTTTGTGAGCCATTTTCCTTAATGAAACTTCTTCTAGGGCACCATTTTCCTAGTATCATGCTAGCATTGCAAACTATAAAGAAAAAAAAAATGCAGATGTTTTGTAGAGTTGCATTCTTAAACCTATATGGAAATTGAGTAGGTTGAACTATAGATTACTCATCTTAAAATTCAAAAATGCAACTTACTGTCATAGTAAAGTTTTTACATAGCCCAGTGTTTTTCAATTAGTGTTGTACATCTAAATGAGATGTGACTTTTCTCCCCTTTCCATAGCAGAGAACAGCCGAAAGCAGAGGCAAAGCCACAAATCTCCAACTAAGTGAACTGAGGCAAAAGAACTGAGCAATCCAGTGAAGCATTTCCCAAACTCCAGAATTAGAGCAGTCAAAATAAAACCATCATTTTGCACTAGTTTCCTCTCAGTATTTCTGTATACATTTTGGTGGGTTTGGAATTAGGGGGACAATGCTTCCTGAATAGTTGGTGTACTGAGAGTTGAAGTTTTGAAACCAAATTTGATTACCAGGGACTATATGAACACATCCATGCCATTTTCTTGGCAATGGTAGGCAAGATATTTGCCATTGTCTTCTGAGTTGTTTTTGATTTCTCACTCCTATAGCTCTGATATTCCCTGTGTTTAGCTTCTGAGCCCAGAGAAAAAGTGCCATGCCTGCATAATTATATTAGTACAATAGCAGTACTTTTATCTCTTTCCTAATTATTTCCAGCATGGAATTTGTTTCCTGGTTCTTGGTTGGGTGTGGGATAAGGCAGATGCACTTTATCAACAAAAGCACTGATTAATGTTTGGGTCACTCATAGATATTTGGGCTGAATTAAATGTTTACATGCAGTCAGATTTTTAATGCAATTTTTAAACTATATACATGCAGTTCAATTCCAATTAAAAATGAAAAAGTGCCAGTCTCAATAGAGATCCTTGGGGGTGGGAGTGGAACATCTTTTTACCTCTCATCATTGCGGTAACACTTTTCATTTATTTCTATTTTTGTTTTCTTTTCCTTAATAATTAACTACTCATAAGGTAACTTCTCCTCTTACCCGGGACTATTGTGTTTGTTCAGGCATCTCTGAAGATGGACCTTATCGAAAAGTAAATAATCTCTTTTGGATTTCCCTGTTAACTGTGTTACTAAAATGTATGTGTTACTAATAGGTGTAACATCCTATTCTGGACACATTAGGCAAAGACCTAATTCTCTGGAGAACACTTTAATGCTGGGAAATACGGAAGGAAAGAGAAAAGGAGGTCAAGCAGCAGGAAAGTGGATAGATTCAATTATAGACACAATGAGTACAGTGTTGGAAGAGCTGAAAGATCAAGTTATCATCTGTAATGACTGGATGGCCCATAATTAGTTATAACATCTAAGCCATAGTTGTCCAAACGTTTGGCTTTGGGTCACATTGAATGAGGAGGAATTATCTTGGGCCATATATAAAACATGTAAAATAGTTAATGTATATACACTAAAAAGCAACTTAACTAATTAATTAATTAATTTGTGGGGCCAGGTTACTATCTGTCCAGGGCTGCATATGGCCTGTGGGCCGTGGGTTGGACACATCTGATCTAAGCAAATGTTTTCTACCCACATATTCTTAACACTGTTCTGGAAGTTTTCTTTGTCTCCTTTTAAAAATTGCCGTCACACTACACATCGGTGTAGTACACAAGCTAATATTTACATGGTTATTTACAAAAGTCTAGAAACCCTTGATGGACTTTTTTTTGCTGAAAATGGATGAAGATGAACTGATGATTTCTGGATTTACTGATTAAAAATAGCTATAAATGGGGAAAAGGGAATTACATCTCCTGTAATTTTGAAGGTGGGAAATAGTATCAAGTATATTTATACTGTAAGCAAGATAAGTAAGTGACTTCATTAAGGTTATTTTCTTCATTGTTTTCAACTTTTTTCTTCTATCTTTTTTGCTACTTCTATAATTTTTCATATTTATCTTTTAGCATTTTAAAAACAAATCCTTACCTTAATAAATACAGATACGTATTATCTATTTCCAATTTTTGCTAAATAACACATTTCCAGGTAAACATTGGATTGGGGTTTAAAGGATCAATTTTCTTGAAAGCTGTAGTGTATGTCAGCTAGTCAAATAAGTGCTTTCCTGCCTGTTTTTATAGCTCCATGTCACAGAATTTCTAAATGTCATCTTTGAAGCCCTGACAATTTCAAAGATAGTAAGAAAAACACACCACAAAATATTTGATGTAAAAAAAAATCCTCTTGAAACACATGTTAGTATGTCAAATCTGTTCTTTACAATTGTTCAGTGGCTGAAACATTCTTAGCACAGAGTATAGAATATTTGATTCCTTACAGGAGAAAACAAACCACTGTTTTAACTGTATTTTCCTTTATATTAGCCCTTTCTAAAGGATGCTTTGTACTTCACTAACTGTCATGTAAACCGTGTTTGTAGTTTTCTTGGACTTTAAAAGAGCTAATTTCAAAAAACTTAGAGAGAGCTTGGGAAGGATTCCATGGATGAGAATCCTAAAGGGGAAAACTGACTCAAGAAGCTTGGGAAATTTTGAAAAGTGAGATAATAAAAACCCAGACTAGCACAATACCAACAAAGAAGAAAAATAACAGCTCACAGAAGAAACCAGCATGACTGCATAAAGAACTCTCTGATAAATTGAAAGATAAAAAGGAGAAGTATAAAAAGTGGAAAGAGGGGCACATAACTAAGGCAGAATATCAGCAAATAGCCCGTGCCTGCAAAGATGAAGTGAGGAAAGGTAAGGCTCTAAATGAACTAAGGCTTGCGACCAAAGTCAAAAATAACAAAAAAAGCTTCTTACAATATGTAAAAAATAAGAAAAAAGTTAAGGAAATGATTGGCCCATTATTGGGGGAAAGTGGCAAGAAGGTGACAAGCAACAGGGGGAAAGCAGAACTATTTAACTCATTTTTTGCATCTGTCTTTACACAAAGGGAAAAAACAGTCCAACCTATCAAAAAAGTGCCATAAAAACAGAATAGAAACACAAGATAAGATAGGCAAGAAAATGGTAAGTGAGCACCTGTCCAGCCTAGATGAGTTTGAATCACCAGGACCAGATGGATTACACCCCAAGGTTCTCAAGGAACTGGCAGATGTGATTTCAGAGCCACTGAACTATATTTTTCAAAGATCTTGGAGCACTGGGGAAGTACCAGAGGACTGGAAAAGAGCTGATGTAGTTCCCATCTTCAAAAAAAGGGGGAAAAATAGATCCAGGAAACTACAGGCCTATCAGCCTGACCTCAATACCTGAGAAGATTCTGGAAAAGATAATCAAACAACGAATCAGCAAACACCTAGAGGCAAACAAAGTCATTACTAAAAGCCAACGTGGGTTTGTCAAAAACAGATCATGCCAGACAAATCTTATTGCATTCTTTGACCAAGTGGACAAAATTAGTGAACCAGAGGAATGCTGTGGATATAATTTACTTGGACTTCAGTAAGGCATTTGATAAATTATATCACAAGCTACTACTTAGTAAAATAGAAAAATGTGGATTAGACAGCATCACCACCAGATGGATTCATAGCTGCCTGACCGGCCATACTCAGCATGTGGTCCTCAATGGAACTGCATCTACGTGGAGGGAAGTGTGTAATGGGGTGGCCCAGGGCTCTGTTCTAGGCCCAGGGCTCTTCACCATCTTCATCAATGATTTGGACGAGGGGATAGATGGGAAACTCATCAAATTAGCAGACAACACCAAGCTGGCAGGAATAGCCAATACTTCAGAAGATAGGCTTAAGATACAGGAGGATCTGGACAGACTTGAACACTGGGCACTATCTAACAAAATGAAATTCAATGGTGAAAAAAGTAAGGTTCTACATTTAGGCAGGAAAAACCAAATGCACAGGTATAGTATAGGTGGTACCTTGCTCAATAGTAGTAACTGTGAGAGGGATCTTGGAGTCCTAGTGGACAATCACTTAAATATGAGCCAGCAGTGTGCTGCAGCTGCCAAAAAAGCCAACACAGTGCTAGGCTGCATTAACATGGATAGAATCAAGATCACGTGAAGTATTAATACCACTTTACAATGCCTTGGTAAGGCCACACTTAGAATACCACATCCAGTTTTGGTCACCATGATGACTCTAGAAAGAGTACAGAGAAGAGCAACAAAGATGATTAGAGGACTGGAGGCTAAAACATATAAGGAACAGTTGCTGGAATTGGGTATGTCTAGTTTAATGAAGAGGGTGACATGATAGCAGTGTTCCAATATCCAATATTTCAGGGGCTTCTACAAAGAAGAGGGAGTCAAGCTATTCTCCAAAGCACCTGAAGGCAGGACAAGAAGCAACGGATGGAAACTAGTCAAGGAGAGAATCAACCTAGAAGTAAGGAGAAACTTCCTGACAGTTAGAACAATTAACCAGTGGAACAACCTGCCTCCAGAAGTGGTGAATGCTCCAACAGTGGAAGTTTTTAAGAAGAGACTGGACAGCCATTTGTCTAAAATGGTATAGGGATTCCTGCCTGAGCAGGGGGTTGGACTAGATGACCTCCAAGGTCCTTTCCATCATCATCATCATTATTATTATTATTTGTGAGACAAATTAATAATTATTATTAATAATAATAATTTGTGTCATACATTTATTCTTGGCTAAAGTTGAAACACTGTAAGTATATGCATCATAAGTGCTACAAATTCTCAATAGAATGAAAGCCCACTGTTTTCATTGGAGCCCTCTGGTAGATAAATGGCTACAGGAGTGGTCCATGAGTTAGCTCCTGCCTGCAGGTTGGATGTTATTATTGGGGAGAATTGAAACTCAAAACCTCATTATTCCCTTGGATACAAGAAGGAAAGAAATCAAATAGACTTGAAGACTGCTATTCTTTCTCTCTATTCAGAACTCTCAAGAAGGGAGTCTATTCATGCCAGTAATTTTTTTAATTTTTTTTTAATTCCTTTTATATCCCGCCCTCCTCCGAAGACTCAGGGCGGCTTACAAGCTTAGCAGTAGCCTTCATTCTATGTATATGCCTGCTTATTAGGGCTTTCATACACCCCCCAAGCGGCATTATTACAAAGTCAGCTTATTGCCCCCAACAATCTGGGTCCTCATTTTACCTACCTCGGAAGGATGGAAGGCTGAGTCAACCTTGAGCCTGGTGGGAGGCGAACCTGCACTAATTGCAGGCAGCTGGTGTTACTTAAGGAGGCATTAGCCCACTGCTCCACCAAGGCTCTTTGAGCTGTTTGCTTGCTTTTGAAATTAGACCCAGGGTAGAATGAACTTCTTGGATAATGGATTTTCTCCCCTAACTCTAATTATTCTGAATTTATAGTGGCAAAGCTCAGGGAGGCATATTTACTTTTTTGCTAAATTTGTCTCAACTTAATAACCATTGTGGAAACTACCTATTAATTGTGGGAGAAAAGAGATACCAGTATTTTTCCCCAATTGGGTACATTTTTAGACTGACAAATCATTATGGGAAGTTACCATATATACTTGAGTATAAGCCGACTCGAGTATAAGCCGAGACCCCCAATTTCACCCCCAAAAACTGGAAAAAGTTGGTGACTTGAGTATAAGCCGATCCGCCGTTCTGCAAGCCTCCGCTGCCGGCTGCTTCGTTCCGCAGCGGAAAGAAGCAGGCAGGCTGCTTCGTTCCGCAGCGGAAAGAAGCAGCCTGCTTCGTTCAGGCTGCTTCGTTCCGCAGCGGAAAGAAGCAGGCAGGCTGCTTCTTTCCGCTGCGGAAAGAAGGCTGCTTCTTTCCGCAGTGGAAAGAAGCAGCCAGCTTCGTTCAGGCTGCTTCGTTCCGCAGCGGAAAGAAGCAGGCAGGCTGCTTCGTTCCGCAGCGGAAAGAAGGCTGCTTCTTTCCACAGCGGAAAGAAGCAGGCAGGCTGCTTCGTTCCGCTGCGGAAAGAAGGCTGCTTCTTTCCGCAGCGGAAAGAAGCAGCCTGCTTCGTTCAGGCTGCTTCGTTCCGCAGCGGAAAGAAGCAGGCAGGCTGCTTCGTTCCGCAGCGGAAAGAAGCAGGCAGGCTGCTTCGTTCCGCAGCGGAAAGAAGCAGGCAGGCTGCTTCTTTCCGCTGCGGAAAGAAGGCTGCTTCTTTCCGCAGCGGAAAGAAGCAGCCTGCTTCGTTCAGGCTGCTTCGTTCTGCAGCGGAAAGAAGCAGGCAGGCTGCTTCGTTCCGCAGCGGAAAGAAGCAGGCAGGCTGCTTCTTTCCGCTGCGGAAAGAAGGCTGCTTCTTTCCGCTGCGGAAAGAAGGCTGCTTCTTTCCGCAGCGGAAAGAAGCAGCCTGCTTCGTTCAGGCTGCTTCGTTCCGCAGCGGAAAGAAGCAGGCAGGCTGCTTCTTTCCGCTGCGGAAAGAAGGCTGCTTCTTTCCGCAGTGGAAAGAAGCAGCCTGCTTCGTTCAGGCTGCTTCGTTCCGCAGCGGAAAGAAGCAGGCAGGCAAGGCACGGAGATCCGGAGACCTGCCGACATTTGGGGAGGTTTGGGGAGGTGCCCAAACCTCCCCAAACGTCAGCAGGTCTCCGGATCTCCTCCCCAAACCTCCCCAAACGTCGGCAGGTCTCGGGATCTCCGTGCCTTGCCTGCCTGCTTCTTTCCGCTGCGGAAAGAAGCAGGCAGGCAAGGCACGGAGATCCCGAGACCTGCCGACGTTTGGGGAGGTTTGGGGAGGTGCGCGCGCACCTCCCCAAACCTCCCCAAACTTCGGCAGGTCTCCGGACGGCGGCTGCTTGGGAGAGGTGCGCGCAATCCCGGAAGCACCAAAGCCTTGGCCGCGCACAAGTCCTCAGTAAGTTTTTTTTGTTGACTGGAGTATAAGCCGAAGTGGAATTTTTCAGCCCAAAAAGTGGGCTGAAAAATTCGGCTTATACTCAAGTATATACGGTAAATGTCAAGAATAGAACTCCACTTACATTTGGACTGTCACGTTAGAAATCAGGAAATCCCTTTACACAGCTTGTAGTACAAATCATTCGGCTTAGCATTAACAAAATTATAGTCCCATCAGCTAGATCAAGGAGATGACTTCTACATAGTACATATATGAAAGACTCTGAAACTAGTTGAGATGCACATATAGATGCTAATATCCTCATATACATTTCCCCCATTTAAATGAGGAGCAGTAAAATTTGGGAATAAATATTATACAGCAACCTTGCCCAGTCTGGTGACTCTAATACATGGCGACCTAAAGGGGTGGAGGAGGAAGAGGAAGTGACGTGCAATGACCATATCATGATGGTATACAACCTGTGTCATTGGTACAATGTCATTGCATAATGATTTAGTTTCATTGCAATTGTTCTTTCAAAGTTGTCCAGAAGGTCTGAAACCAGTAATTAATACATCCATATGCTGCAAGACCATGACATGAACTATATCCATTATCATAATTATTTTATCTTTTCCCCTTTTAATTGTCAGAATGGCACTGCAGGTTGTGGGAGCTCTGCCTTTTTATAGAGGCCAGGGTTCAGGTAAGAAAACCCGATGAGATGCTCCATGGAAAATACAATAAAAGGGAGACAGCAACTACAAAGAAGTTGTATAAGGACAAGAGCTGTGGACTTGTAGGCCTTGTGGATTTCTGGGGAAGGAAGTTTGAAACTTAAGCCTTTCCTTCTATGGGTTCAGATGTGCTACTCTATAATGAGTTATTCTTGTATTATAATTAGGAAGACAGTTCAGTCTGATCTATAATCACTTTGTTATATTTCTTTAGAAGATAGAAATTATTATTATTAGAAGATAGGTTGTGCTTCACCATTAGCCTCTACAATACAACTAGCATGTACTTACAGTATTACCAAATCTAACCTTCCATCATTGAAACTGATTGGAGTTAAATGCATGGCTGCTGTCCTCTAAACCAGAGGTCCCCAACCTTTGGGGCACCAGGGACCGGTTCCATGGAGAGAGGCTTTTTCTTGGACTGGAGGAGGCATGGTTTTCCGTGCTGCCTGCATCCTGTAGATGGGGCTTCACTTGTTTGTACGGACCTGTTTCTGGCATGCCGCAGACTGGTGCCAGTCCAGGACTGGGATTTGGGGACCCCTGTTCTAAAACTTTCTACCAAATCATTATTTAATTGCTTAGGTTTAGAGAAAAAATATTTATGATAAGATTTGACTGAGTACAGTAGCTGACCACCAACTGATTCTTATCTTATATGCTTATAGAGGGCTAACCATGGTTGGTGAATACAGAAACCTTGGTCGACATGTTGCACAAAGCAACAGTTTTGTTTATAATTTGTGGATTATTCACAAAGCTGTGGTTGTGTTCGCCAATTGCATAAACCCTGACATGCAAACCACAATGCCTAGGATCAGGTAACATACTAAATCAAAATAAAGTCAGTCATATTATGTTTGTGTTAGCGCAACATAACAATGGTTAAAACATTATTTTCTCAACCCTGTTTTCTCAGTTTCCATGGCTATTGGTCATAGTGGTTGATGTAGTTGCAATGCAACTCATCTGGAGGATATTAGTTTGAGGAAAGCTATGGAAACAAGACATTTTCTTTAATTTATACCTCTGCAGCATTATACTATAACAGCTTTCCTTGAGCCGAGGAATTTGCAGTTCTGAGTATTTCCAACCAGCACAGCCAAAGGCTATTCTGACTGAGAGCTGTTACCCCAATACATCTGAAGTGCAGCAATTGGGAAACATTGTACTGTAGTAAATTATTTAGTTTAATCTACAGTACTTTGGCTTTCTTAATTTTCCTTGCATTTTAGCAAATTGTTTACAACTGTGTTAAAAAACAAGGATGTTGTCCCTTTGCAATTGCTGAGATAAAATTAAATAATTTTTTACATGGTATTTCCCCTTAAAAAGCCAATTTGCCTTTTGAATTTACTACTTCTTATCTTTGCCTTATTGCCATCAGCTTGCCAGTTAGGGTGGTTTGTGATCTAGATTGGCCAATAGACCAATCAAACTGAGGGAGGAGTTGTGACATCAGGTATTTGATGGCATATTGACCCCACACCTGCTGCAGTTACAATTTTCCATTCACCAAAGCAATACCTAAGATCTATAGGGGGCATTTTCACAAATGTTGCTATTAGAAATAACAACAGAAGGAAAATAAAGCAGTAAGTGTAACTGACTGGCCAAAGAACTTCTCTGTGTTTTGTCTGTCTCAGTAGCTGTAATGTCCAGAAGAAAGATTCATAAAGATGATCCACTTGACCTACCAGATGGACTCTTCTTTAAAAGATCCTTGCGATTGTTTAAGGAACTGGTTGACAAAACAGTTGCCCAGAAAAGGGAGCAAAGATTAGGCCTGCCTGTAAAGGATTCTGGTAAGGAAATACTTCATTTGATGTATTGTTCTCTGATATATGTATTTACTTTTTTATTAGCTCCTTTTTGGATGGCCAAAGAAGGCAAAATGCAATTACAGACAGGTGAATGGTGGCAAATAAAATATAACTATCCAGCACAGTGTTTAAGTTGTAAGTCCAGAGTCCCGCCAATAGAACATTAATAGGACAGCTGTATGACTAATAAAGTACTGTACAGTATGGCACTTGACATGGGTATGTATGGAGACCCTTATAAAATAACAGAATTGAGCAGAGGGCCATAAATCCTTTGGAATAGGACATGATGGATTGCTGTAGAATTACCTGAGGTTTAATACTGATCTTAAAGCATAACAAATTCATTAGGGGTATAAAAAAAAAACCCCAAACCCTTTCAGCAGCAATAAATGGAATTTTTAAAATTTTCTTTTTGTGTGAGATATATGGGGACCCAACCCATTTCTTACAGAGTGTTGCAAACTTTTTATTATACACTCCAAAGCCAAAAACATCTTACTGTATTTTTTCAGAATTTCCAAGATTTTTAATAGCAGCGTATGTTTATTTATTTATTTGTTTCGATTTATATACCGCCCTTTTCCCGAAGGACTCAGGGCGGTTTACAGGGCAAATTAAAGATTAATAGTGGATTTCTACACAAAATAATGCTGATGGTGAGAAAAAGAAAAAGATGTGTTAACCTTTGTGGTTATATTCTGTGAGTGCATTATTTTGTTTTGATTGCAGAAGAAATTGATTATGACAAATTCTTTGATGCAGTAAAGAGTCTTTTTGGTCCAGATGTGAAAGCCCAAGATGTTAAAACCTTCTATAGGAAGATTAGCAACAACCCAGATGGGAAGACAGAATGGTGCGAGGTAAGTTATTTTCTTCTGATAACTCAACTTTTTTGACAATATCATATCTGACAGATCCGCAAAAATATGGAAAAGCAGAAAGAATGGGGGACAAGGTAGAGAGCGGTGTGTCTAGCATAGTAAAAGTTAGAGGTTTCACTGTAATAAAGGAGAAGGAGGAAGAATAAAGCCACAATGGCCTGGAAAGACTTTTCTAATTGAGAAGAAAAGGAAGAAAGAGAAACAAACTCAAACTCTGCCCTAGTAAAAGAAACAGGAAATGTTTATTCTAAATGTTTTGATTAGTGATATGCATAAGTTTTGAATCCAGGCTCTCAAATTGGAAACATCCTATCTCAAATGCAAAACAGCTTTTCACACAGCAAGATTGTCCTGTTTCAGACTTTGAAATCTTGAGTGTTTTAGATTTGCTTCATTTTACAGTAAATGTGGAACAGCTTTTAGGCTGTTTTGCACTAAAAAAATTAATAATCCTCAATACTATCTTTTGATGGCCTGTCCATCTAGACTACCCTATAGTTAAAATTCACTGCTCCCAATGTGAAAAATGATGCCTTTTGCAATTTAATGTACGTATTCAGCAAAGAGATAGCCATTCCTTTGATCATTGTACGGAAATGAATTCCAAATTGTTCTAGTCAGTTTCTGCCAAGGAAACAAGCAAAACATCTGAAATCAATTATCAAGGGAGTTTTACTTTAAAGACTCTTAAATAAACTCAGCTGGAACTAATCCTGTTTATTTCCTCTTTTGCTTATTTTCCTTTTATTCCTCCAGCAAAACAAATACACAGAGACTCAGGCCATTTCCTATGCTATCCTACAATGCTGAAGTCATCCAAACAATGTAGTGATGTCAGAATGAGCCCAACTATATTGTTTCAGCAGGATACATACCGCATTTTATGATTATTTTGTTGCCATGGGAGTTAGGGGTACTAGAAGAGGATGGTACTAAAAATAAAACAGGCCGCCAGGCATCTGACATTTCCATTTTTCTATCTTGCATTTATAACATTAATGCATTAATAACATTTAGACATAATATATATCAAATGTGTTATAAAGGTAAAGGTTCCCCCGCACATGCGTGCTAGTCGTTTCCAACTCTAGGGGCCGGTGCTCATCTCCGTTTCAAAGCTGAAGAGCCAGCACTTGTCCGAGGACATCTCCGTGGTCATGTGGCCGGCATGACTAGACACCAAAGGCACACGGAACGCTGTTACCTTCCCACTGTAGTGGTCCCTATTTTTCTACTTGCATTTTTGTGTGCTTTCAAATTGCTAGGTTGGCAGAAGCTGGGACAAGTAGCAGGCACTCACTCTGTTACGTGGCACTCGGGATTCGACCCGCCAAACTGCCAACCTTCTGATCGACAAGCTCAGTGTCCTAACCCACTGAGCCACCGCATCCCTACAAATGTGTTATAGTAGTTATTAAATGAAAGCCCCAATGTTTTTATTTCTCACTTTTCTATTGGACTGTACAAATGCAATGTGCTTTATCCATAAGTCAAGGCAGTGTTCATGATATCTTTCTTCCCAGGCTTTATTTACTACCAGACAACTTGTGACCCACTGGTTTTTTTGTTTCAGACACATTTCCTTACCTGAACAGAAACAGAAGGTCCACTGCCAGGTTATAAAAGCAGTGGAAGCGAGAGTGACTTCCAACTTCCTACTAGCTTCCCCATTGACTTTTCAGTAGGTGGCAGAAAACATTGGAAATGACAATCACATAAACATGGCAGTGCAGCAGAACTAAAACAGTCAGAACCTTATCAAATTTCAGTCCCATGGTAGTCCTGGATTCTGAAATTTGAATACATTCTGCAAGATAGACCATTTGAGGTATGGTGCTTCAATAATGGTTGCCCTATGATAGTGAATAGTAAAATATAATAAAGCACATCTTCCTTGCCCCATTCTTACCACTTTCTGCAAAGGAACGATCAAGAGCATCATGTCATATTGCATTACAGTCTGGTTTGGAAGCATTACTTCTTCAGGCAGGAAGGCGGTGCAGAGACTGGTGAGGATGGCTGAAAAGATTATTGGCACTTCTCTCCCATCCATCCCGGACATAGCATATAAGCATTGCTCGAGCAGGGTCTGAAAGATTGTCTGGGACACTACACATTCTCTTCATGACCTGTTTTCCTAGTTACCCTCTGGGAAGAAGCTTCATGGTATCTGAAGCAGAACATCCAGATTCAGTCGCAGTTTTGTTCCATACAGTATTAACCTTGTGAACTCTAAAGCTTTCTCCTTCCGTTATGTATTCAAGATGGACAGTGATTAATATTTATATGCTACTTATATCTAAGGGTATAGGTCTGTACATATGTTGTATAAAGTATGTTTTAAATGTGTGTTATGTATGTTTACACTTTGAGAGCAAGCAACTAAATTTCATTTTTAATGTGTGCCATTGTGCCCACAGTAAAAAAAAGACAAAGGTCGGTCTCTCTGTCTGTCTGTCTGTCCGTCCATCCGTCTGTCTGTCTATCTATCTATCTATCTATCTATCTATCTATCTATCTATCTATCTATCTATCTATCTATCTATCTATCTAAATCTTAGGAATTATAAAAAGAAATAGATATTGAAACACATTATCTAAACTGGCTTATTATTTATGTCATGAACTTTTTTTCTAATTATCTGCTTTAGAACGGACAGTGTATTAAAATACTTGAGTACTTAAAATACCGTCAGAATTCACTGTCCTTGATCTTCAGACATGTACTCTATCACAAACATTCCTCATGTTGGCAATTATTTCTTGTACAACATACAATACCCAAAACCAAATATTTATTTTTCATGATTATTTAAATTTACATATCATACATTTTTGGGGTTTAATTTAGATATTTGGATACTACATGGTGGAAGGCGATATTCTTGCTGCCCAGCTTGATGAAGAAAATATGGTTTTCCTGGTATCCAAAAAGCAGCGGATGGCTAAAGCAGGTCTGTTTTTCAATGTTCCACCCTTAATAAATGTTCAGCCTCATTTATTTGTATAAGCAAAATAATGGTGTATAGTTAGTTACATTGGTTAAATGTACTTTTCACATTATTATATGTTATGTAATGTATATTTTCTTCAATCACACTTTCCCATCACTGTCTTATTTGGCATTTTTCCAATCAGAAACACTCAGTTTTATTCTGTTTCCTATACTTGAAAACTGATGGCTATTTTCATACAATATCTTTAACATGGATACTGAAGAGGCTTGTGCAAAATATTTAAACTTGTCAATGAACTGTGTTTGCACAACATACTGAGTAAAGAAATTATCACTAATCAAGCTTAACAGCTTGTGCAACTGCATCGGTTAAATGTTTATCTAATCCAATTAAGTATATATAAATATAATAATGGGGTTAGTTGTAGACTTTGGAGTTTTCTTAAAATAGGTTTTGATGTGACATATACGCACATACAGTATGTATCGGGACAACAGTTAACATATGTATATAACTATCACATCCCTAACCATCACATTTATAATAAATCCACAAGTATGCCTTATACTTTCATCACCCAAGGGGACATCATATAATTTTGTTTTGTTTTTTCCTCCCCAGGGTTGACTTATTTGTTAAGCATTGCAATGATCTCAGAAATGCTTTGCACACATCAAACATAATTATTGCATTCAACAATGAACTTTCAATTTCATATTTATGCAAAAACATTGCATATCCCCAGTCTATTCACTTTATCTGTTCACTTTCTGTAAATGAACAGTCTGCTTTCTCATAATCATACATTTTTGTCATCTGGTCAATGCACAGCATTTCTTGAATTTTGTTCGATAAATGGCTGAAATAAGCACTTCATAAGCAAATTAAGTTTGTATTTTAACATATTTCCAATTACACCATTTATATGTGCAGGGTCATATTGAATTTCAGGGTTTTTTTCTTGGACACTAACATAACATTTGTTTTAATTCCACTGCTCAACATACTATTATCATTCCCACACAGATCTCTAAAATACGCCTTGCAGTATTCTCTTGCCTCAATTTCATCCTAATTCATTTCATATTTTTTTATTTTTTAATTCATTCACTGTGCTGGAGACACTTTGCTTAGTCTTTTTCATCCATGTCCATAATAACTGTTTATTTCCATAAAAAATGTTCTGCATCTGCTCTGCTCCATCTAACCTTACTGTTCCATGCTGTTTTGACTGCATTCTTTGCATCTTTTTACCAACATAGCATTTAATATCTTTTCTTGTCATATTTTGCAGTAATCATTATCTAATCTATTCCATAACCTCTTTCTGTTACATTATTCCACCAAGCATAATTTTTCATGCTTCCCATTAGTGTAACTCCCACACGCATTTTCTCTACTGTGGTACTTTTTAAAATAATATTTGCTATTTTGTTTCAAGAGGCTTCCTCATTATCATTCCTTATGCCCTTCTATTCAGTTTGTAGGAAATTGTCTTGCACCTTCTCCTCTTGCAATTTTTCTGTTTTCACCTTTCTTTTCTTT
This sequence comes from Vipera ursinii, assembly GCF_947247035.1. Classification (NCBI taxonomy): domain Eukaryota; kingdom Metazoa; phylum Chordata; class Lepidosauria; order Squamata; family Viperidae; genus Vipera; species Vipera ursinii. The sequence continues at coordinate 288,704,252 of NC_139512.1, forward strand.
CATGGCATTCTATACAAGATCCTTTCTTGATATTACCAAGAATGATCCATCACACATTTAAAGTCTCTCATCACCTTTGTATTCTTTAGTAATTCAGTCTTTTATCATTAAATCAATCATGTTTTTTATTTCTTCCTTTGTCATACATACATGTGAATAGATTTATGCTTAACAGACATTTTTCTAAAAAGGTACCCATTAAGCAATCTCATTGTTCATTCTTGGTACCCCATATGGCTCAATCTCTTTTTCAACCCATTCCCATTCATTCATGTCACCTAACAATATCACATTCATTCATGCTACTTCTTGCAGCATTCATAATCCTATGAATTTCTACTTTGGTTCATATTTGTTGTTGTTGTTGTTGTTCAGTTGCTAAGTCATGTCTAACTCTTTATGACCCCATGGACTATAGCATGCCAGTCCCCCATTGTCTCCTGGAGTCTGCACAAATTCATGTTCGGTTGTGTCGATGATACTATCTAACCATCTCATCCTCTGCTGTCCCCTTCTCCTTTTGCCTTCAATCTTTCTCAATGTCAGGGTCTTTTCCAATGAATCCTCTCTTCTCATTAGGTGGCCAAAGTATTTGAATTCCAGCTTCAGTATCTGTCCTTTCAAAGAACAGTCAGGATGGATTTTCTTTAGGATTGACTGATTTGATCTTACAATCTAAGGGACTCTCAAGATTCTTCTCCAGCACCACAATTTGAAAGCATCAGTTTTTTGGTGCTCAGCCTTCTTTATGGTCCGATTATCACAGTCATACATTACTACTGGGAAAACCATAGTTTTGACTATACAGATCTTTATTGGTGCAATGTCGCGTGGTTGCACAGAGAAACGGACACTTGAGCTGGGTAGTATCTCTTTATTGAGTCAGAAATGAAGCTGGAGCAAAGGGGTTACCTGGCGCCTCTATACCTGCCCAGGTGAATGGCGACCAATAGATTTAAACCTGGGCTTCCCGCCAGTGCAGGTGGCCAATGGATTTAAACCCTGGCTTCCCGCCAGAGCTGACCATGCCCTGGGGCTGTCAACGACTCGCTCTATTCAGGCTTTCCCGCCAAAAGCGGTTATAGCCTGGAGCTGTCCAGCCCCCTGCTGTGCTGACATTTCCGTGTATGCTTTAAGAGCATACACTACAATCGGCAAGGTGATGTGTCTGGTTTCTAATGCGTTGTCTAGGTTTGCCATAACTTTCCTCCCAAGAAGCAAGCATCTTTTAATTTCATGGCTGCAATAACCATTTGCAGTGATCTTGAAGCCCAAGAAAAAAAAATCTGTCACTGCTTCCATTTCTTCCCCTTCTATTTTCCATTATATGATGGGACCAGATGCCAAGATCTTAGTTTTTTTCTCAAGCCTACTTTTGCACTCTCTTCTTTTACTCTCATCAAGAGGCTCTTTAGTCCTCTTCACTTTCTGCCATTAGAGTGGCAGCGTCTGCATATCTGAGATTGTTGATATTTTTCTTGGCAATCTTAATTCCAGCTTCTGATTCATCCAGCCTAGCATTTTGCATCATGTACTTTGCATATAGGTTAAATGAACAGGGGAACAATGTACAGTTTATTTTGAGCCAATCAGTTGTTCCATGTCCAGTTCTAACTGTTGTTTCTTGACCTGCATACATGTTTCTTAGGAGACAGATAAAGTGTTCTGGTACTCCCATCTCTTAAAGAACTTGCTACAGTTTGTTGTGATCCATGCAGTCAAAGAAAACCCTTCATTCTTATCTGTATCAGTGTAAATCAGGCATCAGCAAGCCAGTTTCTACCCTTCTTTTGCCTGCACAGATATGTCTGGCAAATCTGCAAGTCAAGAAGCATGGAAATCATTGGATGGTGCCAGGTTAACGATAGGCTGTTGTTTCCAGGGTGCTTCATTTCTTATTCAGGGAGTTTGGCAGAGGCATAGACCTGGTGATCCGTGGCTTGCCTGTTCATTTTAGCTCACAGGCTGTGTTTGACACAAATTCATGCTTTCTAACATATGGTAGATACAGCTTTATTGCTGCTTCTCATAATTTATTCCTCTCCTATTCCAAATTGCAATTTCTATGTGACATAGTGAATACCTGATGAGCACACAGCCAGACATCATTGCCTAGTCAGTGAAGGTTGTCATCTCATGCTTTTTAATAATATAAAGTGTAGATTAGGTTTACTATGTAAATATGTCTGTGTAATGTGCAGCATCCTCTGGTTATAGTAAGGATGCAATATTGATAATTTGGGGAACATTTTTGGTAATATGGCACATGTGGAACAGAGTTAGTTGTATCTCAAGCAGAATGATGTTATCCTGTACACGTTAGGATCTCTTCCCTAGATATTATTTTTAAGGGGATGTATTTTTACCACATTCCATTAGCTAGGAGGCACATACAGGTGCATGCTTCATTCATTCATTCATTTTTATCTGAATGTAATCAAAATATGTGTCATTGCTTCTAGATCAGTTAACTAAATAACTTACAGGTTAATTAACTCCCTGCTTTTATACGTATTAATTCCTAGTTTAAATTATCTTTTGTTTATCTTTCTTGTAGGAGTCAAGAGAAGTGATGTAATAAGAAGCATGGTAAAGATACCTCAACTTGATTTTTTAGTAACAGCATCTCAGAGGGGAATGTTGTCTATTTTTTCTGGCCAGGTGATTTTGAAATATTTTTTTCTTTACTGAATTAAAATCCTGTCTAATGTGGACAGACACTTAAAGAATTGTCAAAGACATTGTCCTGTCCTTATGTTTGAGTCAGTTTGAACCTCATATGAAAGAAATGTGATTTCAGATTTTCAGAAACTGATAATTATTTGCTTTGATATATTATTCTGGCACAAATTTATAGAAGCGATAGCCATAAAAATAAAAAGTCAGTCATGAGTATAAAAGTTTCACAGTCATAGTAGTAATAAAAGTTCTTAAGGTTTAAAAATGTCAGCTTCTCTAGAAATTAATAGTAAGTGTTCAAAACATTAGGAAAATTAGAGGATATGCCCCCAAAACTCCCCCAAACAAAACCTCAGCACTGCCTGTCAAAATACCTGTTTGAAGACATTCTGAAACTGGGATTCCAAATGATCCTCTTCCTGGTTATTTTTTATCTTTTGATGATATTTTGCAACAGAGAAAAAATTGTTAATCCTTTGTTACATACTCCTCCTTTGCGGATATTGTCTCCTTTCTACATTTTTCTGACTGTGTCTTGTTTTCCAGATGCGAATACTAGCAAGCACCAGCATCCCAGTAAGTGTGCATTTCTCTCACATTTGGTTCAGCTAAGGAAGCCATTTAATTCATTAAAATGTACAACGGTAATAAAACTTTTTAAATTTCCTATATAAATGTACCTTTCCAGATAAATTATGTCCTTTTCATATACGTTACTGCGTATACTATCTTTAAATTATCCATTCTAAAATCCAGTTACCTTCCAGAAAAAAATGATGGAAGTCATAAAAGTCAAATTGAATATATCTCATTTTTCTGATTTGTGACTATTGGTGATATTTTATATCACTTTTACCCAAGGATTACAAGACTTAATCCCAACCTAGTCCTCAAGGATAACAGTACCCCACCAATACATTATTTGGTGGCCATCAAGTTGCCAGGCTAATCTTGTTTATTAGGTTATTTTAATTTTCAAAAGTATCATAAGCAAGCATGCTCAAAACAAATATCTCTCTGAAGCATAATAACTCATGGTATTCTGAGGAAAAACATACTGGGCGAGTTTGCCATTGAGTATAAGGCTGTTTTGGGTTACACTTTTCATGGCAGCCATTTTGTGAGAGTGCCCATAACAAGTTCTAAAGATGCAAAGTATATCCACTGTTTCAAAAAGATTGGAGATGTATGGACAAAATAACTAATTTGATGAAAGCTGATTTAAATATTAACAAAATAAGGACTTCAGATGGTGTTTGGAAACAAAATGGGATAACATGTTCCTACAATAGGAAGCTTTGGTTCACACCCTGCTTACCATATTCCTATCTTATTGAAGTTTCCAAATAAACATTTAAAATGGTTCTTTAAACAATAAACAATAATCAATAGGGATTTATTTATTTTACCACATTTCCAGGTCTCCTTGACATTGGAATGGGACCATTTGCTGCAGCCAATTCTTTCTTCTTATATATAAATTAAATTTGAAAGTTCTTTGAACATCAGTTTTAAGTAAGGCTGTTGCCGGGGAAGCTCAGTAATCAGAGAGACTGATTTTGCCAATATTTCTTTTTCATCAGGACAGTTCCTGGATCACCGGATGTGACTATCTTGGTCAACTGAAGCGTGTTGTTGGCGTGACAGAAAGAACTATCATCTTATGGGATTATAAAACACAAGGGAGTGCCCTGGTATGAACTTAGGGATGGGTATGTAGTAAACATAAGAACATATGTTTTCAGCAACTGCTAGTAATAAGAAATCAACACATGCAAATACAAATTCATTCAAAGGTATCATCGTATGGTGTACCTGTCAACTTTCAAGCTGACAAAGAAACATTGATAGAGATTGATATTGTAACCCTTTGGCATGCACAGAGTACCTTAATTCATTATAAGGGGGAATTGTATATATTGCATACAGGACAGTGTTGATATTGAAAATGGTCCCCAGAGTTGAGATTTTCCCCATTTCCCATTATGTGTAACAATAAAGTTGTCTTCAAGTCAAACTGAACTGCTTGGTAGCAAGATAGCAGTGACTTCCCTTTTTTTGTTGGAGATTTTGTTTTATTTCACTCTTACCTATAAACCTGGGATTCCCTGGAGATCTTCAATTTAAATACCAATCAAGTCTAACCTTGTTTAGCTTCTGAGCCAAGATATGATATGCCATCCTCTAAAGCCTCCTTTGTGTAGATTCAGTAATGTTGTGATGTGATCATATTATGTATGTTACTATTACTGCTCTAAATAGTTGTTTGTTGTTTATGGCACTTGCGTTATACACATTCCTGAACAAACTTAAGCTTGGACACTAGGATATTTTTTTGGACCTAAAGAATTTATTGCATCTTCTGCCTTATCAGCTCACACTAGAATTGACCTCATATCCCACTCACCTTCTGACTATTATGATGTACCCCATATGTGCTGCTATAGCTCAAAAACTATAATTGGTTCAAAATACATTTACCATGCGCTTGACTGAAACAAACTATACTGATTATTTTACACCAGGCTTATCTTTTTAAAGTAGCTGTTTTTAAATCCTGTATTTTTAAAAATGCCTTAGTTGTTACCGTTTCAGTCCAAGTACTGTTTTAATTATTATGTTCCAGTTGTCAATTGAAACCACAGTATGATTTCTAGGGCTGTTACTTATAATGAAAAATTAGGTGAGAAAATTCATTAATAAAAGAAAGAAAATGTTTTATCAAAGGAATTAGTGGATACAATTTGCAGGAACCTACTGCTTATCAAGTCCCATTATTGATCTATGAGTATATTGGAGTAGTCTTAATATACAGAATACAGTTTACCATTATAGATTTAAAATAATTTTATTAGAAAATTTTGCTAGAAGCAGATTGGAGCATTCTCTTCCCACTAGCAGCAGGACAAACATTACTATCACACAACATTCACTAGTATTTATCTTTTCTTTATAAAAGTCTACATAACCTATTTCTAAACAAAGATGGACTACTAAAAGTTGCACACAGATAGCAGCAAAGTTCTATAGTTAGAGGAAAATGTGTAAAATATTTTTAAAGGCAAAAGAGCAAATAGGTTTTTTTTTAATCCATAGGGAAAAAGCCAGAAAAAAATATTGTCCAGCTATCACAGGCAGGATTAGCAAGTCATATATTTCTGTTAACCTTGTAGCTTTATTAAATAAACTTGTACATTCCAAGTGTATTTTTGAAATTTATATCAGTTCTATATTAACTGATGTTTCTCCCCAAATTTGTAAGCATTTTCAGGTATAAGAGCTCCCTTTAGAGAACTGTACAATGTTCACATTTCATAGGAAAAAAAATAACAAACACTGATGAAGATATGATTATGGAACAAAGTAAATTGAAAGTGAGCCAAGAGCATTGTATCAAGTTCTGAAACCAATGACAGTTTTCAGTGAACTAATAAGATAAATGCAAAAGCATATAATGGAACAATTGCTTATTTTTGTAGGATAACTGCTGTGTAATAAAACCTATGGAACATTGCCTCCTCTCTGTTTCTGCCATTCCTCACCCATCAGAACTTCTAGTGAAGGATGACATCTTGCTGGGAGATGATGGTGGATATGTAACTTTGTTTACACTTACAAGTGACGACTTTGGTCTAAAACAAACTAAATCGAAAAAGAAGCTGCGCATGCTGATAATAGATTCTAAGAAATTCAAGAGGTAAGTCCATAATCGCTGAATCTCATTTTTGAAATTTTTAATTTAAAAATTATAATGTTTAAAAGGATGTTGTGAAAGAAAGCAATTACTGTATGTCTAGTGCATGCTGTATGGAGAAATAATTTTCAGGATGTATTTTCTACTTCAAATATTAAATTTTAAAGTGCTTATAGTGAGGGTTTCAACTAGCCAGCAATGCTATTTCTAAGAATATTCTATTCTTCTTCCTTGTGGTTTTCAGTTTTCTTATTTTTTCCTGTAAGGAGTCAACATCATAACCTAAATTTGATATTGTGGTACTTTTAGCCATCACAGTTAAGTATTCCAACTCTTGTAATTGATGTGAGGGTTTTCCCCCCCTAAAATAAATAAATTGTAGAATATAAGAGTCATTCTAGATCAGACCAAACGTTCAGCACATCTGGGAAGCTCAGAAGACAGACCTGAAGAGGCTATCTTTTTTATTTATCTCAAACAACTGGAAATTATGAATGAATGTTGCTTTTATGACATTGAGGCAATGCCCCAAAGGTGCTTTTTCAGGAGGCAACTGGACTTTCTTGATTTTCTTTGAAGACATTTCACTTCTCATCCCAGAAGCTTCTTCAGCTCTGACTGGATGTTGGGGAGTGGAAGGATTTATATTGCTTGCAGACAGCTGGTCATTTGCATTCTTTTAGAGAGTTGTTGAGACCATTTGGAGGTTTACCTGTGTCCTCGGTCACTTGAGTAGTGCAAATGTGTGTGGGGCCTTCTTGGCTGCAGGATGTTTTCTGCCCTGTGTCCCTTCATTGTTGAAGACAGATGTGCCTTTTAAATTAATGTTTTGTCTTATCACCTCCAGCATTAAACGTAAACTGCATGATGACTGGGTTATAAAAGTAAAATACATTCCAGCTTTGAACTGTTTTGGATCCTGTTCATTGGATAGCATTCATTCATTGGTTTTGGATGACCTGAAAAGACTTGAAGACAATTTGTAAGTTTGTTTGTGTTTTTATATGGCACCCAGCTTAAACTGTGTGACTATTGAAAATATAAATTTTAATTATCCAAAACCCAGCAGAGATTGTTCATATAACTGAACAAAGTAGTGTTTACAATTGGTTCTGATCTGCTTCCTAGAATATGTTTTTAAAAATAAAAACATCCATGGATTACTTCCTTTCTACTCACTTTAATGTTGCTTACATTGTCTGGTAATATTGAAAGCTGTTGCCTTCAGTGACTTTTCATTTGAAAAATTATGCAAGTGATTTTGTCAGATGCATCTGTGATAGAAATTTGAGTCCTAGCACAAAGTCTTCTATAGACTTAGATTCTGAAATCAGTTTCCCAGGACTACCATCATATAACTATATATTTATGCAAAAACCACTCATACTTAGGTGTTTGCATGATCAAATGTCTTGTTACAATTACAGACCTGTCAGGGAATTTTCGGTACTGAGGGGAGTTAATGCTTTCACGTATTGTATAAAAGCCAATATCATGGTTACAGGAGGTAAGTAAACTGCATTAATCTAAAAGCCTTTGTAATTATCTTGAATGCTTTTTGCTTCTGCAAAATATTCACATAGCACAGTTAATTCTTCCCATTTGTGAGAGAATCAAAATCTGTACAAGGCTTCAAAAGCACTCTATCTTAAGGCCTGGGGGAAGAGCTAAATGTTTAAAGATTTCCAGAACATCATCAAGGTGGGTTACAAACTGCTATGGTAGATTAAAAATATTTTTCTAGAACTTGAGAGGGGAAAAAACACCCCAAACTAACCAACCCTTCAAGTTTGAGGAACAGAAACACAAAACATTTTTTTTGGTACAATGTATTTTGTAAAACAACTCATCAGAGTGTCCTTATTTTAGTTTATTTAGTTTAGTTTATTAATATTTCTATACCGCCCTTCTCCCGAAGGACTCAGGGCGGTGTACAGGGCAAGAATAAAACATAAAGTTACAAAAATTAAAAAGTTATTAAATACATGCCCATAAAAAACAATAAATAGATTAATAAAACCCCCAATAAAATGATAATAAAAACCCCTGCAATCCCACCCTCAGGCCAGGCCGGCTTGTTCGAACAGGTATGTTTTCAGATCGCGGCGAAAGGAGCGAAGATCCGGCGCCGTCCGGAGCTCAACCGGTAGCTGGTTCCAAAGCTCCGGAGCGCCCACAGAGAAAGATCTCCCCCTGGGGGCCACCAGTCTACATTCTCTGACCGGTGGCACCCTGAGGAGGCCCTCTCTGTGGGAACGCACAGGGCGAAGGGAAGTTGACGCCGGCAGCATTTTAGAACACTCTGTTATAGCAACACAAAGATGGCTAACTCAAACTGATCACAGCAATTGAAAATCTTTTCTGACTTTCTAATTACATCTGAAAATAGTTACATATTGGTTCAATACAGTATATATAAACAAATACTCATTTCATAATTGGCTTGGTCATTCTTATGAAGAAATCAATATATATATTACTCAGGAATTATTCAAACATCGTATTTTCTTCCTGGCTGGCCTAATTCTACTTCTAGGTCTTTCTGGCTGATCTAGTCTGATGTTTTCATATTTATTGATCTTCAGACATGTGGATTGGGAATTTAGGATTGAAGCCTTCCACATCCGGAGGGCAGCAAGCTGGGAAATACAGGGGGAGGGCCTTCTCTGTGGGTGCTCCGGCATTATGGAACCAACTGCCGGTTGAGCTCCGGACGGCATCAGACCTCCGATCCTTCCGTCGCGGGTTGAAGACCCATTTATTTGAACTAGCGGGTCTGGCCTGATGGGGGTATATGGGTTTTTATAGGCTTGTTTTATCATTCTTGTTTTAACTTGGGCATTGATTTAATTGTTTTTTAATTTTTGTATTGTTATTTATATATGCCCTGTGAACTGCCCTGAGTCCCTTAGGGAGAAGGGCGGTATAGAAATCTCAATAAATTAAATTAAATTAAATAAATAAAATAAGAAAATAAATGATCCATTTAATTCCAGGAGAAGATAAGATTCTTCGTTTATGGCATCCAAACATCAACACCAAGCCAGTGGGGAAATTGATGGGACATTTATTTAGTATCACAGAGATTGTCACCAATGAAAAGGATCAACACATTATCAGTCTTTCTACTGCAAAGGTATGGTATTACCTTTGACTTAATGAAAACCATATTCTCTGCCAAAAGTGACTTTTTTCTGTTATGAATTGTTAAATACTATTTTCTGTTTATAGGTTCCAGATCTGAAATAAATGCAGTATAATTCCATTTTCCTGTTCATCAAAGTACATATTATGTATTTGTCTGTACAGCATCATTTATTTCTATGGATCATAATTTTAAACTAAAAGACAAGATGCTGTTAATATTAAGAGGATGCTACCAATGTCTCAAATCTAAGAAAAATTCCTCTTTTATCAAAATGTTTAACAGATATAACGAAGTTTTCTAAGATATCTAAAACATGGTTTTTAGATTTTTTTAATTGCATCTATTATTTTTTAGAAATAACTCAAGATCACGAACAAACCTAATAATCCTTCCTCCAATAAAGGAGAATATTTGTAGCTCAGGGTTGAAATCAGGAGTCCTTGCATTTATTAATTTATTGCATTTTTATATGTATTTTTGTACACTAATTCCCAGCATCAAGTCAGAATAACCAATTATCAGAGAAGCTTGGACTGGTAACTAAGCTATATCTGTAGGGTCTTACATTGTCTCTTCCTGCTTTAGTGGCAATCTGGACTATATTTTATTGAGAACATTTGGTATAATGGTTTCAGAAATTATTGGAGCAAATAATAAACATTTTTTGCCCTTAGCAAAACCATGTAGTTGTAGGACTTAAATAATAATGTGATTTTCTTTTTCCACATCTCACTAGTTCCCCTGAGCCAGGAGCTCATGCTTTGTTTTGAATCCCTCCGCTGCCTAAGAAAAATCTTAAAGACATTGGCACTTATGTCTAAGTTAATATGCAAAGGGATTGCTATGTCAAAAGACTTAAAATGATTCAGTTATAAATAAATAAATCTAGATCATTTGACAGAAATAGGCAGTACTTTTTTCTTCCATTCAATCATGTCCAATTCTCAGAGACTATCTGGACAAGTCCCTGCAGTTTTCTTGGCAAGGCTTTTTTCCAGAAGTGGTTTACCATTGCCTACTTCCTAGGACTGAGAGGGAGTGACTGGCCCAGGATCACCCAGCTGACTTTGTATCTAAGGCAGGAGTAGAACTCATGGATTTCTGGTTTCTAGCCTGGTGCCTTAACCACTGTACCAAACTGACTCTCACTCATTGTTTATAACCTCACATAAAATAGCCTTGGTGGAGCAGTGGGCTAATGCCTCCTTAAGTAACACCAGCTGCCTGCAATTAGTGCAGGTTCGCATCCCACCAGGCTCAAGGTTGACTCAGCCTTCCATCCTTCCGAGGTAGGTAAAATGAGGACCCAGATTGTTGGGGGCAATTAAGCTGACTTTGTAATAATGCTGCTTGGGGGGGGGGGCGAAAGCCCTAATAAGCAAGCATATACATAGAATGAAGGCTATTGCTAAGCACATTGATTTGTGCTTTAAATTGTAAGCCGCCCTGAGTCTTCGGAGAAGGGTGGGATATAAATGGGATTTTTTTAAAAAATGATGATGACTTAGCTATATACTAATGTATTTTATGATACTTCTTTGAGTGTGGCTTTTGTAAGTAAAAAGCACTTCCTTGCCTTATATCTCATGCACTGCACTTAACCCCGATGCACTCACCTACGGTAGCATATATATAGTGGATTCTCTTTGCAGATTCTGATAGGGCCCCAGGGCAAATTCTGTATTTTTCAGAACTGAAAGAGTGGTTTTTGTTGCTGTGAATACTGCAGAAGCTTCGTAGGGCAGTTTACTATAGTCACCACCAAATGTTCCATACAAATCTACTGGAACCTCCCAACTATCCTTGTATCTGAATTCACACAATCATGCATAGATGCAGTTAGACAGAGAGTCTGGCACTGTGCATCTAGCACTGTTTCCCAGCAGTGCTCGCAGCAACCTTGGTTAAAATTGTTCATATTTGAAAACTGACACTTGAAACCTTTATCCCAAAGTGAGGGCAGAAAACCAAGTAGAAGGTAGAAAAATTGCCTTTGTCAAATATTTTTCTATGTAAATATACTAACATGCTGCAGAACAAAGTACTACTTTATGGTATAGTAAGGCCTTTGGAATCAGTCTGTCATTCAATAATAGAAAATAAAGACAAAATCTTCAAATCAGGCTATGCTTAACTTTTTCAAGGTAAGCCAAGACTGGCTAGGTGCTATTCCTGCTGTCTATAATCAGGGCTTTTTTTCTCATAGAACGCTCAGAACGGAGTTCCGGCACGGAACCTTGTAGGGTAGGCAAGGCGGGTTGTATGACATGTGTGAGTTCCAGCACCTTTTTCTTTTACAAAAAAAGCACTGTCTATAATAGTGTGCCAAATGCTGCCCCAAAGCCCTCCTCTCCTTAATTTCAAAAGAACTAAGTCAAAAGTCTGACTTGATAATACTATATACATTATACTTCAGAGAGAATTCCATTGAAGGCTAATGTAGACCCTACTTTTAGTAGACCCTACTAACCACAGTTTGTGTTTACAGATGATATTGAATGCTGGGCCTTAAGGTCTTAATTTAAAACGATGATAGCTTTCCATTTAGAAAAACAAAGAATATCATAGTCTTGTTTTACTTTGTTTCAATTTACAGAAATATAGCTTAAAGTGATTTAAAAAGCAATAAGTTACTAACTTTGATTTAACATTGTTTAAGTTGATTTAAATTATTGAGACGTGGTCTGATTTCTTGTGAAGGGTTATGATTTTTGTTGCTGTTTTTTCATTTTTAAATGCTACTTTCGTGATCTGACTAGAGCTGACTCTATTCAATCTGGGTTGATGTGCAGAAAAATATGTAAGAATGTAGTCCCTCACATAATTAGAGCTGAGTTTTGTAGGGCATTAAAGATGAAATCAGGACTTCGAGTTGCATTTGGAAGCTGACCAGATTAAAATAAATGGCATGCAAAATGTTTTCCATATTAAATTCTGATATGAATTTCATTATCTCAACCCTGCTTTCTGGTTCTGGGAAAAAGTGTCATAAACAGGTAGGTTGTGGCAGATGTGCTAATACTAAGAAGCTACACCAGTAATAGGCAGCCATCTGGCTCCCAGCATAAGATCAGAATCTAAACAGATTATCAAAGAGCCCCCAAAACATTAGCAATTTAATAAATTGCATATGATCTTCAGACAGCCTTTTGAAATAAAAGTGTTTTTAAGCCAGACATTTCACAAGGATATAAAGTATTATAGCATAGCTGTAAATGTCATAAAACATTTTAAGAACTACAGCCCTATCAAAATATAATCACAGTTGCTCAAGGGATGGGAATGTTTTTATATTTTCTATTATGTATTCATTTGCTACTGGCTTACACGGTGCCCTATGAGAAGTGGTCTGATTTACACTTCATGAATACAGCGATAAGCCTGGGTTTTAGATTGAAGACCAGGTATGGATATTTGGCAAGTTCAGCAATGATACAGTAACTTCTTGCCACAATTAGTCATCATTATGGAACTTTGTTTTGTCTGCTGTACGGTCCCATTGTCAAATTGTGCCAAAATTCAAGTATAATTTAATAATTTAATAAATAATGAGATATTAAACTTCTAAGGCAGTTACTGCTTCTGAATAAAAGGGAATTCATTTTCTTAGGAACCAATCTGATTACACCCAGGTAGTCTTTTTCTGATTTACATTTTCACATATATCAAAAAAGTGCAAAATAACATTGGTTTTTAGTCAGTCCAAGGTACCATTAAATTAGAAAGGCATTATTTATATACTTAGGAAGCTTTGGCAATCACAACCCCATCTGGAAAAAGGAGACCTGCTTTTTGCCATATGTAGGCCAGATACTTTCAGACTGGAATATTTTAATGTCTACCCGAGTGTGGATCACCAGTTTGCTGCTATCAAAACAAAACTAACAATCTGAATTTTAGTTGTGCAAAAATAGTAATTGTGCTGGGTTTGTTGCTCTCACCTTTTTCTCAATATCCCTTCTCAGTGTTACTGAGCTTACACAGCCATTAGCCAACAGGAAAATAAAAATATTGAGCAGGATTCCTCCTCTGTCCCAGGGATTCAGTTTACCGTATAATGATTGGAAATGACTAATTTTTCCATTCCTCTCAGTAACCTTGTTAGGTAATAATTAGCTTCTCACAACATTTTAGCTCCACTTTCCCTCATCCATAGCTCTGGTCTCTTCCACACAAGTGGAGAATGGTGATTCTGATCAGTCAGTCAGTCTTTATTGTAGTCTCAGATCACTACAAAAAAAAATCCTGATCCATGTGTCTTGTCAAGTTGTGTCTGATGCTGTTCTGTCTGCAGTGCCTAAATGGCAGGGGGCTTGGATCCTTCTCTAACACAAAAGGAGTCAATATGCCTATGGTTAATGCTCAACTTACACTTTGGACATCGAGTTTTACTCTATAGTTTGGTGTTGAAATTAATTGAATTTGGGCTGATCATTTTCACAGAATCATGAGAAGAAAATAGGGTATGTTCTAATGTGTGTAACAGAATAGCAGAATATACTGTACATGTAACAAATATGCTATGGGGGATAAGCAAACAACAGGAAGAACACTAATATGCATATCCCATTCTTTTATTCTATTTTGTATATTGTACCAGGGAAGTACAAGGAAGTACAACATATTTTGATCATTTTGTTGTGGCTCTTAATTACCGTATTTCTTGTCATTTCTTCAGATTTTCAGAGTGTGGGATATCCAGACTCTTTCACTGATGCAAGTGTTCCATGACACTCAAGGGGCACACAGAGAGTCACAAATTTTTGCTATGGTATTTGATAATAACCACGGAACACTTATTACAGGTAGGTATGAGAAAAATATATGGCTATTGATTATAAACAGGCATGCCAATATGATGGATCAGAACCAACAATATCTTTCTGATAATGGAAGATAATATTTTGAGCTAAAGATCAGTTTCTCCATCTGTTGTGCAGTCTTGAGAACTAACTTCCCCAAATATTCTTCAAAACATTTGTAAGCCCTTCAAAGCAGTTTTCAGGCACGCGAATGATTGTTCAAGGAAATAATGGTAGAAAAACTAATTTGCATGGTGGAAGTCATAAAGTAATAACACTTTTTAGAAATCTATTACATAAGTAAGCGTAGGCTATTGCGCACAGTTTGAGTCATCATGCTTCAGTTGTATTATTGGACATGAGGCATTAAATAGTTAATCAAGATATTTAATAGAAGCCTAGGTGACTTTGCTATGAAGAAAGCAACATAGGAGAATTTGAAATGAGAAAAGGACATGTAAAGGGGACATTGAATGTATAAACATACCTATTCAGGATAGAAAGACTATGAGTCCTTCGGGAAAGGGCGGTAGAGCCAGTGTTTGTCCAAGGACGTCTCCATAGTGATGTGGCCGGCATGACTAGACACCAAAGGCGCACAGAATGCTGTTGCCTTCCCACCGTAGTGGTCCCTATTTTTCTACTTGCATTTTTACATGCTTTCAAACTGCTAGGTGGGCAGAATCTGGGACGAGTAACAGGCGCTCACTCTGCTACGCGGCACTCGGGATTCAACCCATCAAACTGCCGACCTTCTGATTGACAAGCTCAGCGTCCTAACCCACTGAGCCACCACGTCCATACACACACACACACACACACCACACACACACACACACACACACACACACATATATAAAGATGAATAAAAGATATTTAAAAGAGATAAAAGGAAGGTGATATTATGAAGGGTGTTGCTTTCATGCCACGGAATACAACTGCAGATTCAGGTGCTTACTACTAATGCACCTATGGCAGAGTAGGGAATTCATCAGAGGTATTTAGTCTGTCTCCAAAACATTGAAGTATACATGCTGTAGCAATTCCTGTGGACATCTAGTACATAAACAAGCGTGGCAACATGAAGACTATTGTGCCTTTACTTTGCAGATGTGGTAATGATGTATCCTACATTCTCTCTGTCCACATAACAGAAAAACATCATTTCCTGGATGACCAGCTCAGCTAGGTCAATGACTCATGAATGTAGCCAACATAGCTTGTATCCTAAGCTATGATTCTCTATGCCTAAACTTGCAAACAGAGACAGAATTTCCACTTTTTGTATCTTGAAATATCTGCACGCAAGGCTGAGCTCTGCAGAGATTTATTGCCCAATCTGGTGTGAAACCTGACAATGTCATCCCATTCTCATAAAAAGATTTCTCCTGCACCATTTACCTTCCTGCTAATCTGAGACTTTTCAGAAACCCACAGAGATTCAACCACTGTATCGTCGCCAACGTTCTGTTGCATTAGCTGAACATGAGATATTTTCTCTGCAGTTTGCATGCCACAAGATTTCCCTTTTTAGCACTAAAGGCTTTGTTTTTTGAGTTGTAAAATAGAAAAAAAGGAAGTAGAACTATGCCCTCCAGTCTGTCAAATATTCCCTGTCCTTGCTATAGACAAATAAAAAAAAATCATCTCTAATTTTAAGGGTTAGGTTTTTGAACATGTGCATGAAACAAGTTTTTGGAAGAGTAAATGCAATACTACAATGCACAAAATACTATTAATAATTTAATTTGATCAGACATATAATATCTTCAAGCTACATACAATAGCAAGCACATGCAATGTGCTTCCTTGAGGTCAGTCTGCCATCAAAACTTTGAAATGGAAACTTAAGTATTTTTTAGATTTAATGCAATTCTGCAATATCCAGGATCGTCAGTCATCGATATTTATCCTCTCACTCGGATGATACAAGATACTAAGCAAGTCCCCCAAACCCATGAAAGGAGCATCAGTGTTCTGGTTTACAACAAAGTTTTTCACCAAGTTCTTAGTATCTGTTCTGAGTCTATTGTA
The DNA here is from genome assembly GCF_947247035.1 of Vipera ursinii. Lineage (NCBI taxonomy): Eukaryota > Metazoa > Chordata > Lepidosauria > Squamata > Viperidae > Vipera > Vipera ursinii. The sequence continues at coordinate 288,720,609 of NC_139512.1, forward strand.
AAGGTGAGTATAAACCTTATGAGCCTTACAGTTGTAAAACAAAAGAATTTTTTTTTCTGTTTGGACAAATACATTAGGGTATTCTTATCACACACACATGCAATTTTAAAAGCTATTTTGGAACTTGTCTTTCCCAGAGATGGATGAGGTGGAATGAATAAATTACTTCATTTCTTTCATTTGGGGAAAACAGCTGAACTGCCAGCTCAAAGGAATTACTGTTTTTTTTCTATTAAATCAAGGAGAAATTGGAATACTTACTTTCAGTATTCCTTTCTCAAACTCAATCGATTCTTATCATTCTTCTAGCTTAAGATTTAATATATACATTTAAAAAAGTAATACCTGTTCGAGTTATTTTTGGAATCCCTTTTAGGTAGTTTACTGAATTGCATATAATCTGTTATTTTTAGGTCTGGGAATTGGAAACCGGACAGCTAATATACCAGATTGAAGATGCCCATGGGCCAGGGGTTGAGTTGACATGTGCAGCAGTTGATAAAAATGGGTTTCATCTTGCTACTGGAGCATGTGATGGTAAAGTAATGAAATTTTAAGATAATTTGCTGTATTTTTCAAAGAGCCACAAAGCTAGTTAAATAAATTGTGCTTTCTGGACCCCATAGTTTTACAATAAAGATCAGTTGAGAATCCTTTTGGTCTTATAACATTGTCTGTGAACCAAGTACAGTATTGGCAAATAGCCCTTAATAAAACATTGGAGAGTATAGACTTTTCACATAATTGGTATTGTTCTGCATGTATTTCATATAGGAAAGTGCAAACTTTGTAGTCAGTAGCATACAGCTATTAGTTATTTCTTTGAAGAGTGATATTCTTTCTGCTTTATTACACATATAGGGACTGTGAAAGTATGGGATTTTGGAAGTGGGCAGGTACTTAAAATTTTGCCCTTAGACAAGGAAATTACAGTCAATGAACATTGGCTGATGCAGATGGTGTACCTGAAAGCCAGTGAGAGTAAGCATGTGATCCTAGTCTTGGAATACAGTGGGAAGATCAAAATTGTTCAGGTTTGAGTTTTGATTGTTACATCTTCTATTTCATTTGCTTCACTGTTCTCAATTTCAAAAGTCAGGGAACCCAGTCTCTCTTAAGTATGGCTTTCTACATTTGTTAGGACTTCAACTCCCTACAACCAGGTTTGCTATTATGTTAGTTGTAATCTCCACATAGTAAGAAAGTCCCCAAGTAAGAGAATCTCTGTGGGGCTCAGCTACCAGCATTGTGAAATACTTCCTCTCAAGTATTTACATCTTGATATTTCAAATACATTTGTGCAGAATTACTTTAGATATACTGCTTTAATATATCAAAGATTAAGTCCCCTTTCAAGCAAGTATCATTAAATTTCCATACATATTTTACATTTTTATTCTGTTTATCTTTATTGATTATATCCTGTTTATGACTTCTAGTTCTAATCCTCTTAATCCCATCAAGATTTTTCTGATTTCTTTTACAGGTAGTCCTTGGTTAATGATCATTCATTCAGTGACCAGTAGCACTGAACAAGGAGCCTTATATGATTCATGGCCATGTGATCATGATTTAGGCACTTGGCAGCTTGTGGATTATTATGAAAATTGCAGCATCCTGCAATCACACGATCACCATTTGTGACCTTCTCTGTCGACCTCCAACAGGCAAAGTCAATAGGAAAGCCAACGTTGCAAATGACAGCCACATGTTGTATGCTTAACGACCAAGTGGGATTTGTTTAGTAACTACAACTAGAACTGCAATCCTAAAGCAACACGATCATATGACATTGCACTTTACAACTAGAATAGAATAGAACTGTATTGTCACTTTATTATCACACTAATCAGCATAGATTAAAAATGAAATTTTGTTGCATTCAGCTCTCAAAAAAGTACCATTATGCATATACCTACATATATGACAGAGAATCATCACAGCTTAGTTTGAATGTATGTATGTGTGTGTATATATGTGTGTGTGTGTATGTACACACACACACACACACACACACACACACACACACACACACACACATATATATATATACACACACACACACACACATACGTGTGTATGTGTATGTATAAGAATCCTGTGAATTTACAAGATGGATGGCATAAGGAACAAAACTGTTTTATAAAATCTAGTTGTCCTGCTAGAAATACTTTGAAACCTCCTCCCAGAAGGGAGCAACAGAAACAGACCATGATGTGAGTGTGTGGGGCAGCAACAAGGTCTTGGTCCTAATTACCACAGTTAACCGAGGACTTCCTGTACTTATTTATATGTTCTTTTAAAACAAATATATGCCAATCACCCTCATCAACATATAAATAATCATATACAATATGTTCTGAGCTAATATGTCATTAAATGGTAGCACAAAACCTCTAAACTGGCCTCTAAATGGCCTGGGTTAAAATAAAATATCTTTAAGCTTCTGTCAGCTGCCACTTCACGCTTGCCTTTTGCTATTGCTCAGTGCCAGGCTGCCATGAACTCTAGGGGGGACTGGATGGGAGGAGGGGAGGATTCCATGAAAATGAAAAGTTCACACTAGCTCCCTGAAACATGGTTTCAAAGTAGACCGGCTGAGAACAGAATACAGCTGCATACCAACCCACATTTGAAGCAACCCTTCTGAAAACATCTTTGAATTTGAATTTGGGCATTGTGGGGGGCAGCATGGGGAGATACCTAAGGTAAGGGAGGTTAGACTTGGATATTTTGACATGCAAATTTCAGTTCTGGCTTTGCACTATTGTATTGCACTTTGATTTGATTTGATTTGATTTGATTAGACTTATATACCGCCCTTCTCCCGTAGGACTCAGGGCGGTTCACAAGGTCTTTTAAAAACAATACAACAAATTACAAAAATTAAAAGCAATTAAAATGATTACACTAACCTTGAACTAAAAACCCCAATTACAATTAAAAATACAATTAAAACCCCAGTTAATACTCTCATTCCACTTGACCTCTAGGAAACTATACCTTTCTCAGCAAATGGAATTAAGGATCATTCTTAAGGCTCAAGCTGAGGCAGGTCTGACAGCTCCCTTTTAAAGTACAACAATTCAGTCTTAACTTGCTGAAACCTCAGGAGAAAGTTAAACCTTCCACATTCTTGGTGAAGATATACCATGTTGGAACCTCTGAAATAATGTATCAAGAAAATGCACAGCTATTTTCAGTCCCTAATGATTTATTTAATGACGGCATGTTAAATGTACTTAATCTGCATGTGGCTACCTATTAAATAAGGATGCAAAATGTCTCCTAAGCATTTTTATTGAAAATTATCTAATTTAGGCTTTTTATAAGAGACTCTAGAAACATGTTTTTCACCAGTCATTTCTCTTGAAGACATTATGTTAGAGTTGATTTAATTAATTAAGCCTCAAAAGCTTGTTGAGCTCAGAACTGCCTCTTGGATTGCATCCCCATACATTTCTAACCAGTGCTGCATTCAGTTTCTTACATACTGCTTGCTGATGACTATTTGTGCTGACCAGAAATTAGAAGCCTTTGTTCATGATAGCAATGTGTTGTGCAGCCCTCAAACCTATCTCAGTTTTAAAACTATCAAAGTAGTCTACATAAATGATTATTTTGAAGTGAATCCATTTCCCCGAAGGTAACTCTGTATGAAATATCCAGATGTGGATGTCAACCAGCAGTAAAATTGTTCATAGCCTTAACTGCTAATCTTGGACAAATGTTCTAACATAACCATATTTGGTGTATACAATATGCAAAGTAATACACAAAGCTAGAAATTTTGCCAGGCTGATTATCAGTTAATCTTCTTCAATTCTTTGTTCTCCTAGGCTAATCAAGGTGAAACCTATATGTCCATAACATGGGAACTTCCTGAAGCTGTGTCATTTGCTTTACAAGGCTATCCACTCATTTCTCTTAAACTGTCTCCCAATGTCAAAAAAAATAATGGTTTTTTTCCAGACGTTGAACTATTGCTTGATCCAGATCTCACAAATGCCGAGGTGAGGAACAATTGTATTTCTAGATATGTTTTAGAAAACATGAAGAAAGAGATAATAATTCTAAGAAAGTTATTTGTATCCAAGGTCCACAACAAAAGTAAGCAGTCAAAAAGTTAATTTTTGATTTCTATAAGTTCATCTGGATATGGACAAAAATTGTTGGAAGGAATTGTGAAGCTCTTGATTGCCTTTCTCTATGTGTTGTTTGCCTTTGATTGTCTATCTGTTCTAGTCAGCTATTCTTTCCCAATCTATGTCCATCACATGCTTTGGCATTGCAAAATCAAGATGGTTCAGTATTCTAGGAATTTCAGTCCCAACATTCCAAGGCACAGATTGAGGAACTCTATCCTCCTATAGATGGATATAATATAGATAAAAGTGGTTAGAATTGTCAGTCTATTACACGTTTTTCCACCTCTGGGTGAATGTGTGATTACTTCTTGTATTATGTGCTACAGGCTTTTGTATAATTAATCCAAGATTTAAAAATGCATTCCAATTGTGTTGAATCTCAAGCATTCTTAGGAAATGAACAACTACTCTAGCAAGCCTGGTTTAACAGTATAGCAGTATGCTTTTGTTGATTGGTCCCATCTATTGTTATAGTATTTCTATAAGATTTGTATTAAAAAGAAATCCCTTGATCCAGGAGACCTGTTGAACTGTAAGTCGGTCTCAAATATTTTCTGTCTAGATGATACTATGGGAGACTATGGACTTGCTAGTTCTCCAATTTGACAGTTATAAATACCATTTACGTTCTTTTGGACAGTTTGGTAGAGTTGGATTTTGGAATCAGGATTTGTGATGTTTCTTTTATTTTAGGTTAGAACCCAAAAATAGTGCTGATACTTTATAACTTCCAGCATATTCTCCATGTTTTTCAATATTTGTCTGAAATCACTGAAGGATGTCATGTGGTGTTTTGGAATCAGTACTATTAGTACCCAGCTCTATTTCTCATTATCATTGGACTTCAAGGAAATAACTATTGCCTTTATTTACCTAACTCTGCAATGGCCAAATAAGAGAGATACTTAAACTAAATCCAGAGTATACAGAGGGGTTGTTGGCTAATGTGCATTTCCCTTGAAAGAGCAGGTTCATATCTGACAATGCTCCCTTCAGTCTCAGTTTTCTCTGGATTCACAACTCACAGGTGTAGCAAATAAGACATCTACACAATTATACTTTTGTAGTAATAATGAACATTCCTGAGCCTTCTGAGTTTCGAACAACTATCTACATCTTGCTTAGGTCCTGATTGCAATATACTCCAGAGCTACCCTGGAAAACTGTGAAAATCTTGTACTAAAGATCTGTACCAATGACCAATTTTCAGACATAACTTTAGAGTGCTGAAATTAATTAAATGGCTTAAGATATAAATGTCTAAGCAACAGCCTTTACTCCTATTATAAACCTGGTGAGATAAAAACTGTAGAAGAGGCCCTTGTAAAGCTGCTGGTGCCTTAAATGGCTCACTTTTATAGTACATATGAGAGAGAAGGCCTTCTACATTCCCAAGCTAATCGCACGCTCTAGGAACTGGCTTTTGAGTCTATACATACCCTTGCTCTATTTGAAATAATGATGAAGAGGTAAAGAAGGGCAATTTCAGTCTCTTAAATTGTTAACTGTCGGGGTAAGTTTGTTTTAAAAATATCCAGTACAATCAGTTGCTATGGATTGTTCTGTAATTAACAGGTAGTTGTAACAGCACTAATAATAATACATTTCATTCAATAGCAGCTCCTCAATTTAATTATAAATCTTGTATGTATTTTTCAGCTACCTCCTAGGATTGAAGTAACGTGCTTTGATTTGTTAAAAGTAGAAGGTTACAGTTTGTTAGCTACTGCAAGTGCAAATGGTTCTATTATCATGTGGGATTTTGAAGCTGCCACAGCCAGACACATGTAAGTAAAACACTTTATCATATAATAGATGTGGAGAGGTAGATAACTGGTAATATCCAGTTATCTAAGATAAATGCTGTTTTAGTGTTCAGTCTCAAAACAGTTCCCAATGTGAGAAAAGGAGAAATGCAAGTATTAAGCTAGGAATAAGCTACTGCAATCCAGAGACAAATCTGAAGATTGTTGTTTTGATTGTTGGTAAATCCCCTTATTATAGGCACTCTATTTCACTAACCATATGTAGACAGAAATCCTGTTCATAATGATATTATTACTTGAGTCATGGATGAAGCTATGGTGTCATTCAGTCAACATAAATTAATCAGTGGTCTTAGACAAAACAGCCCAGGGTTGACTTGAGTTAAGCTCTCTTTCCCAAATCAACTATATTTTGAGAAGAGCAAAGGAAAATTTATAGATTTGTTTTTTCATTCTGCTTCTGGCTTGGAAACAAACTAAATTAATCCCACAAAAGAGGACTGATCTAGCAACTCCCTCTCACTTATTGATTTACTTTTAATCCTAGCCCCTCATGAGCATATGGGGCAGGAGTGAAAAAGAAGCAGAAAAAGGAGATAATTTTTTTCCAACTCTTTCTCTCTGCTGCTGCTGCTGCTCTGGATTGGGCCACCATAGATTTATTTTTCTACAATCAAATGCAGCAGGAAGCTATAGCTTCCCAAAGAGACTTTCAAATGTGGCCTTTCCCTCTTTGACTGGGACAACCATGGAGGCATCCAGGGCCGAGTCATTTCCCTGGGATAATCAGCCATTTTGTGTCAACCCAGCCTCACTGTACATGACCTGTCCTTCAAGACTGGAGCCAGGAGAATTCTCCAGCTCTCTCTTCCCAGTGTGAGTGGTTGAAAAAAATGCAGTCAGAAATGACGCGCTCAATCATTATCTCCTGTGCATAACCTGAGTCACAGACAAATGGCACTGAATGGGTGAAATGCATAGAGGAGGGAACTTTGGCTCAGTAAAGGGCAGTGTGGTTCAGCAACCTATTTGCCTCCATCCAGGCTTAGTTCACCTGGGCAGAGCCAACATACCAACTCTCTTGTTCTTGCTTGTTCAGAAGGGGAAAAAAATTCTAGGCTGTTTGTTAGTTTTGCTGCATTATAAGATATACTGTAGCTATGCTTTCCATCTCCAAGAGTTTCAGTGGAATTGTTCCCTTGAGCATATTTTAAAATTCTGCACTAAAGGCAGAAGAAATAACTTTGGCTTTCTGGACCCTATTTAGATGCACTTCAAAACCATTTGTCCTGGAACTACAGTACCTGTAAATAACTTCTTTACTGCTTCATTCTTCTCTGCTTCAAAGAATATTTATACAAAGAATGGATCCCAGACAGTACCATCCCCATATTTTTCCCCCCACCAGTTTTGCCTTTAATCTTCATGGTGAAAGTATCTTGGAAATGCTAATAGAGATTGCTTCCGTCCTACTAAAGTAGATGAATAATTATTATACCCTGGCTAAGAAAGCAAAGCTTCTAAAAGAGAGAATAGATTGATGGGCCCCAGGCAAATGTCCTCTTTTGAAAACCAGTCCCAAAAGAGAGTTGAGTCAGAAGAGCTCATTCTTACAATTATGGGATTTTAAGCACCATTAAAAAAATTATCCCAGGCACAAGCAAGATTGCTGCAGAAGTAGGTGTTTGTAGTTTAGGCAGATTTTATTGAGTTCACTGAAGGTCTATGTATTATTGAAAAGCTAAATTTGGAGATTTAGTAGTATAAAGCATTAATGCACTTAGTTTTAATTGGAAATTTTCAACCCTGGGGGAATCCTACAATAACAGTCTATGAATTTTTGAGATGAGACAGTTATTTGTCTCATCTGAGGCATTTGTCTGAAATGGTATAGGGTTTCCTGCCTGAGCAGGGGGTTGGACTAGATCACATCCAAGGTCCCTTCTAATTATTGTTGTTGTTGTTATTGTTATTGTTATTATTATTAAACTGTAACTGAAACCAACTTAACAAAGTCTTTAAAATGTATAATGATTCTGGCCATACTTTCAGGGAGGAAAAATGTACTATTTAACAATATATCTAACACATGTGAAAAAAAACTACAGGCAAAGTTTCTTCATTTTCAGATTCAAAGCTCCACATGCTATTCACTCAGATAGATCTGAATTACTTAAAATCAACTGGTTACTATTCTTGTATCGAGATACTATGTCGGAGAGGTAAGTCAGTTCTTTATGAAACACTATACATTATACACTATACATATACATTATCGTAGCTGGGTGGAGAAGCTTTTTCTTTCTATAAAGTAGGGAGAAATCTACATTTGAATAGTCACATTCTGTTAAATTCCTAGTTATCCAAAGTTGTTTTATAGTCCTAAGAGATTGTAGACATCTCTAGATTCCTTTGTTTCTTGACCATTGCTTCTTGTAGAATAGAATAGAGCTGGAAGAGATCTTGGAAGTCTTCTAGTCTAGCCCCCTGCGCAAGCAGGAGAACCTATAACATCTCAGACAAGTGACTGTCTAGCCTCTTCTTAAAAATCTCCAATGATGGAGCACCCACAATTTCTGGAGGCAAGCTGTTCCACTGGTTAATTGTCCTCACTGTCAGGAAGTTTCTCCTTAATTCCAGGTTGCTTCTCTCTTTGATCAGTTTCCAACCATTGTTTCTTGTCCTGCCCTCTGGTGCTTTGGTGAATAACGTGACCCCCTCTTCTTTGTGGGAGTCCCTCAAATACTGGAATACTGCTATCATGTCTCACATATTTCTTCTTTTCTTTAGACTAGCCAAACCCAAGTCCTGCAGCTGTTCTTATGTTTTAGTCTCTAGGCCTTTGATCATCTTAGTTGCTGTTCTCTGAATTTTTTCCAAACTCAACATCTTTTTTGTGATATGGTTACCAAAATTGGATGCAGTATTCCAGGTGTGGTCTTACTAGGGTTTTATAAAGCGGTACTAATACTTTGTGTGATCTTGAATCTATGCCTCTGTTTATACAACCCAGGATTGCATTAGCTTTTTTGGCTGCTGCTGCACACTGCTGACTCATAGTTAAGTGATTGTCCATTAGGACTCCAAAGTCCCTCTCACAGTTACTGTTTTTAAGCCAGGTCTCGCCTAATCTGTACTTGTTCCTTTGATTTTTCCTGCCTAAATGTAAAACTTTGCTTTTCTCAACATTGAAACTCATTTTGTTGGATAGGGCTCATTGTTCAAGTTTGTCAAGATCTTTTTGGATCCTGAGTTTGCCTTCTGGGGTGTTGGATACTCCTGCTAGTTTAGTGTCATCTGCAAATTTGATGAGTTCCCCTTCAATTCCCTCATCTAAGTCATTGATGAAGATATTGAAGAGTACTGGGTCTAAGACGGAACCTTGTGGTACCCCACTGTTTACTTCTCTCCATGTGGATGTAGTGCCATTGAGGACTACTCATTGAGTACAGTTTGCCAGACAGCTACAGATCCATCTGGTGGTGATGTTAAATTAGTAGACAAAATATGATATTGGATAGCCAACTTTGATCCCCATAAATCAGTTCAGATTTTCACTACTAATGGCCACAGCTTGCTAAGGGGAAAAGTTATTCTGCATGTTCTTACATGGAATTGGATAACTTTCCATAGCCAACTTGTAATGGCAAACTTGCCACAGCCAATTGGCTATGGGACAACTTGCCACATGACAATTCAACAGATATAAAAGTTAAATTAATTTCAATGGAACCATGGCCAATAATAATAAAAGAAATAAAGTCAATCCAGAAATACAAGTTACAATAATTTTGATGAAAATATGGTCAACAATAATAAAATGAAACAATTAATTCAACATTTAGTTGTCCCACAGCAAATTGGCTATGGTGAGTTGTCCTAGACCCGTTCTTATATGCATATGGACCTCTCATACTATTTCTTCTTGATGTTAGCAGTGTTATTCAGAGTGCAAAAAGGACTAAAAACAGTAAGCCAGAAAAATTAAAATTATTAGGTTGAAAAAAGACAAAGAAAACTAGCCCAAACTAATTTCCATAGATACAATTCACTGAACTTCTCCATGTTTTCTGTCCTTGCAAACTATCCTTCGTTCCACCATGTACCTACTTCTGTTCATACATTGCCTTCTCATGGCCTTCTGTTTCAGGATCTCGTGAACATCATCCAGTGAGAACTTTCACAGTCTCCCTCCTGATCAGTTGACTCATTCACTCTTCCTTTCTAGATTTGTTTTTCAGTTTAATCCTTCTTAATTCTGTCTACATCAAGGGTCCCCAATCCCCGGACTGTGGACCGGTACCAGTCCACAGCATGCCAGCAACCAGTCCACGCACACAAGCAAAGCCACATCCGCAGGATACAAGCAGCACACAAAACCACGCTCCCTCCAGTCCACGGAAAAATCTCTCTCCACAGAACCGGTCCCTGGTGCCCAAAAGGTTAGGGACCTCTGGTCTACATGATCAAATCACTCTAACAAACTTCTTACATACAGTACTTGTCAGGGTTTTTTTGTGTTCCATTCACATTCATTCAGCATCCATTCATTCTTGCTTTATCACCCACACATCTTTGACTGCATTTCAATTTACTTTTGTTTCTCCTAACTTACCCAATTTTCAGTTCCATGTTACAAAGTGGGCAGAAGTATATTCTTATAAACATTTTTTCTTTTTAAAAAAAACATTCAGTTTGTTAAAAAAATCAGACACATATTCCCTATTACTTTGCTACCAGCATTTCCATGCCTTAAAATTTCTCCATCCATTTTCCGATTTTTAGGAAATGCTCTACTATGTACACAAACTCATTTATTGGCTCCATTTTTTCCAAATGTCTACTTAACTTGCAAGTAGCTCATTCCATTTTCTCTCTCAAACAAAATTATCTTGGTCTTTGATGCATTAATTTTCAGATCTATATCCCTTTAGCATCATATAATCTGCCTAACATTCATTGCAAATAATTTATCAGGCTGTCAACCAACAACATGGTATCATATGTATATAAAAACATATGGATGTTTATCTCCATGACCTTCCCAGTTCTAAAGTGCAATAATCATTCTTTATACAGTTATGCATCAATCTCTTAGTGAAAGGGACAACACATCTCTATCTTATTCCCCACTCAATATTGAACCATTCTCTTAAGTATACAATAAATCACAATATAAAATCAATTTTATTTTTCATGTTCACTCTTTCCTCAGTTATTAGCTAAAGAACAAAAACAGTCTGCACATCCAATGACAGACATGAAACTGCACCACCAATCTCAGCTTTTGTTCACTTTTTGTATCCTTTCTGTCAGAAGTCTATCATCACGTTTGCTATTTACAGCTCAGATACATGCATCTGAGGTTGTCACTGGTATTACTCAATTTCTGAATGATGAAAATAGTGACTTCAATTCCCCTTTCACATAAATAGCAAAATGCTATTTATACTGCTTTTTAAATTTTTTTAAAGAAACTTACAATTCTGACTTTAGAGCAAGCCTTTGTGGTAGGTTTATTAGGAAAAAAATAACAAAAAAGCAAAACAAAGAAGACTATACGATGATTAATATACTGTATTCTTAAGAATATTCTCAGTATTTTCAGACACTAACCCTTCTGGATTTTATTTTCCTGCTGGATTTTATTTTCCACACAGGCATACAAGTGAATGTTCCACCTTTTCAGAAGCACGTTGGGAGGATATTCCTACACAGGAAGCAGAAGAGAATACTTCAGTGTTAAAGATGGTATGTTCCTTTTCAGAAGGGAGAATGGTAAAAAAAATTTGTTGCAGTTGTTATTTTTTTGGAAGGAGGGGTGTAAATGTTAAAAAGCCAGATCCACAAGTAAAAACTTTGACCGTGAAGTCAAAAAGTGATTGCAAACCATTCTTAGAGCATAATCAGGTATTAAAATAGCTGAGTCATAATACACTAGTGTCCTTCATGAGCCATGAATCATGGTTTGTAAATCATACTTTAGTATTATATATAATCTAGGTTTTTATGGTCAGTTCCACAAACCATGATTAAAACAATCAGTAGTTTAGTACATGTGATTTACCATAAATCACTAAATTTACACAAAGGATGATTAACTTTAATCGTGGTATAGGGAAGAAGTGTAATTTCAAGGCATGGTTTCCTTCCATAAGAGCCTGAAGACCTGTACCATGGGGGAATACAAAACTGGAGGTGACTATTAGACTAATAGCAGACCCCACCGTCCTCCCTGAGCATCCTTCTCTCTCCCCACCCATCCTTTAATTCATATTGCTGTATTTTCATTATTTGTTTTTATTGTTTCATTGTTCTTATTATTATTATTTTTACATTTGTTTATAATTTTACATTCTACTATTGTAAGCCCCCCAGAATAGCCCCACGGCAAGATGGGCAGCAAATAAACTGAATGAATAAATAAATAAATGGTTTCTAATCCGGGTTACCATCTGTCTGTTCCTCAAAGTTTCAGCAAAGCTGCAGAGCATCAGCCACCTTAAACCACCATTCTGAGGTTGCATTTAACAAGAAGTCACTATTGGCTGAAAATAGAAGCAAAAGCATGCCAGAGGACAAGGAGAGTGCATTCTGTCCTCAGACAGGCTGTGACTAAATATAGGGTTTTTTTTTAATGGCTTTAGGATTTAGCCAGCTCTTTTGCATTTATTTCATTTACTGTTAATCGTGATGAAGGTTCATAGCATATCAAAAATCTTTTGCACTTTTCTGTCTATGTGGTTTGATCTTAATAAAGTAATAAATTATTGCTGATGCACACGGGCTATTGCTGATCCATGCTAGATATTTGAGAAAGTCAAATACCAAAAATAAATTACCACATGCTTCATTGATTATACAATTGTATCAACCATGTCAAGTTCTAGAATATGGTTAGAAAAAAATGACAATCCCAGAACACCTTGTTTTTCTCATGAGAAACATAGGTGCAGGTCAGGAAGCCACAGTCTAGATGAAATATGGCTCCAGGTTGGCAAAAGAGTGCAGCAAGGCTATATTTTCCCCTTATTTATTCAACACACACACACACACACACACACACACGTGTGTGTGTTTGTGTGTGTGTGTTAAATGTCACGTCTTTTGAATATGCCTTGCTAATTAACTCTTTCTTTCCTGTTCGGCCTAACTCAAGGCTATCCACAGGATATAGTCACAACTTATGACAGCTCATTATTTGTGTAAATTATTCAAATTGCTAATAAAGAATTTTAGGGAGGCTGAAATGATCATTTCGAACTTCTTATGTTCTCATCAGTCAGTCATACCCTTTTTAATCTAAGATTCGAACCAGGTATGACTGACTGATGAGAACATAAGAAGTTCGAAATGATCATTTCAGCCTCCCTAAAATTCTTTATTAGCAATTTGAATAATTTACATATCTGTATCTGTATCTATCTATGTATGTATCTATCTATCTATCTATCTATCTATCTATCTATCTATCTATCTATCTACAGGGAGTGCAGAATTATTAGGCAAGTTGTATTTTTGAGGATTAATTTTATTATTGAACAACAACCATGTTCTCAATGAACCCAAAAAACTCATTAATATCAAAGCTGAATATTTTTGGAAGTAGTTTTTAGTTTGTTTTTAGTTATAGCTATTTTAGGGGGATATCTGTGTGTGCAGGTGACTATTACTGTGCATAATTATTAGGCAACTTAACAAAAAACAAATATATACCCATTTCAATTATTTATTTTTACCAGTGAAACCAATATAACATCTCAACATTCACAAATATACATTTCTGACATTCAAAAACATAACAAAAACAAATCAGTGACCAATATAGCCACCTTTCTTTGCAAGGACACTCAAAAGCCTGCCATCCATGGATTCTGTCAGTGTTTTGATCTGTTCACCATCAACATTGCGTGCAGCAGCAACCACAGCCTCCCAGACACTGTTCAGAGAGGTGTACTGTTTTCCCTCCTTGTAAATCTCACATTTGATGATGGACCACAGGTTCTCAATGGGGTTCAGATCAGGTGAACAAGGAGGCCATGTCATTAGATTTCCTTCTTTTATACCCTTTCTTGCCAGCCACGCTGTGGAGTACTTGGACGCGTGTGATGGAGCATTGTCCTGCATGAAAATCATGTTTTTCTTGAAGGATGCAGACTTCTTCCTGTACCACTGCTTGAAGAAGGTGTCTTCCAGAAACTGGCAGTAGGACTGGGAGTTGAGCTTGACTCCATCCTCAACCCGAAAAGGCCCCACAAGCTCATCTTTGATGATACCAGCCCAAACCAGTACTCCACCTCCACCTTGCTGGTGTCTGAGTCGGACTGGAGCTCTCTGCCCTTTACCAATCCAGCCACGGGCCCATCCATCTGGCCCATCAAGACTCACTCTCATTTCATCAGTCCATAAAACCTTAGAAAAATCAGTCTTGAGATATTTCTTGGCCCAGTCTTGACGTTTCAGCTTGTGTGTCTTGTTCAGTGGTGGTCGTCTTTCAGCCTTTCTTACCTTGGCCATGTCTCTGAGTATTGCACACCTTGTGCTTTTGGGCACTCCAGTGATGTTGCAGCTCTGAAATATGGCCAAACTGGTGGCAAGTGGCATCTTGGCAGCTGCACGCTTGACTTTTCTCAGTTCATGGGCAGTTATTTTGCGCCTTGGTTTCTCCACACGCTTCTTGCGACCCTGTTGACTATTTTGAATGAAACGCTTGATTGTTCGATGATCACGCTTCAGAAGCTTTCCAATTTTAAGAGTGCTGCATCCCTCTGCAAGATATCTCACTATTTTTGACTTTTCTGAGCCTGTCAAGTCCTTCTTTTGACCCATTTTGCCAAAGGAAAGGAAGTTGCCTAATAATTATGCACACCTGATACAGGGTGTTGATGTCATTAGACCACACCCCTTCTCATTACAGACATGCACATCACCTAATATGCTTAATTGGTAGTAGGCTTTCGAGCCTATACAGCTTGGAGTAAGACAACATGCATAAAGAGGATGATGTGGTCAAAATACTCATTTGCCTAATAATTCTGCACTCCCTGTATCTATCTATCTATCTATCATCTATGTAGGCAGTGCTTTTTTTGTAAAAGAAAAAGGTGCCGGAACTCACACATGTCATACAACCCGCCTTGCCTACCCTACAAGGTTCCATCCAAAAAAGGTGCCGGAACTCCGTTCTGAGCGTTCTATGACAAAAAAAAGCCCTGTATGTAGGTATTGGCGTATTCGGGTCTTTTCCCGTGTAGGATTGAGGGTGTCTTGGCGACGTTTCGACAAGGTCCCGCTCGTCATCTTCAGGCTGGTGTCTTCGGTTTCATGCTTGTGCGAGCGAAGCATATCAAAAGAAGCTGGACTAGAAAAAGATGAGTGTGGTTTTAAAGTGGGAGAAAGAAACATTAATAGCCTAGCTGTCGATGACACTGCCTGATAGCTAAAAATGAAAAGAATTTGCAATATAAATCAAGGAGCACATGAAAAATATGTGATTAAAATTAAATAAAAAGGAGACCACACTAATTATTATTATTATCATCATCAAATTTATTTGCTGCCCATCTCACTGTTCAAGGTGACTAAGAGTAGCTAATGACAGCAGGTACAACAACCAGCCTTAGAATTGACAATGGAATGATTGCAGTCAGTGTTGATGGGAGGGCAGAGATCCACCCCGAGGCCTCTCGTTTGTGGAGTCCCTCAGGGGTCGATTCTCTCGCCCCTCCTGTTCAACATCTACATGAAGCCGCTGTGTGAGGTCATTCATGGTTTCGGGGTGGGGTATCATCAGTACGCTGATGATACCCAACTTTTTTTCTCCACCTCGAACCAACCCAGCGATGCCCTCGCCGTGATGTCCCGTTGCCTGGAGGCGGTCCAGGTCTGGATGGGGAGAAACAGGCTTCGTCTCAATCCTGCCAAGACTGAGTGGCTGTGCATATCGGCATCTCGGGTTAACCAAACTATTCCACCTTTAACGATGGGGGGGTGAGGTGTTACCCCCTGTTGATAGGGCTCACAACTTGGGCGTCCTCCTGGACTCACAACTCAATTTTGAAGACCATATAGGAGCCGTGACCAGGGGGGCTTTTGCCCAGGTTCGCCTGGTGCGCCAGTTGCGACCCTACCTGGAACGAGATGCCCTATGCACAGTCACTCATGCGCTTGTGACCTCCTGTTTAGACTACTGCAACGCTCTCTACATGGGGCTGCCCTTGAAGACCACTCGGAGGCTTCAGCTGGTGCAGAATGCGGCCGTGCGAGTTGTGATGGGGGTTTCCCGATACTCCCATGTAACACCTCTACTCCGCGAGCTGCATTGGCTTCCGGTTGACCTCCGGGTGAGATTCAAGGTGCTGGTGATGATCTATAAAGCCCTGAATGGCTTGGGTCCGGGATATCTGAGGGAACACCTGCTGCCAGCATCAGGTTCCCTTCGTCCACTGCGCTCACACAGGGAGGGTCTTCTCAGGGTGCCGCTGGTAAAAGATTGCCGCCGGATAACACCCAGGGAGAGGGCCTTCTCTGTGGGTGCACCTGCCCTCTGGAACCAGCTGCCCGTGGAGCTTAGGACTGCCCCTGACCTTCGTTCGTTCCGCCGGGACCTAAAGACCTGGCTCTTTGAGCTCTCCAGCCCAGGCTGAGAATTTTTAACGGGGGTTTTTATTTTTAGGGATAATTTAATCTTTTTAAATTGTTTTTTAACTTTTGTATTTTGTATTGGTTTGATTTTAAAATACCCTGTAAACCGCCCTGAGTCCTTCGGGAAAGGGCGGTATATAAATTTAATAAAATAAAAATAAATAAATAAATCAAGCAGTCCAAAAATATGTTACATACTAGCACCTGGTAGAGCCATGTGATGTGTCTGTACTGATAAAGATCAGTAGAGTGCAAGCCATGGGATTCTCTGTGACACTCTATGGAAGCAAAAGAAGTACATTATTAATGCATTCGAACTATGGTTAAGCCAAGAAAACATATACAGTAAATGGATCATTGAACAAATCAACCCAAAATTCTCACTCCAAAGTCACAAATGAACAAGCTAAAATCATCCTACTCTAAACACATTATGCAAAAACTAAATTCTCTCTAGTATACTCTAATGTTGGGAAAGGTAGAAGGAAAAAGAAAAGAAAAGGATGACTAGCAGCAAGGTGGATGGACTTATTTACATTATTGGAAGTGTACTGTCGGAAGGCCTAAAAGATACGCTAGGGACAGATAGACAAGATCAATGTGGTCACTAAGAATCAATACTATCTTGATGGCACATATTTTTTTTCAAAGCCTGCTGTGAATATGAAAGCTATGTTATTGCCCTTTCTTGTATTTTCTTGAGGTGATTTCATCCAAGCTTACATTTTCCAACTATTTTAATCCAACCTCAGGGATTCTGTTCTGCCATCTGTGGATATATGCATAAGAAAAAAAAACAATTAAAAATCATCTGAAAATGGTAGTTTGCAACTGCATGCAAACTGAATGCTGAGTTTATGCCCAGGGAGAATTTTCTCATGGCAATAATATTCCTCAACTAAATCAGGATATCTCTAATACGCCTTAGTTCCCTTTTCATCAGAACTGAAAAACTGGTTGTGAAATATTGGAAACTAAAAATTTAAACCGTTAGACAAAATTGGACAAAGCCCCAAATCACATAGATCTAGAAAAATCAAATAACAAATAAAAAAACTTGCACACGATTTATCATGATGAAGCAGGCAAATCAATATAAATATAGGGTTGGAATAATTCTTAGAAGCAGCAGGAACAGAATATAAGCTGAAACCTTCTAAGGACCTGTACTTTTCAAGCAAGCATCAAGTACAGGAATAGATCTGCTGGAAACAGGAGTTCACGCTTCATATAACCTTCCCATCCATTATGTACAGGAGAACAGGAAAGTGAAGCTTTTATTTTAGTTCGATAGAGAATAGGGTAAAATAATTTGTATTAGCCTAAAGTTCAGCGCTACTTCTATATTACTTTCTCTGCTGGTAGTATTATTACCTACTGTTCCCAAAAGTGCAATGAGATGACTGGTTGGTATAATTCATTAAAGAAATCAGCAGCAGAAGGCTCATTAGACTGCTGTGTCACATGCTGAGAACTTTAGTGGAATATATACTGTATTTTCTGGCGTATAAGACTACTTTTTAACCCATGAAAATCTTCTCAAAAGTCAGGGGTCGTCTTATACACCGGGTGCTGAAAATTTAGGGACAGGGCTGGCTGGAAAACCTGGAGCGGATCTCCCATTTAGTCTGCGCAGGGAAAGCAGGACCAATTGGAGAAGAAGCTGCAGTCTGTGATTTTTTACAGGGTTTATAGGGTTTCCTGCCTTAGCAGGGGGTTGGACTAGATGACCTCCAAGGTCCCCTCCAACTTCTTCTTCTTCTTCTTCTTCTTATTATTATTATTATTATTATTATTATTGTTGTTGTTGTTGTTGTTGTTGTTGTTGTTGTTGTTGTTGTTTAATCCACTTGCACTGTTTTATGTTTACATGTTTGATGACAAACAGCCTTATGTTTATAAGTGACAGTTTTCCTACTAAGCACCTGCATGTCATAAGCATTTGAATTAAAATTACCATATTAAAATCAAATCTGATGTTTTTTAATTTTTATTTAGTGTGCGTTGGAAGAGGGGTAGTCTTATACGGCGAGTATAGCCCAAACCCTATAATTTAACAGGAAATGTAGGGGGTCGTCTTATACGCCCAGTCGTCTTATACGCCGGAAAATACGGTATATGGAATTTTGGTGTGTCTGAATTTGGGGATATAACTATTTGGGCCACAAAGCCTTTCTATTGCAGGCTAGAAGAGTGTTCACCCCACCTTGTGCACATATTCTGAAAAAATCATGATTTATTTAATTATGAGAACATTTTAAAAAAGATTGTTTTTTGCTGAAAATAATCAACAGGATTAATTTAAGTTTGAAGTGGACTGAATAAAACTAAAATGTTAAATTTCTGTTGTTTGATTTCAGAATAGCGTTATAAGAGAATATGTTGGTGCAACTACTCTTTCAGGTATGAATCAGAAACATTTTAGTTCTTTTAGACAATAAGCTATATTTTTGAGGGTATGTTTAAGAAACACTTTTAAAAAACTGCAACAGCTAGTTTATTTGAGATTACTTCAATGGCAGGCAAGGAAAATTACGGTTAATACTTCTGTATCGGAAGCACCGAAGTGCTTAAAAGGTGGGCATAGATGCATTAATAAATCTAATAATATGACATAAGTAATTATGTTCAAAGAAAGAAAAGCATGAATATTGTTTGTTGAATTGTGTTCTGCTTCAGGGAAGAAAAACCACCTCTCCACATTCTTCCCCTTCAGGAAGCAAAGGAATAATTTCCACAAGGTCTACATGAATTCCAAAGGGAAAAAAAACTGAAGAATTTATTTTATAACATGCATCCTAGTCTTGATCTTGAAAAGCTTTGCAGGGTTGGAATTGATTAGATGGAAAATCACTATGAAATCCTAGAAAATTGAGAGGGTGAAAAAAATATCTTGAAAGAAAGCAATGACATACTGTTTTCATGTTCTTGCCAACAACATGTTGTTGACTTCATGGAGTCAACAGGATTAAGTTTGAAGTCTTTCCATGAAGTCAACAGGATCAAATTTCGATAGAGACTTGATTATTTATGTAATAACACTCTTGATGGATTTTATTTTAATAAAATTTAAATGAATAGTGGAAATAGAATATGATGCAGGAAAGTGAAGCTTTTATTTTACCTCAGTAGAGAATGACAAACAAGATATGTTCAAGGAAAGAAAAATATGAATACTGTTTGGTTAATTGTCTTCTGCTTTAGAAATAAAGCTTCCAGATTCTTCCACAAGCAAAGGAGCAATACCCAATGTATTATCAGTTGGAAAACATAATTATCTTTCTATACCCATACTTGCCTCCGCACATGAAGATGGTTTCATTTATCTATGGAGCATTATGGTAAGTCCTTTTATGGAACTGAAGTAGTGAAGTAGTGAAGAAGAGTTTCAGCTACGTTTTCCTCCAGTCAAGAGACTTTTCTACATCTTCTATGTTTTCCCGTTTTTTCTGTTGTCCCCCAAACATATAAAACTATTCACACTTTTTTCTATGCCACTGGTGGCTCATTTGGCTTTAGCTTAAAAGTGTTTTATTGTTGCTGTGTCTCAGGCCACACATTTACATATAGGGAGGTGGTTCCAAACTTAATGGAGAAATCTGTGAAACAAATGAACAAGTAGCAAAAGAAATATCAGTGCAGACACACATTCACACACCAGAGAAATCAAATCCTCATACAGTATATCTAGCAAGCTTTTGCCCTAAGAGAATTCCAAATCCAAAACAGTGGGCCCATGAGTGGTCAAGTCAGAAGTCAAGGCAGGGATCTTCAAACTTGGCCCTTTTATGATTTGTGGACTTCAGCTCCCAGAATTCCTCAGCAAGGCATGCTGGCTAAGGAATTCTGGGAGTTGAAGTCTACAAGTCGTAAAAGGGCCAAGTTTGAAGACCCTTGAATCAAGGCATACGAAGTCTGAGTAACTAGACAGTTGTTGCCAGTGAGGAGGTTTCCGCTGGCTGTTCTTCTTTCATAGAAGCAAGCCTGGTGTTACTCACTTGAAAGGATTTGGCTCCTTTCTTGTGAGGGGCCTTGCCTTTGCTCTCCTGTTTGCATGGCGAGCCCTTGCACTGGGAGCAGATAGCAAGTCGGATTCCTCATGATTTATTCAGAGATTGATGGCAGCTGCCGCTTGGTTATCCAGCAGTGACTCAGGAACAGGCTGTTCATTGTTTGGTATACTCACCAGAGTCTGAGCTGGGCCATGACATGTATGAACCCAGCATTTTTGTTTGTGAACAGCAGTTTATATCTAATATGCAAATCAGGCCTTTATACTTGAACAACAAACATTGCTTTAAAAAGCCTTAACTTAGCGTGATGCATGAACAGGGTGCAGTACACTGAGTACAGTATAATTTATTGTACTTAGGAGGAAGTAAGCATAAAATTCTGCTGTAAGCCAATTTAATGGCTAATACAGAAGGTTTTTATTTTGATAGGTATGAAAATGGGTATGACTCATGCAATCCCCAAGTCCTAGCTGCAGAAAATTCTGATTTGTTAAAGTGTGATTGTATTTCTTTTTGTAAAGGGAGATGTACTGAAAGAAATTCGGCCTTACACGAAACATCCTCCAATTCCTTTGACAGCACTTTGTGCTGATGGGGCTGTCGAAATGCTTTTTGCTGCTAACAAAGGTAAGCTTTATTGCTCAATATGATTGTCATACAAGATAGATCAACGGCTATATAAATGTGTTAAATAAATAAAATAAGTACTTTTCCAGGCCTTTGAATAATACTGTTATATCAGTTATAATTGAATGTACAATTGAAATATTTTTCTTAATGTGTCTGTAGTCTACCCTGAATTGTTAAAACAGTAGGTAGAGTATAGACTTTCTAAATAAATAAATCGTGTGTGTTAAAACACAATATACCTAACGGTAAGAAACTGGATGCAAAAGATGAAACTGGTGAGGCAAGAATCAGGCCCTCTCAGACTAGACCAGGGGTAGGCAACCTCGGCTCTTTTATGACTCATGGACTTCAACTCCCTATGCTGACTCAGGAATTCTGGGAGTTGAAGTCCATGGGTCATAAAGGAGCCGAGGTTGGCTACCTCTGGACTAGACAGAACCATTGCATAAACACCATGCCGCTGTCTCCCAGTTTTAAGGCTGGGAAGAGAAGAACCAAATTTCAATTGACTCATAAAAACAGGAGGAAAAGGCCCTAGAGTTTAAACCCTGAATTAGACTTGTGGATTCTGCAAGAAGCAGACCTTCTGCATCTGTATGACTCCTTTCTTATCTTCATTAAAGCAACTTATCTAGACATAAGGAGCGTAGGAACTTCTGATCTAAGCAAATTTCTCAAAACAAAGTGGGGAAATGAGATGTCTTGCCACACCTGGCAAGACTGTGTAAGATGATACACACAGTGTTACGCTTTATAAGATAATAACAAGAGTGCTTAAAATTTCAGGTTGATAGCAGTAGTTGAATCTGTTTTTCATAGTAATCCAAATAAGATTTTGGTAAAATGAAAATGTGTTTATAATCTTAAATACTGTTTTATATTAGAAAAATGGGTTTCTGTGATATAAAAATAATTTATATTAAGCTGTCTTCTTTAGTCAGAGCAAAATAGCCATCAAGAGACCCTGTTTGAATCGTAAAATATCCCTGTTTACTTGATATGTATTCTTAACTTACAGGATATTGATGCCATGCAGTTATCTTAGGGATGGCTCTTGGCCAATTCTGTATTATGAAAAAGTTCAAATTTTTTAATAGATGATTTGTCTTACAGAGGGAAATGTTATTCGATGGAATATTGGCTCATTCCTGCAAGATCCAAAAGATCCAAGCAGGGTGAGCAAAATGCAAAATAATATCTCCAATCTTCCAATTCATTTACATATATTCAAACATAGTCCATATTCTTTGCTTGTTGATACGTATTACATATAGATTTAATTTAAAAATTGAAAGGAAATGAAACATTAAAATAGTTAATGATTTGTGTAATTCAAGAAACATCTGTGGGAATGAGAATTACATGCAGAATTTTTATTTCCCAAAGCTGCTAAATTCACCTTTGAAGTTACTGAAGTGTTTAATAATTTGATATTTGTAAATTAAAATTGGATTATTAATTTGGATTAGTATAGAAATCTAAAATTATTAAAAATAAATGTTATTAAATACTGGCATTATGAAATGAATTATGAGATTGTCACAAGATCAATCACAGGCTTTTGCATATCAACATTTTTTACAACTTGAATGATGAGGTGAATGCTTATTAAATTTGCAAATAATTCAAAAGATTAATAACACCATAGAAGGCAGAAATAAATTTTAAAGCAATGTTAATAAATAAAAGAAATTGTCACAAAGCAACAAAAATTAACAAAAGCAAATGCAAACAGCTAGTCACTTAACATTGATAATTGGAAAAGTTTGAGGTCACTTGACTACATTGCTTAGTGATGCCAATCTCAATTTTTAGTTTCCATATCAAATTAACAGTTTGAATGTGCTTAAGTTGTCATATTTGATGGTCTCATATTTGATAAAAACAAGATTTGAGACCAGAGTCTTCATGCCTTTTTTCATAACCTGTTCTTTAAATTTCAACTGCATGGACATTATAACTTTCAGTTACCCATCAACAATCCCCAAACTATCTGGCATTGTAGACTGTCTCACACATACATACAGTTGAGACATAATGTATCTTGTCCACTTTTGGCTTGGCTTGATGTGAGAATGTGATGTAGGGCTTAACTGTGTCTGAATATGGCCACCATGCCTTGTTCAAGTGTTAAAAATTCTGACTTAATATAATAATAATAATAAACCTTTATTGTCAAAGTACAACATGTGTACATTGAGATTAGCTGAGCCTCCCCCCTGTGCTCCCTCCCCCCAACAATATTACAGATAATGTTAACTTTTTTTTTTTTGCAGCACATAAAGCAACAAATTTGTTGGCGGGCTCATTCTGCTAAAATAGTCAGTCTATTTTGTGATGATGAAAAATGCCTAGTGATGACTGCATCCACTGATGGTTCTGTCAGGTTAGTTATATTTAGCTGTTTACACTGTCTGAGGCTCTCAATCACAGCATTAACCAGGCTACATGGTTCTTTACTAAGTGCCCATCAGCTTTGGAGCTGACCATAAATTCTATTAATGGGGCTTGGGACTCTGGGAATTTGGCCATGCTGGCCTCTCCTAATGGCAACTTAGCCACCACCATAAAAAGATGGCCACTAGTGGAAGATGGCTGATTTTTTTTAAAGAAAAGAAGACGAAAGGGAATTGTTCAGGGCAGATCTTACTTAGAGTTGGTGTTCCAGGCAAGCGTATTCCATAATCATTCTGTGAGCCAACTGTTGACAAAGGGTAGCTGATAAAAAGTTACAATTGCCACCTTGGCAATTACATATATTTATCTGAACTGTCAGCTATTAATGTATTGTCCTAAAAGGTACTTCATTAAAAATTATTACAGGTAGTCCTTGACTTAAAACATTTAGTGACTGTTCAAAGTTCCAACAGCATTGAAAAATGTGATTTATGACCATTTTCACGACTACAACCCCATCATGATGTGATAAAAATTCACATGCTTGGCAACTGCTTCATATTTATGGCCATTTCTGTGTCCCAAGGTCATGTGATCACCTTTTGCAACCTTCTGATGAGCTAAGTCAATGGGAAAGCCAGATTCACTTACCAACCAGGTTACTAACTTATCAACTGCAGTGATTCACTAAACAACTGTGACAAGAAAGGTCATAAAATGGGCAAATGTGTCACTTAACAATAGAATTTTGGGCTTAATTGTGGTCATAAGTCGAGGACTACCTACATAATGCCGATTGTATTTGATTAGTATTTTTCATAACATTATTTGAAGCCTCTTCATATCATTGCCTCCAATCTCTTTTTTCTCTTAAATACTGACACTATTTTTAAAATATTTCTTGGTTGGATTTCTTTAAAAGGCTTTGGCATTCAATTCGTGGAGTCTACTTTGGCTATTTTGGACAGCGCCGAGTGTTTGAAATTACTGAATCCTCTGATATAATTTTGCCCTGTGATGTAAATGAAATTCCATTCACAATAAAAGAAGAATCCAGGTTTATGGATAAAAAGCAGAAGTTTGAATACCCACTGTTTTTTGACAGGGAAAGGTAAGGTTGCACATCTGCTTTGCTGAAAGAATTTGTTTAGCACTTTCAAATCAGAAGAAATGGGAATGAGAGGCTCATCAGTATTATGATTAACTAGACAACCCATGACTTGCTGGATCACCCTTTCCACATATGTTATAGGTTGGCACCATTTCCTCACCCCTTCTGACCTTCAGCACAGCCCTAATGAACCTTCCTCTTCTTCCTTGATTCACCCACAGAATTGCTTGCCCCTTTGCATAAACCATGAAGAAGATTGATTTCCTGCTCCCCATTCTGGTATATTCCAGGGAGGAAGAAGTTTCACCAGTTGACCATTGGTGCCCTCCCCCCAAGCTGGCCTCTCCTGTCTGTCATCAGCAAGCATTTGAATCTTTCCCTCATCCCTTAGTTAATGCCTAGTGCCATTAAGAGATTTCAAATTTTGGTTTTGGTTCCAAATTGTCACTCATCCATTAGGCTATGACAATCACATGAGCATTGCTGACCACAGTGGGACAGAGGCAAAAGTTTAATCCAATGGGAGTAAGAGCTGCTAGATTTAACTTAGTCCTATGATGTACCATTTCACCCAATTGAAAATTATAAACAGATAAACAGGAGAAATTTAATAGTATATAGATTCATCACACAATCATATTTGTATAAGAAGTGGCATATACAGTAATTGTCAGCTAATGGAGTTTCTGTTAAATCCTTGATGGTTCTTTTATATTAATGCTGTTAATAGGATCCTTAATTTTTCCCAGAAATGTCCTCATCTTGATCCATTCCTCTAAAATAAGCAGGAATTGTTTTACCCAACTGCCTGAATCTTTTACTTACATCTGTGGTCATCACTAATTGCCTCTCTTTTTTTTAGCTTGATTTTTCTGTTTCATTGTTAGGAGCCACATAGTGGGAAACAGCATTTTTTCTCATTGTGATGTCAGGCAGTAAAAGAATCTGCAGTCTGGCAGCAATTAGCTAATGCTGAAAATATTTATCTTCCTATTTTAATCTTGTCCTATTCTAATCTATTCATTCTGCAGTACTGTTTCCCTGTCAATAAAATTATCTCCAATAGTTTCTGCCCTTCTCCACTGCTGATCCCAGTCAGTATCTCTCCCCTCCCCCCATAAGGAAGGGACCCACTCTCCTGGTGTTCGATAAAGCTTTGAAAACCTGGCCTGGATCACCAGCCTGGATTAGTGTTCATGATTTGTGTAAGGCCCCTGCTTTGTTTTAGTGTGTTGTTTATTAGATCATATTAGTCTGGGTTATCTGTCCAATTTAGTGGTTTAAACTATTTTTGTTTTTTTTTTATCATTTTGTATGACACCTAGAGTCCACTCGGGATGGGCAGCCAATAAATAGATTTTATTTATTAAAGAAGCATACACCATGCCAGAGTCTTGCCTGGGTGTATTTCTGATTTAAATCTTACAAATGCATAATCAGAATTACTGTAACAGCCATTATAGTTAATGAATCTTATTCTTCAATAGGAGTATTTCAATGGGGCTTAAGCCTAAGCAAATTGCAGCATTAAACTAGCAGAGCAGCACTATTTTTTTCTTTTGATGACCATATTAGAATTGAGATTAATGGTATTCATCATTGACATAATTATGAAGCTGAATGTTTCCTTTGTTTTGCAAGTAACATATTGCTTTTCAATTATATCTTTTTAATAGATGGAAGACTCTGACCAAATCATCTTTAAACTTGAAAAAGCCTAACCGACATGAAGTTGATCTGGATTTTAAGTTTTTCAAGGCCCTGGCTTCTCCCAAAGTACTAACTGTTGAAGCTTTATTTTGTCTTGTTCCAGTGTTTCTCAACCTCAGCAGCTTTCAGATGTGTAGAATGCAACTCCTGGCTGAGAAATTCTTGCAGCTGAAGCCCACACATCTTAAAGTTGCTAAGGTTGAGAAACAGTGTCTTATTGGAAAAATTAGTTAGGGGCAGTGACACTGTCAAATCTTGCCTGGTTATTTTATATGCCAACTATCTTATCTGGGGAGGCACAGTTCTGGATCCTGGATTTAGGATCATGTTAAGCAAGATAGTAAGGAAGACTTGGGTTTGGCTAGACAAGCTTTTGATTTTTTCAGTTGTGTAATGTTAAATTTGAGAACTATCATTCTGTCAGATTATGACTCAAATTATAAAAATCATTGTAATTGTTTTCATTATTTATACTAAGCAATGCTTAAATTTCATACTTCTGAAGTATTTATTTTAAAAAAACTGTGTGCCTTTCATTGTATAATGAAAGTAGCACTAACATTCCTTTATTTGTACCAGCAAACTTATGTTCAAATAATCAAATGAAGAAGAATATTGCTGTGGTGAAGTTCCTTGAATTGAACTCAGCTTTTGGTGACTTTATAAAGACTAGAGGGTTTTTTTAGCAGTACAGAAATGATATGCCTTGCCATCTTCTGTAGATTCTTTTACTTCCCAGTCTACTCTACAAGTCAGAACTATACCTAGCCACCATTATTTTCACTAAAGAAGCTGTACTTCAATGAAGCAGGAGATGAATTCAACTTAAAGCAGATTTTAGAAATACAAAATTAATGTATTAAATAACAGAGAGACAATTATTTTTCAAACTGAAATTATATTATTTTAATATTACAGGTAAATAAATACCCTTTGGAAAGTTTCAAATCTGTAAACAAAGAAGCTGGTATTGTATTTGGAGCTATACCAATCTATAGGGTGAGTTCAAAGTAATCTGATTAAATGGAAGCTTCGTAAAAACAACATTAAAATTAAGCTATTATGAAAGTTATTCTCTGTGAATTTGCTAGTATTTATTTATAAAGTGTTTGTAATATTTGATAACATTTTCCTTGAACTAGGGATTTCTTGATATTTTATAATTTTGTATGCATAGGTGACCAAGGAGAGTAAAATAACGATAGTTCCAGTGAGAATTATATAATATTTCAGTAATTGAAATATTGACTTGCCATCTCAGTTTGGCACTAGAGTATTCTGTGTCCTGTCAGAATTCAAGGAGTCTAGGAACTATATTCAGGATTTTAAGACAAGATGTTTATGGTACACAGATTGTGTTGCATGATTGTGAAGGCTGGACTGCAAGCTGCATATGGTCTTCTATCTTTGATCTGCCACAGATACCCATTGGAGCCATCTTGAATTACGTTCCCTAATACCATATTTCCCTGAAAATAAGACTAATATTATTTTTGCTCCAAAAGACGCATTAGGGCTTATTTTCAGGTGGTGTCTTATTTTTTCATGTACAACTATCTACATTTATTCAAATAAACAATATCAATAATATTATTTATATATTAATATTATTATTTTATAATTCAATATGTCCGTTGTATGTTGCAACGAATGTACTAAATGCATCCGTCTGGCTGATGATCTTAACTGGCCTTTATTTTGGGGGTAGGGCTTATATTATGAGCATCCTGAAAAATCATGCTAGGGTTTATTTTCTGGTTAGGACTTATTTTGGGGAAAATACAGTACTAACTGCTGCTGATTGCTACCACTTACCATCATTATCATTTGAGAGAAAGTATAAAATCTGATCATGCATTCTGATGATTAGGTGCATTACAATTTGTTGACACCTTTTAAAGGTGCTTTGCGAACTGCATTGAAGGTTTTTAGAGCAAGTTTGTGAACCTCTGGTGTGATTAATAGTTGAAAATGAATAATTAAGAGAACATAGTAGCTTAAAATACAAATCAGAATAAAATTGCTTCCTAGCTCTTTAAAAGCAATCAATACTGTTTTATTAAGCAAAGAAAAAACAAACCCTCACATTTAAACCATAGTGTTTTGCAGCAAAATACTAGTCTTTGTGTGAGAGGCAAATACTGAATGGAGATAGTTTTGCAACCTAAAAATCTTTCCACATGGATCTTGGCTTAGATATCCAACTTCAGTGTGATATAAAAGAACAGCTTCACTAGTAGAAAGCCTTAAAAGATAAACACTTCTTGCAGTCAAGCTAAACTCCTGCTGAGTACATTGATGAACCTTTTTTGGACTTAGTAGTTTTCTGACTTCCCAGTTTAGACTACAGCCTTAGCACCTAAATTTCCTGGTAGTCAGTCACTGACAAAGTACAGAGTAGCTCTAACTCAGCATTCCTTTGTGGGAATGAGTTGGATGATTTCAAATTGTTGTTGTTAACAACGAAGTCGTGTCCGACCCATCGCGACCCTATGGACAACATTCCTCCAGGCCTTCCTATCCTCTACCATATTCTGGAGTCCATTTAAGCTCACGCCTACTGCTTCAGTGACTCCATCCAGCCACCTCATTCTCTGTCGTCCCCTTCTTCTATTGCCCTCAATCTTTCCCAGCATCAGGCTCTTCTCCAGTGAGTCCTTCCTTCTCATTAGGTGGCCAAAGTATTTGAGTTTTAGCTTCAGGATCTGGCCTTCTAAAGAGCAGTCAGGGTTGATCTCCTCTAGGACTGACCGGTTTGATCGCCTTGCAGTCCAAGGGACTCGCAGGAGTCTTCTCCAGCACCATAGTTCAAAGGCTTCAATTCTTTGGCGCTCAGCCTTTCTTATGGTCCAACTTTCACTGCCATACATTGCAACTGGGAAGACCATAGCCTTGACTATACACACTTTTGTTGACAGGGTGATGTCTCTGCTTTTTAGTGTTCTGTCTAGATTTGCCATGGCTTTCCTCCCCAGGAGCAAGCGTCTTTTAATTTATTGGCTACAGTCCCCATCTGCAGTGATCTTGGAGCCCAGGAAAATAAAATCTGTCACTACCTCCATTTCTTCCCCATCTATTTGCCAGGAATTGAGAGGGCCAGATGCCATGATCTTGGTTTTCTTAATGTTAAGTTTCAACCCAAATTTTGCACTCTCCTTCTTCACCCGCAACAAGAGGCTCTTTAGTTCTTCTTCACTTTCTGCCATTAGAGTGGTATCATCTGCGTATCTTAAGTTGTAGATATTTCTTCCGGCAATCTTAATTCCAACTTTTGATTCATCTAGCCCTGCCTTTCTCATGATGTGCTCTGCATATAAGTTAAATAGGCAGGGCGACAGTATACAGCCTTGCCGGACTCCTTTCCCAATTTTGAACCAATCAGTGGTTCCGTGTCCAGTTCTCACTGTTGCTTCTTGACCCGCATATAGGTTTCTCAAGAGACAAATAAGATGGTCTGGTACTCCCATCTCTTTAAGAACTTGCCACAGTTTGTTATGATCTACACAATCAAAGGCTTTAGCATAGTCAATGAAGCAGAAGTAGATGTTTTTCTGGAACTCTCTAGCTTTCTCCATGATCCAGCGTATGTTGGCAATTTGATCTCTAGTTCCTCTGCCTCTTCGAAATCCTGCCTGTACTTCTGGTAGTTCTCGATCCACATACTGCTGAAGTCTAGCTTGTAGGATTTTAAGCATGACTTTACTAGCATGAGAAATGAGTGCAATGGTGCGATAGTTTGAACATTCTTTGGCACTGCCTTTCTTTGGAATTGGAATGTAAACTGATCTTTTCCAATCCTGTGGCCACTGTTGAGTTTTCCAAATTTGCTGGCAAATTGAGTGTAGCACTTTTACTGCACTGTCTTTTAAGATTTTGAATAGCTCAGCTGGAATACTGTCACCTCCACTAGCTTTGTTGTTGCTCAGCTTTTCTAAGACCCACTTCACTTCACATTCTAGGATGTCTGGCTCGAGGTCAGTGACCACCTCATTGTGATTATCAGGGACATTAAGCTCATTCTTGTATAGTTCTTCTGTGTAATTTTGCCACCTCTTCTTAATCTCTTCTGCCTCTGTTAGGTCCCTGCCATTTTGGTCCTTTATCATGCCCATTTTTGCATGAAACGTTCCCTTCATCTCTCCAATTTTCTTGAAAAGATCTCTGGTCCTCCCTATTCTATTGTTTTCTTCTATTTCTTTGCACTGTTCATTTAAGAAGGCATTCTTATCTCTTCTAGCTATTCTCTGGAATTCTGCATTCAGTTGGGCGTATCTTTCTTTTTCTCCCTTGCCTTTCGCTTCCCTCCTTTCCTCAGCTATTTGCAAAGCTTCCTCAGACAGCCATTTTGCTTTCTTGCATTTCTTTTTCTTTGGGATGGTTTTGGTTGCTACCTGTTGTACAATGTCGCGAACCTCTGTCCATAGTTCTTCAGGCACTCTGTCTATCAGATCTAATTCCTTAAATCTATTTGTCACCTCTACTGTATATTCAACAGGGATATGATTTAATTCATACCTGAGTGGCCTAGCGCATTTCCCTACTTTCTTCAGTTTAAGCCTAAACTTTGCAAGGAGAAGCTCATGGTCTGAGCCACAGTCAGCTCCTGGTCTTGTTTTTACTGACTGTATAGAGCTTCTCCATCTTTGGCTGCACAACATATAGTCAATCTGATTTCTGTGTTGACCATCTGGTGATGTCCATGTGTAGAGCCGTCTCTTGGGTTGTTGGAAAAGAGTGTTTGCTATCACCATCATATTCTCTTGACAGAATTCTATCAGCCTGTGCCCTGCTTCATTTTGCACTCCAAGGCCAAACTTCCGGTTATCTTTTGGCTTCCTACTTTAGCATTCCAATCCCCCATGATGATAAGAACATCATTTTTTGGTGTTAGTTCTATAAGGTGCTGTAGGGCTTCATAGAACCGGTCAATTTCATCCTCTTCAGCACTGGTGGTTGGGGCATATACTTGGTCTACTGTGATATTGAATGGTTTGCCTTGGATTCGAACTGAGATCATTCTGTCATTTTGAGGATTGTATCCCAGTATTGTTTTTCCTACTCTTTTATTGACTATGAAGGCTACTCCATTTCTTCTGAGGGATTCTTGCCCACAGTAGTATACCTGATGGTCATCTGAATTAAATTCACCCATTCCTGTCCATTTTAGTTCGCTGATACCTAAGATGTCGATGTTCAGTCTTGTCATCTCTTGTTTGACCACGTCCAGCTTTCCTTGATTCATGGATCTTACATTCCAGGTTCCTATGGAGAAAAAATCTTTACAGCATCGGACTTTCCTTTCACCACCAGACATATCCACAGCTGAGCGTCCTTTCGGCTTTGGCCCAGTCGCTTCATTCTTTCTGGCGCTACTAGTACTAGCCCTCTGCTCTTCCCCAGTAGCATATTGGACGCCTTCCGACCTGAGGGGCTCATCTTCCAGCGTCATATCGTTTTGCCTTTTGGTACTGTCCATAGGGTTTTCATGGCAAATATACTGGAGTGGGTTGCCATTTCCTTCTCCAGTGGATCACGTTTTGTCAGAACTCTCTGCTATGACCTTTCCATCTTGGGTGGCCCTGCACGGCATAGCTCATAGCTTCATTGAATTACGCAAGCCCCTTCGCCACGACAAGGCAGTAATCCATGAAGGGGTGATTTCAAATAGAATGAATTAAATTTGTGCCGGGGAGGGGGGAGAGCACCGGATTAAGTTATAAATATGGTAATTGAAAAATGCTGTAAATAAACAACAAAACAGAATGAGCAATTGTACTTTATTTCCACTAATGACAGTATAATTAATGGTTTTACAGAAAAGCAAGGCAAAATAAAAAACCCTGCACTGTTTATAGCATCTTGAACATCTGTGATGTAAGAATACAGGAAATTACTAGATGATAGGCAAATTCTTTAGTGCAATCTGAAATCTGAAGCTTCTAAGGAGAAGTATTGTATACTATCATCTGTCTTGGATTTGCAGAAGATTCTGTAGGATTTTTTATGATAGACACTTGGGCATTTTATATTTTTGAGCAGGGGATGAGGAGAGAGTTTAGGTCCATATATAATTGATCTTTTTTAACTATCTAAATGTGACAAAACAGGTCATTCAAAAAGCAAAAAAGAAAACTGCATGGAAAACTGTCAGACTTTGCTTCTGTGTAAGGATGGTTGATAATAGGAACGTTTGGTTTGTAAAAAACCAAGACACTAAGCTTGTATGTAAATTCTGAAACTATGAATCTTTTCTGAAGATAATTCCAATATAAATCTTTTCCTAGTCATATCCGAAACAAGCACACTACTGATGGTTGTAAAATTGAATGTGGTAAACATTGAAAAGCCTCTTATAAAGACGATTTCAAGACACCAGTTAATAGATTCTTTTTCCTTGTCCATATTCCTTCATAAACTGTTGCAGCTTTTCACATAATTCTTGATTTTTCTGAATTACTTGAAAAAGGTTGTAACACCTCCAAAGCTGAAAATAACTTCTACTGATCAAGAGGGTTCTTTTGAAAATATGGCCAAGAGAATTATTCAAATTACAGTAAGTGAGTTAACTATTTCTTCTTCTACCAGGATACATGTTAAGTATATGAATGTGAGCTACACACAATTAAGCTCAAAAAGCACCAAGGACTCCACAGTTCAACCTGACCTAAATATATAATCTCATCTACTGGAAGTAGATAAACTGTTTGTAGATTTGAAAGCTATTGTAGTTCCCTTGTTTGCTTTTTTATCTATTGGGGGTTTTGAAAATTGCCACATTTTGGTTGGAGACAACAAAAATTCAATTTAAGTTATATTTCTTTGAGAGATGACATAGCAATCAATAAAGAAACCAAAAGAATTTCACTATATGGGAAATATCCATACAAAACCTTTCATTCTGGGGAAAAATAAATGTGAGCAGATGGATTATCATAATTAAGTTTCAGAAACAGTTTTAGTAGTCCAAGTAGCTGACCTACAGTGGAAAATAGGGGAAATACAAATCTGTTGATGCACTTATCACTTTCAGGATTTTTCATTATCATCAAACATGGGGTCAGGTTAGACTTCAAAAACATGATACTGTGATTTTAATCTTACCAAATAATCAGTTTCGCAAAATGGAGCTTGATCATTATGGCTCTTTCCTGCTGGCCTTTAAAATATGAAAAGGGTCTTATACACATGTAACATGTTGAGAAAAGCTACAGAGACACTTAGCACTCAGTTGTATTCATTTCTGTCTAGATAACACACACACAAAAACTATGAAATTCTTAAACTGAACTTTTGAGTGTCATTTTCAGATGGATATGTCCAATGATTCAAAAATTCAGAGATTATTATAAAAAGGGAAAATAATTATTGGGATTGGAGACTTACAACAAATTCTAAACAATGGGTGTTTCTTTTGTTGGGCCTAAGTAGTCAGATTTAGAATAATTTAATGAAAAGAAGGATTAGGGGGTGACATGATAGCAGTGTTCCAATATCTCAGGGGCTGCCACAAAGAAGAGGGAGTCAAGCTATTCTCCAAAGTACCTGAAAGCAGGACAAGAAGCAACGGATGGAAACTAATCAAGAAGAGAAGCAACCTAGAACTAAGGAGAAATTTCTCGACAGTTACAATTAGTCAGTGGAGCGACTTAATTCCAGAGGTTGTGGGTGCTCCATTTGTCAGAAATAATACAGGGTTTCTTGCTTGAGCAGGGTGTTAGACTAGAAGACCTCCAATGGCCCTTCCAAGTCTGTTATTCTGTTAATCCTGGGATCAACACATACCGGTATTTGGGAAGCTCAAGTTGTAGCACTACTGTAGATCAATTTTGATTAAGAAACAGATTTCCTAAAAGTTTGCATTTGTTGTTATTAATCTTGAAATTTAATAACTCATACAAATAGAACAGTATCATATATGTTTACCCTGATCAACGTGTTAGCTGATATAAACAAATATTGTTTTTTTTACAGCCATCACATTTATCACACCCTCGAAAAGGTGTAAATCTCAGTTTCCACTGATGCCTGTTCCTTCCCCCCCATCGCTCCCAGTACAACTCCGAAAATTGTGAAACAGTAAGGAGTGTTGCAATGAACAAAGGTGAAAATAAAAAAGAATGGAAACCACACATATACACATGTTGTTAACTGAATCTTGTATCAAGCAACTAGGTATACACAAACCTATGCCCATTTAAATTCACAAGCGTACGTCACTTCCATAAAATAAATAATTCTATTTATTTATTAAAAAGATTTAAATGGCTACCCAACTCAAATACAATGACTCCAGGTGGCGTACATTAAAAACCAACACTATAAAGACTCCAGATCCTCCCTCCATGGCAGTGATACTTGATTGGTAAGTAGCAGAATGACACTGCAGCAACACCTTGAGTGTTAACTTTGTAGGCAGCAATTTGACAAAAAAATCTGTAACTGATGCTCTAAATAGCACAGAAGCGGCAGGTAATATATTAAAACTATGATTTCTGTATTTGAACTAACATATTTGCCTACTTTCCAATTGCTGTTTGACTCATTGCTCTTTTTATCTCAGTGATAATGAAGAGGTAACTATGAATATATTTTTGTCCCTAGGATGGGTGTGCTATTTGACACTTCCAAAAAAAGAAATCATTTTGCAAGAAATGACAGTAACATACAAATTGCTCACAGCAAATAGTAATAAGAAAAAAATGATTCCTCACCAATTATGTTCAATAAAATACTGTACAAAGCATTAAATTGACTCTTTAAGAAATTGTTCCACCTTTAAGCCTAAATCATAGCTGCAAAGCTTACTGAGTAGACAGTAAATTTAAATTAACAGGCTGTACAATGTGCAACTTTATTTTTGGAACAAGATTGAAAATTAGTTTCAGAATGACTATGACTCATTTGCAATGAGAAAAATACTTAGGTTCAGAGTAAATGCATCAAAGCATTCTATCTAGAACATATCAACCTTTTGATTTATTAATATGGTAACTGTTACGTTTCAGTACCTTAAATTTGGGGGAAAGTGTTTGGAAAGGCAGGAAGCATTTTTTAAAAAGGAAAAATAATGTTCTTGTAACTGAAATAGCCCTGCCATAAGACAGAATTTAAACCTAATAAATAACTAAATGAAAGACATTGATTACAACAGCTCTACTTTTTTCTTTCTGAATAATGCACCATTCAGCTTCATTATATAACCTTAGATGACCATCATTATATGAGAGGGAAAAAGCCTTATTTTTATCACACCAGGAAGAAGTAGCATCTTTTAATAATTTTCTTTTTTTTCAGACCTAAGAAATTCATTAAAACTTTTCTTGTACTCCACTCTAGCTCCCCTAATCCTTTTATGTCTTCATCCTGCAATTTTTATAGGTAGAAAATTCTTTCGGAAATCTATGCCATTCACGTTTCACGTTGTGCACACGTAACCTAAATTTAACTTTTTTAAAAAAACTAATCCTAGGCCTGGAAATCATGTTAGTGCTAACCAAAAACTTCTTCATTCTAATCATAAAATTATTTTAATTCCTTGTGCATATGTAATAAAAATATGAGGAAAAATGTGCAGAAAAATTAACACTGAGAAACTTCAAAAGAAAGATGGAAGGAATTTGGATACTGTTACAAAGAGTACCATAAACTAAAAAAATAAGATAAGTAGGTCCTGGACTAAGTAAGGCAGGGCTCTTCAAATGTGGCCCTTTTATGACTTGTGGACTTCAACTCCCAGAATTCCTCAGCCAGGCATGCTGGCTGAGGAATTCTGGGAGTTGAAGTCCACAAGTCATAAAAGGGCCACGTTTGAAGACCCCTTGAAGTAAGGACTTCCACTGAAGCAATAATATGAAGAAATTCATTCATTGGGCATATGCTTAATTAGTTGATGGACAAGAATGTTGGCAACATTGAGGAAGATAGAGGGGATAGAGAAGAGATAAATTGGATGGACAGAATTAAAGAGATTATTGAACTCTCCTTTAAAGAAATATTGGGTTGTTGCTGCAGATACATTAGCATGACAAGCACCGATCTGTGCATTTTTCTAGAATCCATCAGGACTCAATGCCCTTTATCCAATTAACCAATTTAGGCATCCAGATTTTCTGGATCCTGGAGCTTGCCAAGATAGGTAGAAGGGAGTTTATTTATGAGATTCATCTATTGTACTGCCTTGATCAAAGCAGACTCTAGATGGCATACCGATACTAAACACTGAAAGCTCACAAAATGAGAGTAGTAATAAAATAATCCCTAAGTCCACTATATCTTTTCCACAACATGCTAAATCAGGGGTCTTCAAACTTGGCCCTTTTATGACTTGTGGACTTCAACTCCCAGAATTCCTCAGCCAGCAAAGCTGGCTGAGGAATTCTGGGAGTTGAAGTCCACAAGTCATAAAAGGGCCAAGTTTGAAGACCCCTGTGCTAAATGAACGTTTCTTCGCTGAATTAATCCAATTGCCAACATGCACACATCGTAAGCCATAAAGCAAGCCAGATTCCAGCGATACCCGCCTATTAGTGTGACAAGTGCATTTAATTTATCGTCTTCCGAAACAAAACTCCAACAGCAACGAACAGCCGCGCCCTCCTTTAAAAAGAGACTTCAGCCTCCCGAAGTCCTCGCCCGCTGCCTGGCGGAAAGAAAGGCTTGTACTACAACGCCCAAGATGCAGCGGTGAGCATCCAAGCAGGCGCGGTTAAGAATTCCTTCGGCCGCGCGGCATGCTGGACGATGTGGTCTAAATTGCTTCCTCGACTTTCTTCTCGTTCTCGCGAGGAGGGCGGGGTGGAGGTGGGGGCTTGGGAAGCGCGCGCGGGTTGAAAGAGCTTCGCGCGCTGGGTGGGCTTTCTTTGCCGAGTGGCCAGAAGCGGCTCGCTCGGTGGCGGTTCGGCGCGGCCCCGATCCCAGCCATTGCGCTCTTGCATCAGGTACTGGGGGCAAGAGTGGGCGCCTCGTTTGTCATTCGCGGGCTTTGGGTTCCCCAGCCTCAGGAGCTGGGCGAGATAGTCAAGGAAAAGTGAGATCGACCCCCCCCCTCCGCCCCCGAGATATTTCTGCCCCAAGCGGAATCTGCACATTGCCTCTGTTTTTAGTAAAAAAGGCGTCGTGGCTTTGTCTGTTTCGCCAAGTAAATGCAGGGAGAGATTAAGCGCGGGTTGCCCTTTGACTTCAACGGTGCGAGATTGATGGAGTAAAAAAAAAAAAAGAAAGAAAGAAAAGAAGCAATGGCTGGAAACTGATGAAAGAGAGAAGCGACTTGGAATGAAGGAGAAACTTCCTGATCGTCAGGATAATTAACCAGTGGAACAACTTGCCTCCAGAAATCGTGGGTGCTCCATCACTGGAGATTTTTAAGAAGAGGCTAGAGTCTAGACCAGGGGGTCTTCATTCAAACTTGGCCCTTTTATGACTTGTGGACTTCAACTCCCAGAGTTCCTCAGCCAGGCACGCTGAGGCACACTGGCTAAGGAATTCTGGGAGTTGAAGTCCACAAGTCATAAAAGGGCCAGGTTTGAAGACCCCTGGTCTAGACAGTCACTTGTCTGAGATGGTATAGGTCAGGGGTAGGCAACCTCGGCTCTTATATGACTCATGGACTTCAACTCCCAGAATTCCTGAGTCAGCTATGCTGACTCAGGAATTCTGGGAGTTGGAGTCCATGAGTCATAAAAGAGCCGAGGTTGCCTACCCCTGGTATAGGTCATGGGTAGGCAACCTCGGCTCTTTTATGACACATGGACTTCAATTCCCAGAATTCCTGAGCCAGCCAAACTGGCTCAGGAATTCTGGAAGTTGAAGTCCATGAGTCACAAAAGAGCCGAGGTTGCCTACCCCTGGTATAGGTCCTCTTGATTGACCAGGGAGCTGGACTAGAAGACCTCCAAGGTCCCTTCCAGTTCTATTCAATTTTTTTTTATCTCGTAACCTAAGATCTTTATTAAATCCGTTGATTTCAGTGCCCCTTAGTGCATGGCTTGCTGCTTCAGAATCTGCAGTTCTGTTTAAAACTTTATTTGTAGAGAATGTCTGCTCCAAAGGAAAGAATTTACCTACTTCGATACATTTTTCCTCTTCTCCGCCTTACCATGACAGGGTTGGTAATTTGTACTATTTTAGAGATTTCATTTAAGCTTGCATATGATTCTTCTGGGTGTTAGTAGGAAAAAGATAGTTGAATAGGAAGCAGAGAGAAATAACTTGGATACGAGAAAGCAGTTCTTTTTCGTATTACGTTAGATCAGAGGATTTTATGGATTTTGGAGAACATGAAAAAAGAGAAAACTATGAACTAGAAAATATGTCTTGTACCTGTGGTGATCTGTTGTCCTGAAAGTTGATTCTAATGTTACAAAGGTGCTGGTACTTACCTTTAAAGCCCTACATGGCTTAGGCCCAGGATACTTGCAGGACCATCTGCTGCCGGGAACGACTTCCCATCGCCCAGTGCGCTCACACAGAGAAGGCCTCCTCAGGGTACCGTCGGCTAGACAATGTCGGCTGGCAACCCCAGGGGGAGGGCCTTCTCTGTGGGAGCGCCAGCCCTATGGAACCAGCTCCCCCCTGAGCTTCGGATGGCCCCAGATCTCCAGTCCTTTCGCCGCGGCCTCAAAACACTCCTTTTCCACCAGGCTGACCTGGACTGACGGATTTTAATTATGTTTTTAATTTTTAATTTGAATTTTTAACTAATTTTAATTTATTCTACAGGGCCATTAATTTAATTTTTCTTTTAACTTCTGTTTTATTGTATGTTATTGTTGTTAGCCGCCCTGAGTCCTTCGGGAGATAGGGTGGCATATAAATCCCAATAATAAATAAATAAAATCCTCATTTATCGAAAACAATTCTCAGTACAAGTGAACATTCTGTTGGTGCTGATCTGTCAGTGCATGCTACAACATATTATTGCCACTTTGAAAATCTTATTGATGTGTGTTGTAAAGTTTCCTGTTCCAGCTCACGAACAATTATGAATGTGTTGGCTTTGTTTTTTTCCTTACTTTCCTTGCAGAATTCAACTGATATGATACAATGGGAATCCAAGGTTTGCTCCAGTTTATCAAAGAGGCAGCTGAACCTACTCATGTAAAGAAGTACAAAGGACAAGTCGTTGGTGTAGACACTTATTGCTGGCTGCACAAAGGAGCCTATGCATGTGCAGAAAAACTAGCAAAAGGAGAAGCCACAAACCAGTATGTGCAAAACTATTTGACTGAGAGACCGAGTAAACTAGTTACAGTAAAGGATGTGGTTGTGGTGCTTGTATGGTAACTACTTTTAGCCTGCAGGCTTCAACAAGCTTCTAGACCAGCCTGAAGGCTCTAGAACAGAGGTGTCAAACTCTCAACATCACGTGACGTGTCGCGATGTATCGTGACTTTTTTCACATTGCCGGCAATGGGATGGGTGCGGTTTTCGGTTTCAGTATGATGCCTCCGGCCTTTGGGCCAGCAGTTTGACACCCCTGCTGTAGAAGTTGTTTATTGTGACATCACTAGGGAGGCCAGACCCATTTTTATGGTTTCAAAGATTTGGGGTGTTTAAAACTGGATGTTTCTGCATTTTAGCATTTCACATGCAAATTCATGTTGCCAAACTGGTGATTTTGCTGCCAAATTTCAGTCATGCTTTTAACTGTTTTTACCAGCTTTAAAGGGCAGACATTAATTCTTTTTTCACACCCCTTTAGGTTCCCATGCTTATTTATGTGTTCTTGTGCCAAAAAGTACGGTAGCAAAAATATCTTTTACCATAAAATTTTGGGCACAAACTCAGAGTGCTTGGATTACAAATGAAAGATGATATGGGTTGCTGGTTGCCCAGCCTTATGCTCTCTCCAAGCATTTGAATAGATTTGGTGGCCTCTTCTGAAGCAAATAGGCTGTGAATTTTAATCCTAAATTTGAAACAGGGTTCACTGTGTGGGAAAGATAGTCTTATTCTGAGAGCTGCATGAATGTCTACCAATGTATTCCATCAGTAAAAAAGATGGGAAGTTTCAGCTTATTAAATACGTAAGTTGTTAAATGCATAAACAGAAAAAAACTTAATTGCTTTTTCATGTTAAATGCTTGTAAAAATTTTAAACAAGACTTCTCAAATCCCATTTAAAAATAGTAATAGTAAATAGTTGTGAATAGTCAGTGATAGGATTACAGCACAAATTTTTAAAATATTTGGAAAAGAAGATACTTAATCTTTTTAATCCATGGGTTTTTCTTAAATTAATATACAAGATGAAATTTTTTTCTCCTGTATGATGTGTTTAGTACAGTTAATTAAGTCAGATGACATTCTTCATTTACTTCTGTATGCTAAGTACCTGACTAAGCACAAAATACAGATTTAGCTACAATGGTGTGAACTGCAACATTGGGTGATCACATTGCTATCCTAATCTAGTGGCAATTTTGTTGTTGCAAACAGAAGTTAGCCTTGTTATATGTTATATTTCAAGATGTCATGACAAATGCATGAGGCTGGTGTTTCTTTTCACAGATACGTAGTTTATTGCATGAAACTTGTTGATATGCTTTTATCATTTGGAGTTAAACCAATTCTGGTATTTGATGGATGCACTCTGCCTTCAAAAAAGGAAGTTGAAAAAACAAGAAGGGAGTAAGTTATGTTTGTGTTTACTAAGAAGCTGGGGATGTTCCTTTTTTTTTTAAATTTTTCCAACCCAACAGAATGTTCGAAAGAAATTAGAATTCTGTTTTCTAGCAGGATAATTCTTCAAAAATAAAGTTGGACCAAAATTTGGTAAGAAGGGGTAAATCAGCAAAATAAAGATTGAGATGAAATGAGCTGGATCTGACCTGACATTACAGAGAGAAAAAATCCCCAAGGCATTCCTATGAGTTGGGAAACAACATACAAATCAATCCTTCCTTCCTTCCTTCCTTCCTTCCTTCCTTCCTTCCTTCCTTCCTTCCTTCCTTCCTTCCTTCCTTCCTTCCTTTTTATCACCTACCTACCTACCTACCTATTCATACATACAAAGATACTGCACATACACACACCCCTACTATTACAAGCTTCAGCTGGTGCAGAATGCTGCTGCGCGAGTTGTGATGGGGGTTTCCCGATACTCCCATGTAACACCTCTACTCCGCGAGCTACATTGGCTTCCGGTTGCCCTCCGGGTGAGATTCAAGGTGCTGGTGATGACCTATAAAGCCCTAAATGGCTTGGGTCCGGGATATTTGAGAGAACACCTACTGCCGGCATCAAGTTTCCTTCGTCCTGTGCGCTCCCACTTGGAGGGCCTTCTCAGGGTGCCGCCTGTAAAAGACTGCTGGCGGATAACACCCAGGGGGAGGGCCTTCTCTGTGGGGGCGCCTGCCCTTTGGAACCAGCTGCCCGTGGAGCTTAGGACTGCCCCCGACCTTCGGTCATTCCGCCGGGACCTGAAGACCTGGCTCTTTGAGCTTTCCGGCCCAGGCTGAGAGTTTTTTTCCCCCCTCAGGGATCAAATTTAATTATTTTAACTGTTTTTAATTCTTGTATTGTATTGATGTTTTTAAATACTTTGTAAACCGCCCTGAGTCCTACGGGAAAAGGGCGGTATATAAATTCAATAAACTTAAACTTAACTAAGTAATAGCAATTAGGAATGAAGAATAGGCACAAGTGGCTCAGTAACTTAATGACACTGGAGATGGTCTCTGGTCCAATGGTTTGAATTCTAGTATGTCAGAGTAAGGTCCCATCACTCTCCTCAGTTTCTGTCCACCTGACAGTTCAAATGCAAGTAAATAAATAGGTACCACTTCGGTGCTTCATACATGCAGTCAAATTCTGGCCCGCTTTGAACCTTCCCAACTGCGGCACTCATTTGTGAGGAGATTCTGGGGAAGGAAGGGACCATGGATGACGCTGCATGAAAATTCACTCATCTTTCTTTCTGGTACAAAGCTAGCTCGCCCTCCTGTGGCACACCTTGGAAAACACATGAACATGTCCTACAACAGATCTGGTAAATTGGCAGCCAAGCTACCACTCTGCAATAGCATTGTTGTTTCCTGGCTAATGTAACAATGCCATATGCTAATAATAATAGCAATGAACGTATTATTACTGGACTTTATGATGTTGACTATTGTTGTCTTTTATATCTGATTCTTAAGCTTAGTAAATAATAAATCTCAAAATGTAAAGATAGTTTTGGGGAGAATAGCACGTTATTGTGCTTATTTGTTATGAATGTCTCTTAGACAATGGATGTGTTATGTTATTTTGAAGAAAACGACAAGCAAATCTCCTAAAAGGGAAACAGCTGCTCCGTGAAGGCAAATTATCAGAAGCAAGAGAATGCTTTTCTCGCAGCATTAATGTTACACATGCAATGGCCCGTGAAGTGATTAAGGTAAGTATTTATGCTAGCAGGTTGCCTACTATGAATTTCACTTTACATAGCTTGATTTATAGCATTTGCCTTTGCTATCAATCTTAAGCTTGCATAACTTAGTTTGGAGCAAAACAATGAACTGTGTTTATTTTATTGTAACCTAAATCATATACTTTAGTGGTATGTCTATAATAAAAGATATCATTTGAGACAAAAGTATTTTTCCACAATTGCTAAATTAATAAAAAGTTTATTATTATAGTGGGGGAGCATCTATCTCTCCCTCCCCCCCATTTTTTGCTACCTGGAGTATATATAAGGCCTAATACTGAGCTGATTAATATGCAGTTCAGATGTATCAGTTTTAACTAGGTGATCTTACTAAATGAGCTACAAATCTAGGGTAAAATTCTTCCAACATCTAGTATTCAATGTGGATTTCATTTAGATGAGATCTAGCTCCAGTCTAAAGTGTACAGTCTAATTACTGTTTGCAAGATTTGTGAGAGCTATGTGCAATATTACTTTTACACTCTATACTTTTATACTACTATAAAATTTATGGTCGATTAGTAACCTGGTATGACTGGATTCTTTTAGAAATGAAAGTGTATTTAGGTTTACAAGGAAGGCAAATTGATAGTGGCCTTTGTGCAGCCTCTTCATTTCTCTCTCTCTCTCTCTCTCTCTCTCTCTCTCTCTCTCTCTCTCTCTCTCTCTCTCTCTCTCTCCCTCCCTCCCTCCCTCCCTCTCCCTCTCCCTCCCTCTCCCTCTCCCCCCACCTCCATACATGTTAGACCAGCAACATGTTCCCCAACAAGGAGGTATGTTTCCCCCTCCCCAAGTCTGTGAGGAAACTAGTAAAAGCTGGTTGAAGGACAAGAAAAGTACAGGTAGTCCTTGATTTAGAACAGTCCGTTTAGTGACACTTCAAAATTACAACAGCACTGAAAAAATGACCAGTTTTCACATGACCATTGCAGTCTCCCCATGGTCACGTGATCAAAATTCAGATGCTTGGCGACTGACCAGTATTTATTACAGTTATGTGTCCCAGGATCACGTGATCCCCTTTTGCGGCCTTCTGACAAGCAAAGTCAATGGCGAAGCCAGAGTCACTTAACCGTCTCGCTAACTTAACAACTACAATGATTTACTTAACAATTGTGGCAGGAAAGGTTATAAAATGGGGCAAAACTCACTTAACAAATGTTTCGCTTAGCAACAGAAAATTTGGGCTTGATTGTGGTCGTAAGTCGAGGACTACCTGCATAGAAAATGTAATTCATGAATTCAAGAAACTGAGGCAAAAGAGATTGGATTGGATTAGATTAGATTAAGTTCCAACTTTAGCATGTGATTTACCCAAGGAGATACAACTTGAATATTGCAACTGGAGTCCTGGAAGGCTAGTATTCTTTGTCCTAAACTCAAATACTAGCTTTCCAGGATCCCAGTCCCAATATTCAAGTTGTATCTAGTAGTTGAACAGTTTCATTTATTACAAAGTAGTTTTACATGTTAATGTGTGGTATTATGATGAGCATTTTGAATGTTGGATTACTTTTTTTGTTTGTTTTCAGGCTGCCAGAGCCCAAGGAGTAGATTGTCTTGTTGCGCCTTATGAAGCTGATGCTCAGTTAGCTTATTTGAACAAAACTGGCATGGTCCAAGCTATAATTACAGAGGATTCTGATCTCCTCACTTTTGGGTGCAAAAAGGTAGGTAGTCTGCATGGAAAACTACTTCTTATTCCTCTATGATCCAGTGCAGGGTCTTCATCTGCTCACCCGCCTTTGCACTCTCTTCCGCTG
This sequence comes from Vipera ursinii, assembly GCF_947247035.1. Lineage (NCBI taxonomy): Eukaryota > Metazoa > Chordata > Lepidosauria > Squamata > Viperidae > Vipera > Vipera ursinii. The sequence goes on from NC_139512.1 coordinate 288,765,202, forward strand.
CCAGCCTTAAATATGGCAAAATTTTACATCATCAATTGGTTAAGGCAGACTTGAACAACCAGCCTAAAAGGAGACAACCACATGGTTTAGAAATTGACAACATGCAATTTATACAAGCAAGCATGGATGCTTAAATTTTGTTTTTGTTTTTTCGTATGTGGCGTCAACTCTACAGTGAGCCTGGTTGCAGCCGTCTTTCTCTTCATTCTAGGTTGCCACACAGGACGGAGGGAGGGGGGGCTGGCCCAGGTGCTTCAATAGTCATAATAATCTGTCCCATGGGAACCAAGGTCATCTACTGCTCCCGCAATCAGGGACTGGGCGTTTTTATTAGAAAGCTGGCCAAATGAATGTATTGGGGAACGTAGTGATAGCATAGTTTTGTGGGTGAGACATTATATTTTGTAACCGGAAACTTTTAGTGAGAATTTCAGACTTGGTTTCACTTTTGATCCTGCTGATACTTTGTAACTAATAAACATGTTCTCTGAGGAATTTTCAACCCTCGGAGTTCTGCTTTATTCATCTGTCTGTTGGAACCATGTCATACGGGAGGATTTGCTTTCATAGGCTTAGATCTGAAACTTGATATTTCTAAAGGGAATTCAGAATTGTGTGTGTATGTGTGTCTTCATATGGACACATGCTTGTAAATATACCTATGTGTACACTTGAAATATTTAATGTTGATCTTATGCTTACAAGAAGGTAGGTGACTTATGCTGAAAAGGCATAATTTATTAAGAACATTTAAGGAGTTCATGGCAGAAGTGAGAATAAAACTGAGGACTTTTGACTGATGGTGCATCTCTTTGCCACTACTTTTACATCATGTCTGCCCTACACTTAGAAGTATTTATGATAAGGGCATGTAAAATAACCCTAATTGCTTTGTAATTAATTTCTCATTAGGCCTAAAACTAAATAACATTGTATAATGAGACTCTATTTTTTTTTAATTTATTCCAACTGTAAAATCCTCCAAAGTCTTGCATCAATTAACTTAGATTTTAGATTAGATTTAGATTTTATTAGATTTATATACCGCCCTTTCCCGAAGGACTCAGGGCGGTTTATAGGGCATTTTAAAATCATATCAATATAAAATACAAAGTTAAAAGAGAATTAAAAGATTAAATTATCCCTGAAAATAAAACCCCAGTTAAAATTCTCAGCCTGGGTCAGAGAGCTCAAAGAGCCAAGTCTTCAGGTCCCGGCGGAATGAGCGTAGGTCATTAATGTTTACTTAATGTTTCCTTGTAACAATACTATGTATAATATATGCAAAGTTTTCAAAATATATGCAAAATGTTACAAAAGTGTTGTATAAGCCTGGTTGATATTTGTTGATATCCCTTGACGTGCATTTGACAAAATAGTTTTCGAGAAATATTTTGCTACATCTGAGGCAAGTTGAAGTTGGGTTTTCAGCCGTAGCAAAAAAGGGAAAGATTGCTGTATGTAGCTGCACTCATACCCTTAATTTAGATAAACGTTGAATGTATTGATACTAGATAAAATTGGCAATGTTCAATAGCGTCAAAATGGTGAGCAGGTACCTAGGGCAACCAAAACCTCTTCCCTTTTTGCATGCCCATTGAAGTGAGGCAGACGTTTGAACACCCAATCCTACCTACCATTTTGATGCTGTTGATACGCCTGGTGGATGTTCCTTGAAAATACACATTCATTCGTGATTTCGTTTGCATTTCAAGGTGTTTCTTAAAATTGACAAGTTTGGAAATGGTTTAGAAATTGACCAAGCCCGCCTCGGAATGTGCAAACAGCTTGGGGACGTCTTTACAGAAGAGAAATTCCGCTACATGTGCATTCTTTCTGGCTGTGACTACCTTCCATCCATTCACGGTATCGGCTTAGGCAAGTCTTGCAAACTGTTAAAGATAGCCAATAACCCCGATATTATAAAGGTAATATGTTCTCTGTATCTTGATTTATCTTGTATTTTCGGGGATCGTAAGAATCCTAAGCAAACAAACAAACAAAAAAAGTTCCCCTTTGAGCGTTTCTCCTGCCTTGTTTCTGAGCCCTTGGAGAAGCAGCCAAGTCAGTTTACACAAGAACTCTTTCCTTTACCAGGATAACAGCATAGGAGCCTCTAAACCCACTAGGTGTCAGCACTTAATAAGCAAACAGATCTAATAAAAAAGGGCCTAATTTTACCCTTTCCTATCAGAGCCTCTAAAGTTTGAGAAGCAGCTCATTAAATTGAGGAGGCTGCCCTTTCCCCTTAAGGCCTGGATGCTATCAGACAGAAGAATCCGTAGCTACAATTGATAAATATATGTGTCATAGGCTGGCAGCACTTTGGATGCAAAGAGAAAAAGATCCTCGGATGACAAGCAGGTTCTATTTGTTGGCACTTCCTTAAAGCAGCCAAATCATCAGTTGGTATCGTCAGCTGTATGCTGCAACACAATTCCAGGGGGAAAAAATGTGGCGGATAGACACTACATGCACATTCTCACAAGCTCTAAAGCACCTTTCCAGCGCCCCGCCCCCCTTACAACTCAGAAGTGTTGCACAGTCAGCAACTAAGAATTTTCCTCTGAGGAGTTCAAGGTCTTCCATGACGGATGTCCCTGTTGTTGTGAATGCAATCTAACTCAGTATAAGTCATTAAGTTGGGATGGGTGGATTTTATATTTATCAGGTATTCAGGCCATTGCCTTAAACATTTCAGAATTTGCCTCATAACAATACGTGATGATCTGTAAGAGAGGCATATGGTTGTTTGTGTTGGGTAATAATTAGTGAAGGCCTTTGGCGTTCACAGCAAATTCAAGACTAGTCAACACAGTGTCATCTACTTGTTTCTTGTCAGAGGGTAGTAGAAATTAAAATAATGACATGTAAAGTGTTTGGCTCGGATCTGGAACTAACTCCTTTCCCCCCACTTTAACTTCCTGTTTGTTTTTTATCTTTCTTTTTCTTTCTGTTTTGTTTGTTTTGAGCAGGGTAGCATAAATACAACTCTAAAGGTTTTTTTAAGTGTTTTAATATAATTTGACAATGATAACAAATTTTGGGATAAGTTGCTATCACTGACAATCAAATGATTTCATTATAATCAAATTTGTTAGTGCTCAATATATAGATATAGATAGATATAGATATAAAACTCTCTCCATAGTGCCTGTTAAAGATTCTGAATCAAATTAATTATTCCTTCCTTTCATTTATGTTTGGGCTATATTTCTCCTTAAAAAAATAAGAAATAAGTTCATCATCTTTAATGATACTTGTACTGCAGAAAAAGGATTATATTACACATTGGCTCAAGACCCAGTAAAAGGGTTAGAATTGCTTGTGTGTTCCAAAGGGATTGTTATGACAAAAAGTGTTAAGTTCTGTGCTTGCTACTCAGTTGATTCAGGGGAGCAGATGGGATTCTTATAGTAAATGTCCTTATTTAGGAATGCACCCAATTTATTTCTTCCAGCATTCAGGTAACTGAGCATGGCAGGTACCATTTTCTAGAGGTGTGGTAATGTTGGGTTTGTGCCCTAGCATCTCAGTACAATCAAAATCTATTCATACAGCTTCCGGCGGTTGGTCCCAGTGGGACTTATACAAGTAGTGCAACATCTCACAACAATATGCAAGTTATGCAAAATCAATCAGAATGCAATTTAGACAAACATATTTAAAGATCCTTGTCTCCCAGCGCAGTCTCTATACTAGAAATCAATTTTTATTTCTTTCTTTGTAAAAACAACCTCAATCTCCATTATCCGGAGGTGATTTCTACTTCATATCCTCCCACTTAAAAAGAGGCCATCATGCTTCCAGAGGCTGATTTGGAATCATCTAATTTAGGCAATCCTTTCAAAGAACTTCCATACAAGAGAAGCAATGTATTGGATTTAAATTTGCACATTGATCTAAGAGAAAAGTTACCTAATATTGAGGTTGCACATCAAGATTCATTGAGGGAGAAGTGATCCAAGCTTCTTAACTCTTATTCAAAAAGCATCTTCTTTCTTCTGTCGTTAATTCCTGATGCTTTTAACAGTGTTTCTCATGGGCAGGGGTAGGCAACCTTGGCTCTTTTATGACTTGTGGACTTCAACTCCCAGAATTCCTGAGTCAGCATGGCTGGTTCAGGAATTCTGGGTTTTCAAGTCCCCAAGTCATAAAAGAGCCAAGGATGCCTACCCCTGATCATGGGGAACACAGAGCAGAACCTAGGTAATCACAGACTGAATGATGGAAAGGAATTAGAAGCACTATCTTTCTTGACAGGAGAGTTTACTGATCTATTAATGAAGAAAAATTCTTTGCTGTGCTCTGAACTTGGCAGTTCCTGTCCAGGTTTGCATATTAAATAGCCAGAAGCCTAGATGATCTACTAACTATAAGTTAGTGTACATGCTTGCTCAGGTATCATCCACTCACTGAGAGATGTGAACATTAGGATAGAGCAGACATGTCGCGCGACGTATCAGAGGTTTTTCTCCATTGCCGGCAATGGGGTGGGCGCAGTTTCCTGGTGACGCATCCAGCCCGTGTGCCGACAGTTTGACACCCCTGGGATAGAGGATGTTTTTTTTTCCTCCAAAGATGAATGTATTTCCTGTTTCAGGGGATGTACCACTATTCCACATAGCAAGTTTTCCAACCTCATATAGCTGTGGCTTGTTTCATTTTCATACTGGGTACCTTAAAAGCAGTGATACTGCTTTTCTAGGCTTTCTGTCTATTTTAATGAATAGCACAAAGAAGCTGTGCTTACATGATATTCAAAACCACTTCTAAATTATTATTGAAGTGAAGCCCTACTATTTTCTTATTATGTTTTTTATCATTGCATGTTTGCTTGAATTATATTTGGCTCCATATACTTATACTTTTACAGTTTTGTAATGGGAAGAGAAGGGATGTTCTCTTTCACCCTAGAGACAGTTTTAATTTAATGTTTTAATTGTCCCTATAGAGTAAAAAAAAGAAGAGCAGTCCTCTGTTTAGAAAATAATCTTCTCATAACCCAGATGTTCTAGATTTTCTTCATGCAAAGTCCAAATCACTCATATGTAGATCCATAAAGGTATTGGCTTGGATGTTAAGTTTCTTTCTGAACATCTGTTTCTAAGAACATTAGGGGATGATATGATAGGAGGACAGATGATCATTATGGAAATTATCCCTAAAGTGACTGAAGAGATTATTTAGGAGCTAAGCACTTGTGTTTGCTATTACTGATGAACACTGTTTGTTTGTTTTCCTGACAGGTTATTGGAAAAATGGGACAGTATTTAAAAATGAATATTTTGGTATCTGAAGAATACATCCAAGGATTTATTCGTGCTAATAATACTTTCCTCTATCAGTTGGTTTTTGACCCAGTCAGAAGGAAACTTGTTCCCTTGAATCCTTATGAAGATGATGTTGATCCAGAAACTCTAGTTTATGCTGGAAAGTATCCTTTAACAAATAAAAAATGTAATATACCTTGAGGGCATAAATGGTCACCAAATTGTTTCTACATCAATCTTTAAGCACTGATATTGCAAAAAAAAGGAAATGTTTCTAGATGAATTGCTGTTTAGATTTAATTTAACTTATGTTGATCTCTTTCAGAATAGTATCAAGTTTAAATAAATAGTAATGCTTTTTTCAAATAATATAGGTCATTATAGGAAGCCTGGCATTTCATAATCTCATTGAAACTTCCAGAAAAATTAAACTGGGATTAGGTTATATGCACTCTTAATCCCTTGGCTAGCTATTAAGTTATTTAAGCTTATATTTACTTAAAACAAAGAGTGAAGTCTTGTTTTTCCTATGTCTAAAGCTGCATGAACATTTCTATGAATTGTGCAGAGTTATGAACTCCATAAAATGAAGCTATAAAAACAGAAAGTTCTAATTAAAAGTGGTATTTTTTTTCTGAGATGGATTAACTTAGATACCTTGATGATAGGACTGCTTTTCAAATTGCACTTGGAAATAAAGACATTATCACAATGGAGCAAATTGATGACTACGATCCTGATGTATCACCGGTAATATTTTGTATCTAAAAAAATATTTTAATGGTCTATCAGAAACAATCTTGTCTTTATATACTTGCTTGACCTAGGACAGTGATGGTGAACCTTTTAGAGACCGAATGCCCAAGCTGCAACCCAAAACCCACTTATGTATTGTCGGGTGCCGGGTGGGCATGGCCCATTGGGTGGGCATGGCTGCAGTGGTAATCACAGACTGGGTGGGACTAAAAAGTTCAATCAATCAATTCCAACTTTGTGAGAAGTTGAAATTGATTGATTGATTGAACTTTTTTTTTGCAGACGGCAGCAGAGATCTAAAGCAAAAAAGTTTTATAAAACCCACCTGAAGGCCTAGGACTCGGGCAACAGCACACGTGCCCACAGAGAGGGCTCTGCGTGCCACCTGTGGCATGCATGCCATAGGTTCGCCACCACAGACCTAGGAGAACTGAGACGTTGATAAATCTGAAGTATATAGAGTTATACATTTTATGCCAGGATTTGAAATATATTATACTAAAAATCCTATATCAAAACTACAATTTTAGATGATACATTGTTAACAACCACTTGGAGGCAAAACTATCTTTGTCCTTGTTGAGTCTTTTCAGGCAAAAGTATCCTCTGTATTCACCCCTTTAATGTGATCTGATTCAACAGGACTTGCTTGTTAACTACACATTAGATTTGACTTTGTAACTATCAATCACTTGTAGGAAAGGAGATTTTATAGATGCTATGCTGATAAGCCTTCCTTTTTTGTGACTGGTATCATATTGGAGAATTTTGTGATTTTGTTGGTTTGTGCTTCCTGTGATGCCTTTTATGTGATTTTTCACAAATCATGGACCATTAGAAAATTGGAGAAGGACAATTGTTCCTACTTTCAAAAATAGGAGGAAAGGGACTCACATATTTTCAGTCAATTGATATTGATACCAGACAACATTCCAGGAGAGGTTATTAAGTAGTCAGTAGTCAGTTTAGGAAAAAAAACCAGTGACTTTACTAAAAATAATTGCGCCAAGCCAACCTGATTTCCTTTTTTGATACTGTCCAGTTTAGTTCACCAAAAGAAAGAGGCAGACATAATATAACTTGACTTCCATGAGATGTGGCAGAATTGGGACTGGTCTGTTCTACTTTTGGATGGATACAGAATTAAACAATTATACCCAACAGGCATATATTGATGGCTTCAGTTTAAGCTGGAAGAAAGTTTCGACTACAATACTACGGGTTTAGGCCCTGTGTTGTTTAGCATCTTTATACATGACTTAGATAAAATACATTGAGTTACCGGATTTGCACACCACCTAAAGAAAAGGAATACAAACCAGGTTAGAAATCACTAGCAAGGATCAGAGATAAAATATACTTTATGTATTTCAATATTCATCTTCACTCCTCACAGATGAGCATTTTACTCTTACTAGACTGAACGCTTTACCAGCTTCGGCTTTGAAAAAAGGCATATTCTCTTCTAAGAATAAATATGTGTAGAGGGTATGGTTGAATTGACATCACACATTTATTATGATTAAAAAAAACCCAGCAACATTACACGTATTATTGAACTGGCCATTCTGTAATATATGCTACTCAGAAGTCATGTCACTCTTGCTTGCTAATCACTCCAGCTATCCTATGGAAAGGAATATTTTATTTTTTAGTTAGTAAATGTTCAGAAATTCCCCCAAAATTCCAAATTTTAGTTCAGTCCTGATAACTACCGGGAAACTGTATACAAATAAGATCATCAGATAGGTTATTTTTCATGTTATAAAGCAATTAGCTATATATTCTCTTGTTAATATTTAGTGTTACTATATATTTTGTTGTTCAATTTGTAATAATAAAATTTTGGTTAATGTCAAAAATAAATTTAAATAAAAGTCAGGAGAATTTTGACAAACCAGGGCAATGGACAGAGACCCAGCAAGATAAATTTCACCAGGATAAATGGAAACTCCTGGGTTCATATTTGGCAACAATTCAGGCAGTACAAAAGAAAAGGATCCAAATGTCTTTGTAGAACATAATCTGGAGAAGAGTTAAACCAGTTTTGGCCAGCACATAATCTGGAAAAGCTAAAGCCATTGTAAAACTAAAGTCATTATCACATAGGCAGCTGTATTTCAAGGGTTTCCCAATCAGAAAGGTGTTAAAACATACATGACTTGAAAAGATTGCAACACTCAATCTTTTAAGTGGGCTTGATCACTATCCTAGATTCCGTTTGTTCAGTGTCCAGTGGCAAGGTACCAAAACATGATTGAGAAAACTGAACTAGTAATAAAGTTAGCTCTAATGTAATTTAGAGAAACAGAGAGTAATATAACTTTGTGGGGTGTTTTTTTTCTATTCTTTTGGTATAGCCTGTACAACGAAGAAGCCATAGCTGGGATGTCAGTTATACTCATGAGAAGTCATCCTATTTAAAGAGTATTTGGAACAAGGACTATAACCCCTGCTTTACTGCGAAAATCGTCACAAATTCAACACCTTTGTTAGAGAAACCCACTACCCGAGGGATTGAGCGGCTAATTAACTTAAAAGGACTCAAACTTCCTAGCAAAATGCTAGTGGCAAAAAGACCAAGGCATGGTATGATTGCTACATTTTTACACACACACACACCAAAGTCTTATTCTAATTTTACCTTTAGCACTTGAATCTTGAATGCTCAATACAATGGTTAGGAAAGAATAAACATTTACCTATAGCATCTTTCTTAATTCCTTATATATATTTTTCTATATATCACCCAAACAACACCTATGTTAAAACAAACAATTTGTTTACTTCTTTTAACTTTTTCTCTTGTGGTAAACGAGAATACAGCTACAGTAGGGTCTACTCTATTAGTATCAATCGGTTAAAAATTATGGTATAGATCTAGTACAGTTAAACTTAATTCATCTTTTATATATTTAGAAGAAGCATCAGACGAAGAACTGTTAAGCCAGTATTTTTCAAATTCAAAAAAAACCAAAACAGAAAAATGCGATGAGCACCAGCAGCTTTTTGATGGAACATCTGCAGTCTGTACTTCCCAGGACTCGTGCAAAAACAAGGACAAGTCTTGTGTTCAGCCCAGACTTAGAAATAAATTTGCCACTATTTTGCAGAAGGAGAATGAAAAAAATGGTGCAGTTGTTGTACCAGGAACCAGAAGCAGGTATGTATCTTTAAATTGGGTTCCAGCAGTTTCAGTTATTTTTTTTAAAAAAGCAAAATAATCTTTTTTAAAAAAAAACCTTAAACAGTATCAGTGAAATCAGATGGTCTAATCAGGACTACACAATACATTAGCAAATATAATTACGGTAATATCACAGCTACTTTGGTCAAACTAGAGCTCTCCAGGTAAGAAGCTGCTGGCTGAGAATTCTGGGAATTGCAGTGTCTACAACCACTATTTCTCTATCTTAAGGTGTGTGGAGCCTTGGTGGAGCAGTGGGCTAATGCCTCCTTAAGTAACACCAGCTGCCTGCAATTAGTGCAGGTTCACATCCCACCAGGCTCAAGGTTGACTCAGCCTTCCATCCTTCCGAGGTAGGTAAAATGAGGACCCAGATTGTTGGGGGCAATAAGCTGACTTTGTAATAATGCCGCTTGGGGGGGGGGCGAAAGCCCTAATAAGCAGGCATATACATAGAATGAAGGCTATTGCTAAGCACATTGATTTGTGCTTCTTAGATTGTAAGCCGCCCTGAGTCTTCGGAGAAGGGCGGGATATAAATGGGATTTAAAAAAAAAAAAAAACTCCCAAAATTTCCTAGCCGGGAAGCTTCTTCCATTCTGGGAGTTGAAGTCTACACATCTTAAAGTTGCCATTAATCATTCATTTGCTGACACACATTTCTTGAAGGGTATGAACATTTGTTTTAACCCACAAACTTTAAACATTTTTACTAGCATTTGATCATTTTAAAAAAATATTCTTTTAGTAAAAAAAATATATGCTTACGATCTCATTAGACACGGGCAATACTTTCTCCTGTCTGTTTCTGGTGTTATACATTGTGTACTGTATATGAAAAAAACAAACCCAAAAGGTTATATAGCTTAGAATCACAAAGTATCTTTTTCTTATTTGTAAGAAATAAAACAGGCTATGCCACCAAAAACTAATATGCATAGTATGTTCATACATAGCTATTTATTATTTCACTATAGAGGTGGACCATATAATGAAGTTAGAAAGCATGTTTTTTTATTTTTATTTTTAATTCCATTTATATCCCGCCCTTCTCCGAAGACTCAGGGCGGCTTACAAGCTTAGCAGTAGCCTTCATTCTATGTATATGCCTGCTTATTAGGGCTTTCACACACACCCCCAAGCGGCATTATTACAAAGTCAGCTTAATTGACCCCAACAATCTGGGTCCTCATTTTACCTACCTCGGAAGGATGGAAGGCTGAGTCAACCTTGAGCCTGGTGGGATGCGAACCTGCACTAATTGCAGGCAGCTGGTGTTACTTAAGGCTCTTGGTGGAGCAGTGTTATAGTTGAAGATTCTACTTATCTATGACAAAGTAGAATTGCATTAATGTTGCAATGTGTTCAACATATTTATTTGTTTTATCTCTTGGCTTTCTGGTTGAATGAGTACACTCATGTCTTTAGAATCTTTAGAATTAAAATGCATCATCTGATTCTTAGATTTTTTTTAACATAACATTAAATATTAACTATTGTGTTTTGACCTATTACATAAATAAAACTATTGAGAGTTGTAAGAAATCATAGGTCTAGAGCAGGGGTGTCAAACTCAATTTCATTGAGGGCCGCATCAGCATTGCAGTTGCCCTCAGGGGGCCGGGTGGGTATGGCCAGGGTGGGCGTGGTCTACTGGGTGGGCGTGGCTAGAGTGCATATGGCCTACTGGGTGGGCGTGGCCAGCTCTACATCGTTCACATCAAGGGTGCCTATGGGGGCCTGGGCAGGAGTGGGCCAAGGCAGTGGGGGCCGTTCCCTCACTGTTTCCAGGATGGCTTCGTGGGCCACATGAAACCACTTCATGGGCCGAATCCGGCCCCCGGGCCTTGTGTTTGACATGTCTGGTCTAGAGGTTGTTATAATTCACTAATTTCTAATCAATTATTTCTGCATGTGTCCATAATTTTAACATATGTTCATCATTTCCTCTTTCAGTAAAAATGTATCATTTTAACATGATTAGATTAATGCACCCAGCTTTTAATGTTATATCTCATCTCTTCCTATACTTGTTCAATGTATGTTAGGTTTTTCTGCAACATTGGGGATCTGTCTGAGACTATATCAAAGAATAAAACTGATCAGCCTCTCCAGGACAATGAGGCTGATAGTCCAACTAAGGAAATAAACACATTAACAGAAGACCATAGTCCATGTTCATCGGAGACTGGAGAAATAGAAAGAATCTTCTCAGCACCTAGAGTAGGACAGTCCAGCTGTTTCACTTGGTCTAGAAGCTTTGCAGAGAAATGTGCAACTCCTAGCCTTTCAGACACCATAGCATTGCTAAAGCAGTTCCAAAGACACAGTAAAGACACAAATAAAGACTGTAGTGTAACTGGCACACAAATAACCACACCAGCAAATAAAAATTCGGATGAAGAGACATCACCTTTGAAAGATCTGCAATGTTCATCAAAACAGAATCTTGACAAGCTGTTGCCAAGCAGAGTGGATACTTCAGAAAAATCACCAGTTGCCGAGAAAAATGCTATTCCTGCCAAAGTAAGATTATTCTATGTTTCAGTTCAGCAGTTTATTAAATTATCATGGCACTCTCCAGGGATTGTCTGAAACTGTCCTTATTTATTGCAATCGTTACACATCTGTCTCTGCATTTATAAAATAACTTCTGTTTATGAAACCTCAAAGTCTGCCTGCCTGCCTGACGGTCTGATTATTGCTGTAAACTAATACATTTTAATTTCATTAACTGTTAGAGTGTCAAAACATGATAAGCTATCAGATATTTATCTTCATTTTCTAACAGATATTCCGATATATATCATAATTGGTTTTAACAGGGCTGACTTTCATTAAAGTTACTACAGGATTATAACTGTTGTGTCACTTTGCTAGTTACTGGAAATCGATTCTAATATCACTTTTAAGGAGCATACTGACTGAAAAATCGTAACTGTTTTTACTGTATTTCATTTAGGTATAGCTTCAGCCATTTCACATTTAATGTAAAACAATGCTTGTCTTTTTTTAACGGCAGGAATCTGACAGCAATCCAGAACCAGGTGATCATCTGAATTCTCAGATCCTTCCATTTTCAGAATTTATAGATAACAAGAACACAGTTTCTAAAAATATGGTATATCTTGTTCTTCATTTATAATTCTTGTTTTCTACCAAAATAGTAAAGTATGACTTGGAAACAGGACCTGTCTTAACATATATGGATTAATTATAACATATTCTAAATATTACTTATGATCACCAAAATCCTGCTATATGACTAAAATAGTACTACTGTTCTCCCCTCTATTTAACAACAACAGTAATAATAATAATAAAGTTGGAAGGGACCTTGGAGGTCATCTAGTACAACCCCCTGCTTAGGCAGGAAACCCTATGCCATTTCAGGCAAATGGCTGTCCAGTCTCTTCTTAAAAACTTCCAGTGTTGGAGCATTCACCACTTCTGGAGGCAGGTTGTTCCACTGGTTAATTGTTCTAACTGTCAGGAAATTTCTCTTTAGTTCTAGGTTGCTTCTCTCTTTGCTTACTTTCCATCCATTGTTTCTTGTCCTGCCTTCAGTGCTTTGGAGAATAGCTTGACTTCCCTCCTCTTTGTGGCATCCCCTGAGATATTGGAACACTGCTATCGCTGTCAACCCTAGCCCTTCTCTTCATTAAACTAGATATACCCAATTCCAGCAACCGTTCCTTATGTGTTTTAGCCTCCAGTCCCCTAATCATCTTTGTTGCTCTTCTCTGTACTCTTTCTAGAGCAGGGGTGTCAAACTCAATTTCATTGAGGGCTGCATCAGCATTGCGGTTGCCCTCAGGGGGCTGGGTGGGTATGGCCAGGGTGGGCGTGGCTAGAGTGCGTATGGCCTACTGGGTGGGCATGGCCAGCTCTACATCATTCGCATCAATGGGGGCCTGGGCAGGAGTGGGACAGATCTGAGGGTCTCTGGCAGAAGGAGGGTCTCTGGGCCAGGGCCAAGGCAGTGGGGTCCGTTCCCTCACTGTTTCCAGGATGGCTTTGCGGGCCACATGAAGCCACTTTGCGGGCCGGATCTGGCCCCCGGGCCTTGTGTTTGACATGTCTGTTCTAGAGTCACAACATCTTTTTTACACTGTGGTAACCAAAACTGGATGCAGTATTCCAAGTGTGGCCTTACCAAGGCGTTACAAAATGGTATTAATACTTCACGAGCTCTTGATTATATCCCTCTGTTAATGCGGCCTAGCACTGTGTTGGCTTTTTTGGCAGTTGCAGCTCAGAGCTATTATCTCAGAGCTATTCCTAGTACTCTGAAAGTAAAGGGAGTCCTCAACTTAAACAACAGTTCATTTAGTGACTGAAGTTACAATGGCACTGAAAAATGCGACTTGCGACAGTTTTTCACACTTAACGTCTGTTGCAGCATCCCCATGGTCACTTGATCAAAATTCAGATGCTTGGCAACTGACTCATATTTGTAACGGTTGCAGTGCCTCGCAGTCAGCTGATCGATCACCTTCTGTAAACTTCTGACAAGCAAAATAAATGGGGTAGCCAAATTCACTTGACAACCATGTTATTAACCACTTCAGTGACTCACTTAACTGTGGCAAGAGAGGTTGTAAAATGGGGCAAATACTTAATAAATTTCTCACTTAGCAACAGAAAATTTGGGCTCACTTGCGGTTGTAGGTGAAGGACTACCTGTATACATAAGGTTGTCATATTATGTTAGGGCTACCAGTAGTTTCTTACAAGCGATAAATGCCTGTTTTCAAATGGTAGCTAAAACCACAACTGAGCTATTGGATGTGAGCTTCAGACTAGGCCAGGGGTAGGCAACCTATAGCTGACTCAGGAATTCTGGGAGTTGAAGTCCATGAGTCATAAAAGAGCCGAGGTTGCCTACCCCTGGACTAGGCTATCTCGGCTGTCATATTCATTTTAAACTGAAGCAGCATGGCAACATATGCAAATTCAGTGAATTTGTTTCAACCAAAGTCAGCTTTGGATGAAATCTGATATTTTTTTTATTTGACCCTCACATCTATTATAAAATCATTAAGTTGCCTAAGGCATCTCAGCTTAGGCTGCCAATTGCAGTGCAATTGATAATACTTATTTAATTAAGCCTGTGTGAAGGGCTTTAAATCATGCAAAGTTCATTGTTTCAGATCATGTTATATCCCTCACCTCTTACACAGAGGAAAGAGAGAATAAGGAATGCTCTCTCCCGAAGCTCATGAAGAGGTCTATAGCATGGTTTGAGTCAAAGTTGTGCAGTATTTTTTTAAAGTGAGAAGTTACTTTATATGCTAGAATCTTCTAAAACACTACATTTGATTTCATTTAAAAAATCATTTAGTGAACAGAAGTACAGATTCTATGTTTATAATTTTCATCTCTGATCATAAGATTTGGGATTCGGTTGAACAACAGCTGGTTTTGATAGTTGATCAAACATGTTCAATTGGATTTTTTCTGTGTCTTTAATTTCCTTAATAGGAGGATATTGTTAATTTTCATTTTGGAAATAATATGATTAGTCAGTTGATCCCTACCGAATAAAAATTCTGATACTGTATTTAACAGGAGAGAATGAACTCTGAGCAATGGAGCCTCATATAAAGATACACTGAAAAGATTGTAATGGATTATTTTAGCTTTTTCTTTTTTGTGTGATTTATTGTTTTTTAAAATTCTCTGCTGTAAGCCATTTTTAATAATCTTTGCCTACAGAACGCTCAAAATGTCATTAGTAGATTAAAATACTTCTTTATATTCTTCAGTATTATACTGACATCTTGTGGTTAGTTACTTCTTTTTCCTCATTCTTGAAGTATGTCTATATTAACCTTTGTGTAATTGTATTTATATCTTAACAACAATTATATTATTATATTGTTTCCACTGTGTTTTAATACTGGTTAAAGTTTCAATGATCATTATTTTGTTTTCTTAATCAAATGGTAGGATATAAAAAAACATGTTCTTTCTCTCTCTTTTTCTCTTTCCCTGTGTGTGTGTGTGTGTACACATGATCCTTTAATACAAATGAAACTATTTCAGAAATATTTTGGGGTGAGTTTACATAACAATTAGACAAGACTAACATGGAATTGTTTCTGGTTATTATATTGTAAGAAGCCCAGCTTTTTTCTCAGCATGTTATATGAATCGTGCTCTCTCACTAATCCAGTATCAACATCCAGTTGAAAAATCCAAATAAAACTCCAGTTTCATTCTGTTTTTGAAATATTTACTGTTTATTGAATACACTGCATGGTTATGTCAAAGTAAAACTAACTCTGAACTTCCAAAACCAATTCATAGACTTAAACAATTTTCCCAGCCAAACCTCCAACTTCTTATGTAATCCATATTAACAAGTTCACTTTTTATGGGAACCGTCTGCTTCAAATCCACACCTGTTCTGGTGTCCTTGACAAAGCTTCGGGTTCCCTCAGTCTTCAGCTGAATTGAGGAAGTTTTGTTTCTCCTTACCCCCTTGAAAGTAACACCTCCCCCCCCCTTAATCTAAAGGCAAGTTGAAACGCAGAAGCATGTAGCTGCCAAAGTTTCACCCTTGACACCCAGTTTATTTACTAGCATCAAATGAAAATCCAGTTGTGTGCTGCTAACTTGTTTTAGAGTTAAGTGTGCTATACAAATCCAGTTTTTAAGTGTTTGAAATGACATGTAAGTTCAGCTATAAAATTACTTTTAATAGCTGTGTTCACAAAAATGAAATACAAACCAAAAGGTACCTTGGAATTTTTTAAAGTTTATTATTAATATTGAGGGTAATCAGTACCTTCTTCATGCATACAATGTCAACTCTGTCAGTCCTTGATGCTTCCTGAGCGAGGTAGTTTTCTTTCAGAGGTTTCATTGCCAAACTAGGTAATGTGCCTGCACAGATAATGTTACCTAGTTTGATAATGAAATGTCTGCAAGGAAACCACCTAGCTCAGAGATCATCAAGGATCCCACAGTTCAACCTTGAACTACAAATATTCTCTTCTTTCAGTGTCAACTGTTTACTGGGACAATTTACAAGACTTTATTGAAACAAAAGATTTTTTTCTCTCTCTTCAGATTCCTGCATTATGTAGAGCCAATTCTCTAAAATCTTCTGTTGTGGCAAAACATAAATTACTGGTACCCGCCAAAGTTAGTGGCTTAAGCAAGAAAATAACAAGTTTAAAGAAAAAACACCATGATACTGAAAACAAGTCAGGACTGCAGGTGAAAATTAATGATCTCTGGAAGAGCTTCCAGTTCAAAAGGTGAATCCTTTTTAATCTAGATGTTCATTTGCTTTATTTCAAGAGAGAAAGGGAAGTATTGATGAAACAATATATGGCCCTAAAGCATGTCATTAGCTTAATGACTTTTCAACAGAATAGTGCATTTATAGCCCTTAAAGTAACCATTTGAATCCCCAGAGAATTAAGTTTGTCTGCTGATGGAGGCTGCCAAGAGTGGTTCACTTTAGATAAGGGAGGGGAAAAAACATACATATATGCCAAGGAAATAAACTTTTATCTCCTGTGGTTGTAGCTTTTTCAAAAACAGCAGAATTCTTCCATTGGCTTAATCTCTGCATTTATCTACAGATTAATTTAATTCTGACTTCTCTATATATTTCTTTACTCATAACAAAATACACATGTTCTAAGGGATTGTTTTTAAAGTCAGAACAAAACCAAACTATCAGTTATCTTCTTCTCCTGAAGTATTAATTTTTATCCCAGAGGCAGTTTTCAGAAATATGTTCTCATTCCTTCTAGGTTCATTATTTTCCAATAAAGCAGTTTCTCCTTGACTTTGTTAGTACCCCCTGCTGCTGGGGAACAAAAAGAGATTGCTGCTTCTTGAGACAAAAGCAATATATTTTCTTCCCATCTTGAGTAATTCACTTTGGCAGGACTTACTTTCCAAAACATAGCGGGGAAGCAGTGGAAAGAGAGAAAAAGCCAGCCAGTTATTTTTATTGGTATGCAGTACAAATGTAGCTCTGAGTAGACTGACAATAAATTCAATTCACTTTAAACTTTGTTAATGCTTGTCTATATCATTACTAATCATACTTTTTTTTTGCTTGTAGGGAATCAGAAATACTACCTTCTTGTAAAAACTCAAAACCATTGTCTCCAATTAAAGATAACAATAACCAACTGCCTCCAGACATATGTGATGAAACTTTTGATAAATGCACTGGAAAATATTTCAGTGAAGTCGTACTGCAGATCTGAGCAATTCTGTAATCCCCATCCAATTTCTGCATGAATTTAGATTCATTATTTCTGGACACAAAAAAAATCAAAGTAACACTTGTGTGTATATATATATATATATATATATCAGCTAACATTATCAACTTCTGCTTTGAAAGAAGCAAAATGAAACAATAGTATGCTTTTTGCTGCATTTAATAAAATCTTTTGATACAAATAGATTGCTTGGCTATATCATATGCATGATTGTAAAAAAAACTTGGAAAAAGTCCAAGCTGAACAATGAATATTTAGATTACAAAATATTACATTGTGGAATCTGCAACATAGTGGGTCTAAATAATTCAATAAAGGAAGTAAAATCTGAAATATTAGGAGAACAGGTATACTTAAATATTTGAAATATTTAGATTATATTTTATAATTAAAAATTAATTTCTTATGCTGAATTGCCTATTTAACCTATATGCAGAGCACATCATGAGAAAGGCAGGGCTAGATGAATCAAAAGTTGGAATTAAGATTGCCGGAAGAAACATCAACAACCTAAGATATGCAGATGATACCACTCTAATGGCAGAAAGTGAAGAGGAACTAAAGAGCCTCTTGTTGCGAGTGAAGAAGGAGAGTGCAAAACTTGGGTTGAAACTAAACATTAAGAAAACCAAGATCATGGCATCTGGCCCTCTCAATTCCTGGCAAATAGATGGGGAGGAAATGGAGGTAGTGACAGATTTTATTTTCCTGGGCTCCAAGATCACTGCAGATGGGGACTGTAGCCAAGAAATTAAAAGACGCTTGCTCCTGGGGAGGAAAGCCATGGCAAATCTAGACAGCACACTAAAAAGCAGAGACATCACCCTGTCAACAAAAGTGCGTATAGTCTATGCTATGGTCTTCCCAGTTGCAATGTATGGCAGTGAAAGCTGGACCATAAGAAAGGCTGAGCGCCAAAGAATTGAAGCCTTTGAACTATGGTGCTGGAGAAGACTCCTGCGAGTCCCTTGGACTGCAAGGCGATCAAACCGGTCAGTCCTAGAGGAGATCAACCCTGACTGCTCTTTAGAAGGCCAGATCCTGAAGCTAAAACTCAAATACTTTGGCCACCTAATGAGAAGGAAGGACTCACTGGAGAAGAGCCTAATGCTGGGAAAGGTTGAGGGCAATAGAAGAAGGGGACGACAGAGAATGAGGTGGCTGAATGGAGTCACTGAAGCAGTAGGCGTGAGCTTAAATGGACTCCAGAAGATGGTAGAGGACAGGAAGGCCTGGAGGAACATTGTCCATAGGGTCGTGATGGTTCGTACACGACTTCGCAACTAACAACAACAACAAAAATGCTGAATTTCATACAATCATAATCAAGTGGGAATGATAGTGGATTACAAAGAAGTCCTTGAATGGTGGCAGTTCTTTAAAACATCTAAATATATGTATATCTATTCTAAAATTGAAGGAAATGCTTCCTTCTTGCATCTCTGCCGAAACTCATTATTTTCCTAGCAGTACTCATCACCCAAATTTGCTATTAGAACAATGAATGTTTCACATATAAGGCACTTAAAATGCAATTACAGTACATATCCAAGTTGTCAGAGACGGAGCTGCTGCTCAAAATCAATTTGATTGTATTGGTTTGAGTGCACTGAGAGTTTAAAACACGTAATTTGGATTTAAGACAGTACTATTATTATTTATTTTATTTATTTATTTAATTCAATTTATATACCGCCCTTTTCCCGAAGGACTCGGGGCGGTTTACAGGGCAAAATTAAAACTACAATATAAAAATTAAAATAAAATTAAATCAATAGCCCCAAAATTTTAAATTAGAATTTAAAAACCTTAAAACCCCTCAGTCCAGGCCAGCTAACTCAAAAAGCCAATTTTTTAGGTCCCGGCGAAACGAACGAAGGTCGGGGGTGATCCGGAGTTCCACCGGCAATTTATTCCATAGGGCAGGTACGCCCACAGAGAACGCCCTCCCCCTGGGGATCGCCCGCCGGCATTCCCTGACCGGTGGGACCCTGAGGAGGCCCTCCCTGTGGAAGCGCACAGAACGATGGGAAGTTGATGCTGGCAGCAGGTGCTCCCTGAGATAATCCGGACCCATGCCATTTAGGGCTTTATAGGTCATCACCAGCACCTTGAATCTCTTCTGGTCCAAATCACTTCTGGTCCAAACTACTTGGGCACTAAACAAAGCCTGCAACAACATACAACCAAGCAGCCGTCTGAGGTCCACTGGTACCTTTTGAAAAATAATTCACTGCCAACAAATGCCACTATCAGGAAAGATTCATTGCCACCTGTGTTTTCCCAGTCACAGATACTGACAGCTCCGATACTGCCCTGCACTGCTAGTACCAAATAGCTGACTGGCATGCCTGGTATTTGTGGCCCACAAATTTATTTCAGTTATCCACCTTGCCCTTATAATAAATAATATGTTGTCAAGTTTGTTGTTCATAAGATCCACTTTAGTAGGGGTGTCTGATTTAATTCATGTTTTTTCGAGTTGTGTAGGCCATTAGAGTTGGGTGGCCAATGCATTTAAATAAATAGAAATAAATAATAGTTTCTCCGTAAGTTGTACAGGCTTGTACTGGACTCTTGCTTTCATCCTCTCTGTGTGAACAATAAGCTGGTAAAGACGATAGCTGGAGTGTTGCGCATTTGTTGAGTGCAGTTTGGGGTATTTTCAGCCAGATTGGCTGGGTCTATTCTGCAGGCAAGACATCCTTTTCAAACCTCTGGGCTCCCTTTTGCTGGACAATGGATCTATTGAGAGCAGCCTTCCTCATCTGGATTTCCTAAGGGTTGTGCTGTTCTAGATGCCATTGAGGGTACTTCCTTGATATTTGTGAAATCCAAACATGAATCTTGTCGTTTGTCTTTGGCTACCAAAAGTCTTGGCCTGGCTCTGTGCAGTTCAGTGCCAACTTAGCCGTGATGCTTACTGACAAAGCTGCCTTAGTTCAGGTCAGCAGGTATGGATTGCAACCAGAGTAATGTTGCACTAGCTAGTAGTTGGACTTGCATGTCATGTGGAGCTGTAATCTGGCACTGCTGCTTTTGTAGCTTGTCCAACCCTAGTTAAAACCATGGTTTAACATGATGTGTGCATTCAATCTCACTTGTTTCCCAGGATGGTAGTTCAGGACAGAAGAGGCAAGTATCTGAGGAAATAAGCATAAAATAATAATATTGGTAAGGGAGAGCTGTTATATATAAAGTAATTATTTTTTGAAAAAAATATATACTTCTCATGGTTTGTTTCAGTGTTTCTGTTTCCATCTCCAAGGTCTTTCAAACTGCCAATTGGTACTCAAGGAAAAAATGTGGGCCTGTTGTTTCTGGACAACCTCTCTATCATGGAGCATGGACTGAGGTAACTGCAACAAACCTGGAACATTTGAAGAGCAACTGCTTTCAAAGGACAGATGATGTTGCTAAGCAACCGGCAGATTGGCTAATGGGGCTATAGATTAATCATAGTTCAGCTGGAGTGTGAGATGTATAATATGTCAGATGCTCAAGGCCTCAAAATCTAAATTAATATTTGTGTTGGATTGAAAGGAGATTCACGGAGGTTAGCTGCGATGAACACTTCCATCTTTTCAGAAAGCAATGCCCATGATATAATATGAAGGGGTCCCGTGGCTCAATGCCAGATTGCTTTTGGTTTCCTGTGTCTGACATATGGTCTACTGACACTATATTTCTTCCAGCAGAAGGATGAAAGAGAACCACTTTACTGTACATAGGATGAACTGACCCAAATAGCTGCCTTAGTTCAATACAAAATCAGTATTACCTAATTAAGGATGTTGAAGTGGTGGGTAGGAATTATCCTAGTCAGGGTTCCCCTTCAGCATCCTGTGGCTACTGAGCATGCCCAGTCCTTATTTGTCTTTATACTTTTAATTTTTTTAGTCAAAGTAAATTCCTCTAAAAACTTGTACTTCTCTAAATATGGAATCTCCAAAATTGATACCTTCCTCGTACCAATAGATCAATAGTTTGGCTACATAAACTGTAGAACTCATAGTTCTATCACTAGAAACTATTTCTAAATGGTTTTAGAAATGTCAAGAGCTGTCCAAATGCCATTTTAAAGAAAATACGTACTGTATAAGATGAGCCTACCCATAAAAAGGCTGTGTTAAACATTTGAAAAAGCTAGGTTGAGTGAAGCACTGCTTTTTAAAAAGTTAAATATGTCCTTTGGGTGGTTTGTTGCTTGGACAGTCAACTGTCAGTTGTTGGTTGATTAGAACAACACTGTTGATTGCTGTCACTGGCTGTCTGCACATATGTGCACATTCAGGGATGCATCATTTCTCTGGAAATCTCAATAGAGCTATTGGCTGTACATATACATACATGCATGTAGAACGAGGAGTAGGCTTTAGAACAACTTCATGAGCTTTTCGAAGGAAATGGTTGCTGGTTCACTTGCATTAATATATTTTGCAATATGTGTTGAGTGCTTTGCATGTCTAATAGATGCATATATTCCTACCGTTTATTTCACCAATTTAATGCTCAAGTTAATGTGGTCTATGGTATTTTTCATAGTTTCCCTGACCGCTTCTAGAGTGAGAGATGTACTAGACCTTAAATTAGCAATAGTCTGTCCAAGGGTAAAACTAATATTAGAAAGTGTACCAAAATTAAATTGACAGTAATTGACAATGGTATTCCTGTCTTTCCAAGCACTCTTAAGATGATGCCAGGGACTGAATCTGGATCTTTTACTATGATACAAATGCAATATAAGTGAACTGCTTTGAAAACAGTTTTAAAATTAATGCTGTGCAGTTTAATTCAGCTTTTCATAATAATTTAACTAGAAAGAGAAACAAGATGATGCTGTTCTCTGTTAGTTCTTTGTCTGAGGACATCCCCTTGTCAGTTAACAGCTCTTCCTTTTTAAAATTCAGAATTTACTGAAAAGGCTTCAAAAAAATTCTCTGTGACAATGTTCAGAAAACTTTAAAAAATAAATGGCATAGGAGTGTCAGTAGCCTTGCAGAAGTGCTGAAAACACCTGGACTGTGCTATCAGCATGCTCAGGGTATTGCAAATAAAAGACCCATCCACTGTAAACAGTGGAATAGTACTAGACAAGAATTTAAATAGCTGAAAAGAGATTAGATATCTTTCTGTGTTGCTCATAAATTTGCAGTACAAGCAGTTTGCATGGTAACTTGCTTGCTTCATATTCCTCTGGAAAAATTACCCTATTGTTGCTTTAATTTTTTTAAAAAGTTGCTGAAGTCAATTTTATGTAATGCATAAGTCTGATAAAAACATGTAAGCTGTGTCGGTGGAGCTGTTTTCAGTCCTAAGTAATTTTTCTTACCATATAACTAATTTCAGTCTGTTGACTGAAGTCCATTAAAAGTTTTCCTATTCAAAAAATGCTAGCTTTT
Organism: Vipera ursinii; assembly: GCF_947247035.1. Lineage (NCBI taxonomy): Eukaryota > Metazoa > Chordata > Lepidosauria > Squamata > Viperidae > Vipera > Vipera ursinii. The sequence goes on from NC_139512.1 coordinate 288,788,075, forward strand.
AAGACACTACATGAGTTTTTGTAGATGACTGAAAAAATGCTTGTTTATTTATTTATTCTCACAAGACCCAGACACATACAAAAGCTGCACAAAGCAAAACCATTTGGCTTAAAAATAAACCTGAAAAAGAGCCAGGTTACCTTTAATAAATTCACCAAAGAAAGAAATATATATATCTATCTAGAGAAGAACTAGATATAGTAGACCTTGGCCAACAGATACCTTGGCCAACGGATCTTAGTGGAAGGTGTTCCAATAAAGGATATTGAATGGCATGTTAAATGTGGTTGGTGGGCATTCGGTAACCTAAACATAATTTTCAAGAACAATCTCCCCCTATGCCTGAAGAAGGAAGTTTTCGATCAGTGGGTGCTACCTGATCTAACATATGCTGTGGAAACATAGACACTAACCTCACAATCGATGAAAAAGCTACAAGTGGCACAAAGAGCCATGGAAAGATACATGCTTGGCGTTACAAGACAAGATAGAAAGACCCACACATGGATTAGAGAACAAAGTATACAATCTCATCAAGAGAATAAAAGAATGGAAATAGAAATGGGCAGGTCACATAACAAGAACTGATGGCAGGTGGACCAAGGCAGTCATAGAATGGATCCCACTTGATAAAAAGCATCCATGAAAGAGACCTAAAACAAGATCGCTTGATGACATCAGCAAGTACTGCAGGCCCAATTGGCAAAAGAAAGCTCAGAAAGTGCGATTTCTATTGAAGTTCATAAGAATGGTTGCTGATTGATTCTCTGGTTCATTGAAGCTTCAATGGCATCATTTCAGAAAAGCTGCCAACTCTACAGAGATTTCTGAGTAACATAGGAAAAAGAATGAAACAATTATGTCATCGCCCATTTACCCACTGGGAAAGCTCTATTGGATCATAAACTTCATCTAGGCAAAGGTTGGCTTGCAGAATCAATGACTTTGTCTTATGCTTTGAATTAAATTTTTAGATATCTTGGTATTAGAATTAATTTTAAAAACACTAATAGGAATCACCATTCAGTTAGTGAAATGCAAAGGAATGTCATGAGCCTATCACAACCCAGGTAGATACCACTTTTTCCTTCCACCTATGTATGCATACATACAGTAGGGCTATGCATACTGTAAAAATGATTCTAAGATGATTTAGAATGTGAAGGACCACAACTGTGGTAGCACTTTAGAGCTGCCACATCTTTTTTCAGCTTCATGTAGAATCCTGGAAAAAGCGATAACTACTTTAGAGATGCTGTACTCACACTTCTGCATAGACCAAAACACTCTTTCAAATCATTTTATTACATTCATTCACAGCCCTAACAAATATATTTTCATGAGACTGATTTCCATGACTCCATACTATAATATTTTATGATGCTTCATTTTTAATTTCAAGGATATCGATGATATTTAATTGGGTGAAGGCAATAAAAAATAAGATCACACATTAAGACGACAGAGGCTTGAGGGAAACTTAACATTGTGTCAGTTAGTATATACAAATCAAATTGCTCCCTAATAGAACTGTACCATTGGCAGTTTGCCTACATAGTAAGTAGACAATTATAAGCAAGATCTGCCATTTTGTAGTCCATTTGCAGACAGCCAAGGCGTAGGATGGCACTTCAAGTAATCTAACAAGTTCCATATTCAGAAACAATTTAACACAGCACACCATCTTAACATGTTAAGTTTTTTTAAAAAAAATTAATCCCATTTATATCCCGCCCTTCTCCGAAGACTCAGGGCGGCTTACAATCTAAAGCACAAATCAATGTGCTTAGCAATAGCCTTCATTCTATGTATATGCCTGCTTATTAGGGCTTTTGCCCTCCCCCCAAGTGGCATTATTACAAAGTCAGCTTATTGCCCCCAACAATCTGGGTCCTCATTTTACCTACCTTGGAAGGATGGAAGGCTGAGTCAACCTTGAGCCTGGTGGGACTCGAACCTGCACTAATTGCAGGCAGCTGGTGTTACTTAAGGAGGCATTAGCCCACTGCTCCACCAAGGCAGTGTTAAGTTTGTCTCTATAAGTTTCCATCCCTACTATTTTTCCAGCTCAGTTATCCAAATAAGTGTACCAAGAATAAGATAGCTTGGATAACAACACAGTGTCAATCAGAACTTTTAATCACGTCTAGAATCCCTGCTTCACCATTAAAATGTATTTTAATTAGACTTTGCTATAGCAGTAGATTCTGTTGGCATACTTTGAGAAGTATGATGAGTTGGAGGAGGAACTAAGCAGAATTCTTGAAAATCTAGAGAGCTATATTCCATTTAATCTCTTTCTGAGGCTGAGGAAGACTTATGATATAAATAAAGAAGTTGCTGGTATATCGGATAAGAATCCATATTTTTAGCATTCCGTTCCAACGTATCTTGTTATTCTCTTGCTGCGCAGAGACCATTGAGAGAAGCAATCTAGGTGAGACTGTTGCTTGCTTTTCCTTGAGCACAATATTCGTCATTTCCAGGCATTTTGGCTCTCTTAGACTGTGCAGGAGGCTTGAAGGAATGTGTATATAAATAGACATTTTGGAAGAACCTTGATAGTAAGATATTTCAGGCAAATATAGCTTTCTGTCTTAAAAAGAAAACTCCTCAGCGACTTTATGTGAAGACAATTTTACTACCATTTAGTATGAGTTAATAATTAGAGTAAATAATCAGCCTTTACAAAGTCTTTAAATCAGATAGCCAATGAAGATAAGAAGTGAATGGAATGGGGGGAAAATCCTTTGTGTGAGTTTATGATAGATATTGGCTTAAGGTAATTAAAGAACACTAATTTAGTTTTAATGTTGCTAAATGCCAAAAAGGCTTGTTAATTTCTTTAGGCAAAACGTACCATACAGTAGTGGGACGCGGTGGCTCTGTAGGTTAGGACATTGAGCTTGTCGATCAGAAGGTTGGCAGTTTGGTGGGTCGAATCCCAAGTGCCGCGTAACAGAGTGAGCGCCTGTTACTCGTCCCAGCTTCTGCCAACCTAGCAGTTCGAAAGCACGTAAAAATGCAAGTAGAAAAATAGGGACCACTACGGTGGGAAGGTAACAGCGTTCCGTGTGCCTTTGGCATTTAGTCATGCCGGCCACATGACCACAGAGATGTCCTCAGACAAACGCTGGCTCTTTGGCTTTGAAATGGAGATGAGCACCGGCCCCTAGAGTTGGAAACGACTAGCACACATGTGCAGGGGAACCTTTACCTTTACTTTACCATACAGTAACTAGTAAGAAATATATCAGAACAATGTAATGAATTTTGGATTTCATTCAGCAAGCATAGCATAGATTTCAAGTCACCACATCCTAAACCTGTCTCAGACCTCTGGTACAGATCTTGACAATCTTGTTCTCTGGACTGGATTTACCTTTTCCACTTTTTTTGACAGAATGTTTATCATTTTCATCAGCTTCATCTTTCCTTTGAGGTATTTGGAAGAATTTAATATTTTTATTCTTTTTGATATTATGATGTTTTAGTTTAATTCCTTTGTGGGATTTCTTCAATTATTCTCTTTTTTTGCTGAATCATTAATATCACTGGTCAGATGTTCTTTACTGGAGTTATTGGAAAAGAACTATAAACATCAGCTAATTGTCCTTATTTCACCGTTATGCACCTTGAGTATCATTATTTTTGCCAAAGCAGAGCTCTGCAATTCTGCCTGAAAATATTTTATCAGTGAGATTTCCGGATCCCATCCTGAAACAAATTTGTTAGTGCTTACTTGTTGTTTTCCTCAATATATGAATGATCTGCAATAGGCAAGATTTTTGTCCTTTAGAGTAGAAAGTATGGTGTTGGAGAAGACTCCTGCAAGTCCCTTGGACTGCAAGGCGATCAAACCGGTCAGTCCTAGAGGAGATCAACCCTGACTGCTCTTTAGAAGGCCAGATCCTGAAGTTGAAACTCAAATACTTTGGCCAACTAATGAGAAGGAAGGACTCACTGGAGAAGAGCCTAATGCTGGGAAAGATTGAGGGCAAGAGAAGGGGGCGACAGAGAATGAGGTGGCTGGATGGAGTCACTGAAGCAGTAGATGTAAGCTTAAATGGACTCCAGAATATGGTAGAGGACTCACTGGAGAAGAGCCTAATGCTGGGAAAGATTGAGGGCAAGAGAAGGGGGCGACAGAGAATGAGGTGGCTGGATGGAGTCACTGAAGCAGTAGATGTAAGCTTAAATGGACTCCAGAATATGGTAGAGGACTCACTGGAGAAGAGCCTAATGCTGGGAAAGATTGAGGGCAAGAGAAGGGGGCGACAGAGAATGAGGTGGCTGGATGGAGTCACTGAAGCAGTAGATGTAAGCTTAAATGGACTCCAGAATATGGTAGAGGACAGGAAGGCCTGGAGGAACGTTGTCCATGGGGTTGCGATGGGTCGGACATGACTTCGCAGCTAACAACAACAAAAGAGTAGAAAGGGCTTGTAACAGATTCTCTGTGTACAGCCTGCTACAAACTGAAACCATCTCAATGTCTAAAAACATCTATTTTGATTTTATCCCTACAGGTTCTATTTTAAAACAATGACTAAATGTACTATGCATTCCGTCACTTCGGTCTTCTCCTCTCATCCTCCAACACACTCTGTACAATTTAGTTCTATTTTCTGTATGACTTGAAGAATTCAGGAGAATGTGAAAGTCTTTCATTTGGTCTTGTAATCTATTTCTCTAACAGAATTGGAAGAGCTAGTTCCCATGTTGTTGTTTCACATATAGTAGTATAACATTTCCCTTGATAATAGAGCCTTGGTGGAGCAGGGGGCTAATGCCTCCTTAAGTAACACCAGCTGCCTGCAATTAGTGCAGGTTCGAGTCCCACCAGGCTCAAGGTTGACTCAGCCTTCCATCCTTCTGAGGTAGGTAAAATGAGGACCCAGATTGTTGGGGGCAAGAAGCTGACTTTGTAATAATGCCGCTTGGTGTGTGTGTGAAAGCCCTAATAAGCAGGCATATACATAGAATGAAGGCTACTGCTAAGCTTGTAAGCCGCCCTGAGTCTTCGGAGAAGGGCAGGATATAAATGGAATTAAAAATAAATAAAAATAAAATAAAATAAATAATACTGGCTACTGATGGAGTTGTGCTTGTATATAGAATATGTTATTGCCCATCCCTGAAAATATTTTCACTGATCTGTACCAGTTCCTAGCAGTTTACAATGTAGTCATCAAATAACATTAAAATAGTATTTTATTACAACATACTGGTAATAAAAATATGAATATATAAAAGTATTCAAATCAAAATATTTATTTATTTATTTATTTATTTATTTATTTATTTATTTATTTATTTATTTATTGAATTTATATACCGCCCTATTCCCGAAGGACTCAGGGCGGTTCACAGGGCAAGTTAAAAACAATACAAAAAGAGAGAATAAAATAAAATTAAATTAATACAAGCCCACAAAATTAAGAGAACATTAAAATAAACAAATGAACAAATTTATGGTAGCATTACATAACTTAAAGGATCTCCTAAAGAACTCTGCTTTCAATGGTTTATGAAAAATTAGTTAAGTGGAAGATTACTGAATTTAAAATATGTTTAGAAGCCAGCAGAACACTAGCATCACATAACTACTGAGGTTTCCAGGAGGTTTTCAAAGGCAGAATATATATAACATCAGTAGTTCATCATTCCTATTTTCTAAAATAGTCGCAACATGCCTATGGAAGGGATGTCTATTACAAAGTTGCAATCTTCATTTTTCTAATTTTCCAGTGGATGCCCCAGCTCCTCCCCTGGCAATAAAACTAGGCATTATGGTAGCTATGATAAATAGGATAACAATTTGTACCAGGCTTAGATTATTCTTTTTCCTACATTTCCAATCGAATAGAATCACCCATTTAGACCCATTAGTCATTGGTTTTCAGTTCCTGTGCTGAAAAGTCCATTTTTTCAGTAATTAACTACTACTGATCATAGAAGATAAGTAATCTCTAAACTGAATACAGTGTTAGACTACCAGTGCTCAATCAAATTTGGATTTGGAAACACAGCACTGCTTTCTCTTTCAACTGCATGCAATCCTACCTTCTTATAAGGATATAAATTATAAGTATGTGGTATAAGTATATAAAGGTATACTGTTAATGGTATAGGGTTTTTGTTTGAACAGGGGGTTGGACTAGAAGACCCCCAAGGTCCCTTCCAACTCTGTTATTCTGTTATTATTTTAAGAAGATCTCCATTCATTCATTCATTTATTCATGCATGCATGCATGCATTCACATTCCATTTGTATTGTTCAGTTCATTAATATAGCAGCTAGCTTAGTAGCTTCATACAGTACATATAATAAAAGCCAGCATTTACATACAATACATATACAATGTGTTTCTCACCCCACCCCACCCAAGATTCATACAGCCTCTGCTCTGTTGGGGTTTCAAATGGCTCTGAAGACCTGGTTCATTGCCCAGGCCTTTGGCAAGCATAATTGAAGAACACTTCCCCACACACACACTCCCCCCCTTTTGTTCCCATCTCCTTTGGTCATTTCTGCCATCTTTATTTTGGGAGGGGAATCCTTATTTTAAATGTTGTTAACCATTTGTAAACCATCCAAAGTAACTAGAGTTGGGCAGCATATCTATTTAACAAATTATTAAATTATTACTAGAACTTATTGTAATACATTTTAATACTGTACATGCCATTTTGGGGAATCTAGAGTCTCAAGAAATTTCAGTCCAGAGTCCTTTAGTTATATAATGTTTAATTTTTCTTCAGTTCATTCTTTTCGTAATGAAACAACAATATTTCAGTCTTTTACTCTCAAGAAAGAAGAGCAATTCAAGAGCAATCCAAAAATAGCAGAGTTAAAAGCTTGAACCTACTATTTGACTCTCTTAAAGAAAAAGAAGAAAGAAAAACATAGTGCACTCAGTTGTAAGTGAGAAATCCCTTCAGGGGCAATTATATTTTAGCTACTCTGAGGCATTGTATTTTACATACATTATTGCAGCAATTCTAACAATATCAAATGTCGGTCTTGCCAAACAGATATTATCCATATCTAAAAATTCTTACTTGAACAGAAAGCAGTTTGTTTCACAAAATAACAAAAAGGCATTTAACAAAATACACATGATAAATGTGCACCGCTCCTGCAGGCCCAAACGTAAATATGGACTAGAAAAAAACATTTACTTTAATGAAGCCATGTCATCTTGTTAAAGCACAAATGCATGTCATTTTTAGAAACGCACAAGAAGTTGTCGGACTACTTATATATATTCAGAAAAAAAAGATTTTAAAGGATAGTTTTTAAAAACCTGATTATGTGAGTTGTCATTCTAATTTTTTTCAACACATACAGATGCATTTTCACTTCACAAAAATGCATCAAGTATAACTGGATAAAATATTCTTATATTAGGTTAGGGTCTTTACATGTGAGTTGGGACGTGTCCATCAAATAAAGCTTTGTGTCTTACCAGATCAACATTTCTCTTCAGATCACCACAAATGACTCCTCATTTCATGTCACTATTTTGGACATGAAATATATCTCAGTTTTCCTGTCTATGTTAGAGTTAAAACTCACAGTATTCTCTGGTTTGAATACCAGCAACTCTGCAGTCTGTCCCTTTTAAAACAGATTTCCAAGTCATTTGGACAATAAGAGGCTACCAGCAGGTTTATAAATTGAGAGCAACCTTAAGTCAGCAGAGTTTTATTGAGATAGAATTATCTTAAATATGACACTGATAGAAGATCTCAAAGGGGTGGTTTTATTAGCTGGCTTTAGACTAAGTAGCTTGTCATACTGGAGCACTTTATGAGCTACAACATATGATTATATAGCACACCCATATGTAAACGTGTATATTCACACACACACACACAGCTCATCTTCATATTATAATCTTATCTTCAATCAAAGTTAAAGCTCAGAGCAGAGTTCAAAAGACAAGAACGCAGCCTTGTGATAAAGCTACTGTTCTAGCTTCTGGAGTTGCTGCCTCAGCACCAAAGCTGAGTTAGTCACATACAAGTTAAACAACTGCAAGATGCCATATAGGAATTGGCATTCCTGTTTAAGCAGCTATGTTCTTGCATTACTGCCATCCCCTCCCCCCCGTCACAACTCACATACTAATTTTTAGCAATTGGTATCTGAGGAGTGTGTGTGCACGCAATAATGTCCTCTGAAGGACTGATGATTACATGCCCTCAAGTTGTGGTCAACTCTTGGTGACCATATAGATTTTCTTTATGATATTCTGTTCCTAACCTGGTCTCTCAGCAACACCGATGATGCATTCATTGTTATGGTCACTGAGTCTATCCACCTTGCTGCTTGTTGTCCTTTTCTCTTTCCTTCCACCTTTCCCATCATTAGAGTCCATTATATTCCACCCTATTAGTCTCAATCCTACATGCTGCTTCTGTGTAGTTGTAGTAAAGGGGGCAACTTCTAGAGATCCTTGGTGGAGCAGTTGGCTAATGCCTCCTTAAGTAACACCAGCTGCCTGCAATAAGTGCAGGTTCGCATCCCACCAGGCTCAAGGTTGACTCAGCCTTCCATCCTTCCGAGGTAGGTAAAATGAGGACCCAGATTGTTGGGGGCAATAAGCTGACTTTGTAATAATGCCGCTTGGGGTGTGTGTGAAAGCCCTAACAAGCAGGCATATACATAGAATGAAGGCTACTGCTAAGCTTGTAAGCCGCCCTGAGTCTTCGGAGAAGGGCGGGATATAAATGGAATTAAAATAAAAATAAAAAATAGTCTGTGAAAAGACATTGTCCTGTAAAGTTTGCAGTGCCATCATACTCATCAGCAATATTCCTCTTGGAGGAAGAAAGCAAATGGCTTTGATAAAAGCAGATAATATAAAAGCCAGGGCTGCAATGTTCAGCTAACTATGACAGCGTGCTACTCTCTAGTGCACATGTTATTCTCTATTAAGCAGACAATTCCTATCCAGGTCATTTAACTTGGTTATAAAATCTCATGATTTTCATTCATCTCCAATTACCGTAACAGTTTTGAAAGCAGATACATGATTTCAAGGTAACACTGAAGCATATCACTAACTTCTTTGGCTGGCAAGGAACCAAATTATGAAACTATGTGTCCATGTCATTTGTTTGGGATGGTTTATCCCACTCCTCAGTTCTTTAGTTGGGTCTTGCCAACTCCTGGGCCATTAATTTTGCAGAAGAGCCCCCGTTAGGCAGAGCACCTTTCATCCTCAAGTAATTTGAATGATGCACAGTTCACTGTTCAGCCACGCTGTCACCAAGAGAAGACTTATCTTTTTAGGAGATATTCATTACATTTTAGTTTGGAAGTAGCTATGAGATCTCCAAACATCTCCTGGGAAGCATATGTCATGTATACAAATCCATCTTCATCTTTGTAATCTCGGTATACTTCAGCCAGTGTTAAAGACATACTGGCTAAACTCTTGTTGTTTATCAGTAGGTAGAAAGCTTGAGTAGCACTCAGTGCCATTCTGCTTCTGGATTAACAAAGAAAATAGACATATTTCTAAAATGTGCAAATTCCTTCATAGTATATAGACAGTAGATTAGTTAGACATATGCAAAGTTGCCACCAGAAAACCTCATATTGTTCTTTGAAATAGAGGTAAGGAAGAAGATGGATTTTTAAGTTGTCCAGACTATCCAAGAAAAGATACATATTCCATTTTTATGGGATACATTTTACAGTATTTAGTAGGTTTTTTTACATTTATTATTAAAATTTAGTATTTATTTATTTTTGTTCCTTCGTGTCAGTTTTTAACTCCTTGTGACTGCCTGGGCTAATCTCTGCAGTTTTCTTGGCAACGTTTTTCAGAGGTGGTGGGCCTTTGCCTCCTTCCTAGAGCTGAGACAGCAACTGGCATTAAAGTCGCCCTGCTGGCTCTGTGCCTAAAGCAGAACTAGAACTCACAGGCTCCTGGCTTCTAGCCAGATGGGTTAACCACTGCACCAAATTGGCTCTCAGATATTTATTTAGCTTGCTTGTCATTAAGGCATTTATTATAGGTATTTAGATTCCATAGTGAGCACAGTACAGGAAGGTTACAAACAGCAAAGATAATTCAACTTGTTCCTAGAGCGTAGAGGCTAGGAAAGGTTGAGGGTGGAGTTCCTTACCATTTTTCACTAATCTCAGTTAATTTTATCTTGCTGTTTAAATGCACTCTGTTTTTTCATGTAGCCACGAAGCACATTATTTTTTTAAAAAATATAGTGTACTTCGTAATAAAAGCTTCTAAATATTTTTTTATAATTGGATGAATGAAGATTAGATATTCTGAGCACAAGCCATAGCACTATTTGTGCAATTCTATTGGGCAACACATATTGTATAAGTCTATGACCTTGAAAATGGCACTTAATAAGCATTCCAAGTTGCTGTAATCTCACTTTGTATGTACTGCCTTATTTTACTTGCCTATAAGAGATTCTAATCAGTTTTGATATCAGCAATAGTCACAGGAGCTTAAAGAATTCTTGAAGCAGTAGGGCTGGGATAAAAATAATGCTATGCAAATAGTTCTGCAGACCTGAAGGCTTTTTGGATTTATCCTTCTTAAGTGCCCTCGCCAGCCCATAGCAAGCAATTTTTTAAAAAGAAGTAAAACTTGAAAGTAAATTACTAGATGGAATCAATAAATAATCCATTTTTCCAAATCAAAAATTCCTAGTTACATCCTGGATTCTGAAGAATAAAATTTCAATATTTATTTCAAGATATACACATGTGTTTAGGATAGCTTTACCTAAATTAGTACTTTCCCTCTATGTTGGGCCATTGTCAATATTGGGATTGAAAGCTGAACATGTCTGGACTGCATTGGACTGGGGAAAACTATCTGAGAATAAAAATAGTTTGAAATACATTTAAAGCTAATAACTGCATCATTTTTAAAATTATACCATGGTTATTTGTTGTACAAAACTCTTCTTGGATGAATACATGGTTGACAGGAACAGTCTAAGAACTTTAAAAAAAAACCACAGAGGAGGTGGGAAAAAGGTGGGACTGTATTAATCTAGCATTTTCTCACCATAACTTTGTGCAAATAATGAGGAATACTTTGCAAGAGGGCTCAAACGACTGAATCTCATCAAAGCAAGGGGAGAAAAGTCACAGGAAGGTGTTGGGTAACTGAAGCCATATTACTGCAAAGTTCCCAAGTGTTTTTTTAGAAGCCCCCCCCCCCCCACCAACAGCAAAAATAGACAGGCAAGGAAAGGGGTGTGCACAGAAGCACGGACAGCCGACAAATAATAAATAGCCTATCTGTGGCCGTGCTACATACCTAATGATGGTTATAAACTGTGTCATAGTTAACTCTTGTGGCACCAGAAACTTCGTTTTGTCCAAGAGGGGGAGGTATTTTTCTTTCTGATATCTCTCGACAATTACCTGATGCAAAAGAAGAAAGCACGACATGTTTAAAAGCAATGTGGGAAGCAGGCCACGCTACCAAGTGGAAACATCTACTCCTATCAGCAGGAGACAATCCTAAGCACCCTTATTGTTATCGACAGAACGGAATGAAGTCAGCGATACCGCTGGCCAAAATGCACTCAGGTACATTTTAAAAGAAAAAGAAAGAAAAAAGAAACTAGTTCAAGGGTCTGCAACCTTGAAAACTTTTTAAGACTTGTGGACTTCAGCTCCCAGAATTCCTCAGCATAGCATAGCTGGCTGAGGAATTCTGGGAGCTGAAGTCCACAAGTTGTCAAGGTTGCAGACCCTTGAACTAACTAGGCCAGCGTTTCCCAACCTTAGGAACTTGAAGATGCGTGGACTTCAACTCCCAGAATTCCCCAGCCAGCATAGCTGGCTGGGGAATTCTGGGAGTTGAAGTCCACGCATCTTCAAGTTCCTAAGGTTGGGAAACGCTGAACTAGGCAAACGCCAGGGGCGTTTAAGCAGAGAAGAGAAGAGAAGGGAACGAAGAGAGAGACTTACGGGCACTTTTGTCGGGAACTTCCCACGAATGCCTGCCACTTCTTCCACTCGGGTGGCTGTGGGAAAAAAAAAAAAGACAAGACGATCCATTAGTTTTCCAAACGGGCCGTTGAGGTGAAAGACCCCCTCCTCCCAAGGCAGCAGGTAGCGGATTTCAGACGGTCAGTCCTCCAAAGCCCAGCCGCCTCCACGGGAGCAGCGCCTACTGGTCAGATCCCCGCAGGCCTTTTCCTCTTCTCGCCTCCGAAGAGCGCTGGAAAGGCCCCCAAAACTCCCGACCGGGGGGGGGGGAGTTTGGAGCAACCCCCATTCCCGATCACAGAGGGGAAAGGAAGGGAGAAAAAAAATCGTCCCACGGAGCTGAGTGGTTCCCTCCGAATTTAAGGGAAAGAAACCCCCCAGCCCGATTTCCCAAGCGGGAAATTTCCCACCCTCCACCACTTACCAAAACTTTTTCTTTGCTTGAACGGCCTGGTGGGCTGGCAGTTGTGCTGTAAAGGTTGCATTTCCCCCCCACCCCCACCCCTCCCGCTTTTCAAAAGAGCCTGCCTAGGAGGAGGAGGAGGAGGAGGAGGAGGAGGAAAAAAAACAACACACTACACGCACTTCGGCCCCGCAACAGCTACGCTCTGAGTCTACAGCCGTGCAGAAGAGCCCCCTTTTGAACGACCGGCTTGCGACATCCACGTCACTCACACACACACACACACACACACACACTCACACTCACACTCTCTCTCTCTCTCTCTCTCTCTCTCTCTCTCTCTCTCTCTCTCTCTCTCTCTCTCTCTCTCTCTCTCTCTCTCTCTCAGAGAGAAAAGCCGCCGCTTTCGCCCCGCGCCTTCCCGGACGGGGTGGCCGAGATCAAAAATGGAAAGGTGGGTGTTGGAGACCAAAAACCAAACCAAACCAAACAAAAAACAACAACCGACGCTCGGGACGAGAATGCCTGCAGGCTGGCGAATCCCATCTTTTCTCTGGTCCAGGCTGGCCCACGCGCAATCTTTGTCTCCCTGCAAAGCTTGGGTGGGGGGGGGTCGCTGTGAGAGAAAGCTATTCGCTAATAAGAACGATCATAAACAATTCGCTAACAGCAGCCCGGTTACTGGTGGGACAATATTGGAAGGAGGATAGTTTGCCCACTGTAGAAGAATGGGTGTTTAAAAGTTTCGAATCCTGCAGAAACGTCTAAGATTTCTGCTTATTTGAAAGATCATTCGCAGGAAAGATATATTTCAGTTTGGAGGAGATGGATAGATTATATTCAGAACAAATATGGGACTAAAAAGTTCCATTTAGCTTATGAGTAGATTTCAGTGGGAGATTGTTATTGGTACTTTGTTGGTAGTTATGTTAAAGGGGAGTTAAAGCACATTATGAATTTGGTTAATTGTATATTATGCATAATTTTTATTTAGAATGTGATTATTGTAACTATAATCCTGTATTTAGCTCTGGGAAGTAGAGGGGGGGAAGTGGCCGGGTTTGGGGTGGGGGGGATTTGGGGATATATTGTAAAATTTTGTTTTTGTAAAACTCTTTAATAAAAAAAAAGATCATAAACAATTCGCAGTTTTATGATTTTCTCTGGAGTGGAGGATCTATCCTAGACCGTTTTGTTTGTTTGTCTGTTTGTTTTGTTTTGACGTGGGAACGGTTCCTGTCCACTCTGCACCCGGGAAGTATTTTTCGGGTGATGTAAACATCAAGATGAGCGCCTGACACACACACACACCACCCCCACTGAGATGGGTTGAAGGTATAAACCTTATGACTTCCGTCTCTAGTTACAGAGAGGTAAATCAGCTGTTCTGGGATGGTGGTGACTTTAGTCAGTTCATTTCCTGAGTGCTGGGATGGCACACAGAGGATCGGTTTGCTGCTGTCCCATCTTTGTGTATCTGTGGACAGAGTAAGCTGTGTAATAGTCTGTCACACGGACACAGCTGGGTAACCTGGGGGTCATAAAAATAACTTATTTTAAAGGCAATAGCTATTTATCTCGCAGGGTTCCTACAAGAGCTGTATTGTTCAGGGGGCTGTAATTTCATCTGTTGTGGCTGCAGTCCCAGCTGCCTTGCTAATTCAGGTTAATTATAGCACTTGTTCTGCTCTGAGGAAAGCCCTCTTGAGTCTAGTGGCATAGCAAGTAAATACAGGATTGCACCCTTAACGATTGAAAGTTGTTGATAAGCTGGTAATTGGCCTGCTGGTATCTGGTGCTGCCCCTTTGTTGGACCTTTCATTACCAGGTAGGTTTTGCCAGATGTTAGCCAATCCTCAATTTCACCTCTTTGCAGTATGTTGATAAACTGCTTGGCAATGAATGGGTGTAGACTAGACAGATGTTTCAACCACAAACCATGAAGTTCATCTTCACCTGGTGCTGACCAGTTCTTGATTTTCTTTGCCCCTTTCTCCACCATTTCTGCTGTGATTGCAAGTTCTCTCATTTCGTTTCAACTTTATTATTATTATTATTATTATTATTATTATTATTATTATTATTATTATTATTATTATTATTATTCTCATCCATCTCCTTAATCCAAGCTTCTTCTTGTATTTCTTTGGGTTGTCCACAGCTGTACCCAGAATGTACTGTGCTTTTTTTTTCCTATGGCAAGCGTTGACAGGTTCAGTGCAGTCACTGCAATGATGGATTGATAGAAACATTTCTGATTCAACTGAATTTGGAGATTCTGCCTATGGTGTGCAATTCAAGGTTTTTAACTGCTGATCTTTTGGTTATAGTTGTTATTTCTTATTTTACTACCCAGTCCCATCAGGAGCTCATTAGAGAGTTGGCCTAATCTTATGAAGATGGAAAGGTGAAATAAACCTGGGTCTAGATTGTTTAAATATGACATTCAGCTCCTGATAATTGGTCTGTGTACCATATCAGTTAACACAGCGACAAAGTAGAACAGTCGCATCCCACAAGATAAAAGCTGAGAGAGAAAAAAACAGAAATTCCCCAGTATACCTATCTGAAACCTACCCTAATGATAGGAATAGAATTGCAACAAAACCGTGTTCCCAAACATCAGTTCTTGAAAGTGGTCCAGATGGTGTCAGAAGATGTCGAGATATATGCAAGCACAAGCAGAGACAAATTACCCCATTGTTCCCTCTACAAGACCATCCAACAGAGCAACTAAAACTGGCCTGAAACCGCTCTAGATCAATTTCATTCAGAAATGCTTGGAGTTGTTCTACCGACAATTCTGTTGGCTGGAATTTAGAACAGTGAGTAGGCTTTATTTGGCTTTAGCAACACTACAGCAGTTTTAAAGCATCTTGCTTCTTAGGTTTCATCATGGATCTTCTTATTTTGAGAAATAATGCAGTGTGCTGTTTTGTCAGAAAAGGGTAATAATAACATACATCATATATGCATAATATTGCACTCAGAATAGTAAATCTCATAGAAATCAATGAGTCGATCTGAATGCTTACTTTCAATTTTGGCATTCAAATTGCCACCATTTTTATGTCTGCAGATTATAACTCATTGTATAACTCATTGCCTTTTGTAATCTTACAGATGCGCTGAACTGCAACTTCCATTGCCTGAATTGGAACTGGAATTATATTACAGTTTGGGGAAGGCCATTAGCCTTGGGTTGATGTTCTTTGTCTTTTGTTTATTCAAGAGTGTGTCTAACTGTGTCACTTCACGGCACTTTCCTAAGCTGCATGATTCTATTCCTTATATTTCTTTCAGCCTTCTTTACTTTCTGACTGTACATCCGTCTCACTGTTGCATTAATGTTTCCTGTTCAACTGAACTTAGCATTTGAAGCATCCTCTCTTTTGGTGCATTCTTTCTTGGAATCACTCTCAAACCATTTGTAATCATAGAAGCAACCCTGGATTATTTTTCCACACAAAAAGTCTGATACTTTTTTCAGGAATTTGCAGGTTATGCCATCACTCCACTTATCAGACTGGGTCTAGAATTACACGATCCTTAAAAATATGTCTTGCACGCACACAGTACTGAACAAAATGTTCCACAGAGATTTTCTGGAAGGCAACATTTCTGGTCTAGTAATGTGACCTTCTCCAAACTTATAATAGCAAAATAGGAAGTTTAACTGGCACTGGCTCGAAGAACTCAAGATTGTACAGAATATGTGCTTCACTGGGAGAGCCTCTCAGTCTTCGGAAGAGTTATGACAAATATTATGGGAAGCACTGAAGGTATGAAATAATGGTGTATCTTCCTGGATGCAGCAGAATTTACTCTAGGCGGTTGAGGGTGGTGAGAAATATAGGAGACGAACACTTTGATCTTAAGGAACGAAACAATAATAAAGGCAGTCAGCTGGGTTGGGTGGGTGCTCTTAATATACCATCATTCCATGGGTTTCATTTCCAGGTTTCATTTCCAAATTTTCCTTGTCCTTCCCAAAACACAGGAATGAACACAAGAATAGTTTGCAAGAATAGTTGTGAGTTGAAGGCAGAACTATTGATCACTGAACTAAATCTACTTCCTCAATATCATTCCCAAACGTGGTCAGTTTCGAAGTGACCAAAGGGCCCCTCCCCTTCAAACTAGTTGCAGTCATCTCATCATTTGCAAGGCTAGAGATCACAGCAACAACAGAGCAGGATCAGAACTCTGTTGAGGATTTTTGAAAAAGATAGGCGTCATGGTTCTGATAGATTAAACCTTTTAAAAGAACTTCAAGGCAAGAATTCTTCCTTAAAGAACATTTTATTAGGAAATAAAGTATCGGCACTTACGTAGTTGAACCCAAGACTGAGATTCCCTCCCCGCAGATGCAAAGTAACAAGTTGCAATTCCCACCCCACAAAAGCTGTCATAAATCACATTCCCCAATTAGTGCAAAATGCCAGCTATTCCCTCCGGCCCCTCAGCCCACCAAAACCTTATGAGACAATGTCCTTGAGTTCCCATGCTTCTACATTGTTATGGCTAGCTAAACCCTCAGGCATTAACCCCATTCTCCCCTTCTACATCTGAATTCTAAGAGAATAGAAAAGGCACATTAAAAGCAAATGTAAAATGGCTGCTGAATCTCAGTTGTCAGAGCGTTGACATCCATTGTCACAATAGGTTGGATTGGAGTCTTTTGTTCTAATATTGAGGGCATTTATTTTCTGAAATAGCCCAAGTCTTCTCTGGAGTTTTGGCTTCATCCAGGCTTGGAGCACTTTTCAAGAGGCATTTTTTTTCCCCAGTTGTTTTTTCTAGTTGTTTTTTCTAGTCTGAAGATACAAAGGATGGACTCTGCAATGACGTGCAAATCTTGTAAAATGTAATTAGGACAATAATAGGAGTTTGTGTGATCAAAGCAGAAGATGGCCATTCATTTTTTTCACAATTAAGTCTCTCACCTACAATTTAACTAACTTATCAAGTCACAAAACCATTATTTATTTATTTATTCATTTTAGCAGAAATTAGCAGCACTTCACAAATAGCTTGAGAGCCACAAAGATACCTTTTATGATTCCTTGGTTCTAGGTCAGGGGTGGGGCCACATCAGCATTGTGGTTGCCCTTGGTGTGGCTGGGTGAGCATGGCCAGCTTGATGTCACTCATGTTGGGGGGTGCCTGTTGAGGACCAGGTGGGGCTGTGGGGGGGATTAAGGGCACAGGACCAGGGCAGGTGTCCACCTCCACTGGAAGAGTCTCACCCCTCCCGGGCTGCATGGGAGGCCCCAGGTGGCGGCGTGGACTGCCCAGGACCCTGGGCAGTGGTGGATGGGTGCATGGCCCAGCTCTCAAGGTCCTAGGGCACTAGGACCCCATGACCAGCCCGGCACTGCTTCCTGGGGGTTGTCTTGTCACACATGGGGCATTTCCTGGGCTGGGTTTGGGCAGAACAGGGAGGGGAGTCCTGGTTGCCTCTTGGGGATGGGGGCTCCCCACCCTTCCCTTTTGCTGGGGCCATCGGGGGTATGGTGGTGGGCGGGAGGCTCATACCATGTGTGCAGTGGACCTGGAGGACAAAGTTGAATGGCGGGGGCCAAACAGGCAGGGGCCATGGCATGACAGTGAGGTGCCAGGCTGGGGTGGGCCAGGGCCGGAGTGTGGGGACAGCTCTCTTGCCATCTCAAGGCAGCCCCGTGGGCCAAATCTGGGCCCATTGCAGGCCGGATCCAGCCTGCAGGCCTTGAGTTTGACACATTTGCTCTAGGTTGTTCATCTGGACCTGTGGCAGGAACAGCCACCAGACTGCAAGGGATGATCACAAGTGTCATCTGAACCATCTAGATATGAATCTGGGATTTTACTAAAGTAAAAAACCCCAGCAACAAGCATTTCTTTGAAATTGGCAAATTCACTTCCAGGAATAAGAACCCAGATGCATACAGTAAAGGCAATAGCCCTCTTGAGTCTAGTGGCATAGCACGTAAGTACAGGATTGCACCCTTAACGATTGAAAGTTGTTGATAAGCTCTCTCTCTCTCTCTCTCTCTCTCTCTCTCTCTCTCTCTCTCTCTCTCTCTCTCTCTCTCTCTCTCTCTCTCCCCCTCTCTCTCAATATTTAAATATTTTCCAGGTAAAATCAGGTGTCTCCATGACACAGTTCTATTTCTATCATCTGTCTGCTTGTTGTCTGTCTGTCTCTCCATCTATCTATCACCTATCATGTCTGTCTATCTATCTATCTATCTATCTATCTATCTATCTATCTATCTATCTATCTATCTATCTATCTATCTATCTATCTATCTATCATCTACTATCTTTGCAATCATTTTACCAAAAATGTGGAAAAAGAGTTGAATTGATTTTGAATAAGCACTTCTGTCATCTAAATGTTATCTAAAACATTTAGCTATCAGGTTCAGAGGATTTCCCAAGAGTTAAATTGAACTGAGGCTGTAAACTAAGAATCGTCAACTTAAAAACAAAATAGATTTCCCAGGTATTTGTTACATCTTGATGTCAGACTGATTTTTTTAATTGCTTTGGGTTTTTCCTAAGTTTTGTAGGGTTTGGTCTTACTTTTATACAGTCTTTTGTCCCTAAAGCTTTCATTTTACCTGCATTTGGGAAAGATCACAAAGTAGGAAAAACATGCAAAACATTATTTTTGGATTCTTTCCAACCAGTTTGTGTTTGTCTGAATGTGCCCATTGGGAAATATCAGATGGGCTGTGGAGCTGATGATGGAAAGAAGCAGAGAAGAGAAGGAAATTTAGAAAAGAACAGTCGCCACAATAAGCATGAACTAGGAATGTTTTTCTTGAAATGCTTTTCTTCCCAGCCTAATCTGGCCCGCTTTCAAATTCAATCTTTCTTCTCCCCTTTTTGTATGATTTAACTTTTAAACCCAAGAGCCATAAAAATAAAATTCTATGGACAGGTTGACCTATATCCCTCTTATCTTCACTTTGTTTTTCTTAAATATCATTGTTCCAAACAAATCAATGTACAATACTTTTAAAGAGAATTTTTTTTCAATTTTTGCTTACTTCACTAAATGACTCTGAAAAATTTCACAACATATTGCCACATTATATTTGTGTAAAAATAGGAGTGATCTGGCCAACATCATTGTTTCAGGATAGTAGGACTTTTCAAAGTATAAAAGAGCCAGATTAGGGCAGCTAAATATTTAACTAAGAGTTTACTTTCAGGTGGACGTCAGCAAAGACAAAATAACCATGACCGTTCTCTTTTGCCTAAATAGAGTTGATTGCATTGTTTGGACAAATTAGACGATGCAGTTGTAAATACCAGAGTGGACAACTTGAAATTATTTGTTTTGGACATTTATGGATGAAAAACGTACCTTTTCTGATTAATGATTAATTAGCATTAATTGGAAACAATCATATAAAACCTTGTGTTACTAATTGCCCTATAATTAAGAGTTGCTTCTGACTAAATTGTTCCTTTGATCCACCTTTATTAAATTTTGAAATTATTCTAATGCTAGAGAACCTGACCATTTCAGAAAATACTGCATATCAAGTTGGATCTGGTTAATATTTGGATGGAAGACCACCAGAAGGTACTGTAACTGCAGATTAGATTGAGAAAAATAATAATAATAAAAAATCCTGAAGAAGCCAAGGACATGCCATTTTCCATATTGTCGTCAAGAACAATATGAAGTCATAATGACATCACCAGAGATTAAGCTATCATAAGAAGAACAAATAATTACCTTTGTCATTTGAAGAATCAAAAGGGATTGATTCATACTGAATAGAACCAAATCAGTGCTAGGTTTGTGACTACACACCTTATATTTAGGTCATATTATCTGCTGCACTACACATTAGAAAACCCTATCTTGGAGAAGTTACCTTGGATTAGCAATGGTGGAGTCAGAACAATTAACTGGCTAAACCTAACATTCTGCCATTTTGATTGAATTTTATTGGATACATGGAAAACCTCAGATCCTCAACTGTAGCACTGGACAACAACAGGTTTAAGTGAACTTACTTCCGTAGCTGCCATCTCCACCCAGGCCTATAAAATAGGATGGCATTAATGCTAAAACATTTTTTCAAGTTCTATGTATTCTACAGGCAAATGTCTTCAGTACTGGGACAGGATTGTGTATAAAACAGCTCTGTTTGCCTGCCATATTTAATCATGATACTGTTCTCCTGATACAAATCACAGAAGGGTCTCAATAATTTATTTCCCACAATATTCACCTCAGGATCTCTGACTGTTAGACCTTTGAAGTGGTCCTGACAGGAAGAAAGACAATAAATATTAGTTCTACCACAACATCGGAGTTTTTTTTCATCCAGAGTAAAAGGAAGGGAAGAGAGCTTTCTTCTTCCTTTGCTGCAGATATCGTGAACATTATTTATTTTTAAGACTGAGAAGATTCAAGAGGTGGTGGAATTATGTGGTTATGGTCCGTCTGTAGCTCCTTTGGATTCATGTTCCCCTACTTTTTAAATTTCATGTGGCTCTTGAGGAAACCATCCCTAAAACAATATTATCAGCCCCATATATTTTCTGTCCCCTTGATTCGTTTCCTTCTTTCATCTGTGTGTCAGTTTTTGTCATAGGTTGTTGGGTTGTTGATAGACATTCCCAGTTTCCCTCAGGCATACTTTCACATGGCCATTATTAAACAATACTTCAGTTGATCTCTGTATTTTCCATCCATTCTCTAATGTAAAGGGGAGAGTTTGAATGAAACTGAAATCCTCCAGGCCATTCATAGAATCCGTATTTGGGAGAGGAGAACTGAGATATGTTTAAATTAGGCAACAAATGATTCTGTATCCACTCACTTTTTGTTACTGGCACTGCTGATCTTCTGTCTAGCTCAGGGGTAGGCAGCCTTGGCTCTTTTATGACTCATGGACTTCAACTCTCAGAATTCCTGAGCCGGCATGGCTCAGCTTGGAAACCTCTCCCTTTTCCATCAGCATGGCTGGCTCAGGAATTCTGGTAGTTGAAGTCCATGAGTCATGAAAGAGCCAAAGTTGCCTACTCCTGGTCTAGCTTAACCCTCATTTTCCAGTGTCTTCCCACCACTGATTCCCCTACTTTCAGGTTTCATATTTTCAATTGATTAGAAATATCTTAATTTTCATTCTTAATGATGCAGGTAGTCTTTCACTTACAATCATTCATTCAGTGACTGAAGTTACAACTGAAAAAAGTGACTTATGAGTGGTTTTTATATTTAACGATCACTGTAGCATCCACATGTTTACATGATCAAAATTTGGGCATGTGGCAACTGGCATGTACTGTATATATGATGGTTACACTGTCCCAGGGTGATGTGGTCACCATTTGTAACCTTCCCAGCTGGATTCCGACAAGCAAACTCAGTGGGCGAGTTGGATTCACTTAATGACTGCAGAATTCACTTAATAGCCGCAGTGATTTGCTTAACAGTGGTGGCAAAAAGTTGCAAAATGGGGCAAAACTCACTTAACAACTGCCTTGTTTAGCAATAGAAATTTTGTTTTCAAATGTGATTGTAAGTCAAGGGCTACCTGTATAAGGTTAGCAGTTGGCTCTTGGCTCCTTAATTTGTCTTTTTAATTTCATATCGTAATTATTCCAGTGTTATTTAGGCATAAACCTTTCTTCTTTTTTCAGATGACACAGCATGGAATTCATTGTTGTTTTGCCTTGGGGTCACTTTGGCTTGGATACTATCACACAACGCTAAACATAACACCTAGAAAACACACATTATTTTTTTTTATCCTAATCACCCTGTTATTTAATTGTTTACCCTTCTAGTTTGTTTTTAGGATTATCAACTGTCTGCGTACTTGTCATGGATCTGAGGAATCTAATAACAGATGATAAGCTAAGGTGAACCTATATATATATATGAAGAGAGTGATTTTTAAAATCCTGTACATTCCAGTTTAAGAATTGAACCAGATGTGCTCGTTCCTGACCTCTCAGATTGCCAAGTATTCAGATGTAACACCAGCTGCCTGCAATTAGTGCAGGTTCGCATCCCACCAGGCTCAAGGTTGACTCAGCCTTCCATCCTTCCGAGGTAGGTAAAATGAGGACCCACATTGTTGGGGGCAATAAGCTGACTTTGTAATAATGCCGCTTGGGGTGTGTGTGTGAAAGCCCTAACAAGCAGGCATATACATAGAATGAAGGCTACTGCTAAGCTTGTAAGCCGCCCTGAGTCTTCGGAGAAGGGCGGGATATAAATGTAATAAAAAAAAAGTATTGGTTCATGCCCTGATCTGTATTATTGTAGCAGTTTGTTAGCTATATTTCCTGCTTTGATTCTTCCAGTACATTCACACACCATTCCACTGAGAAGAAGAAAAAACACAGAGTGCAGCTTGGAAAACCAACTGCAGCTGTATAAGAAGCTTTCAGCTGAGCTCAGTTAAAAGGTACTTGCACAACAAAGAGAAAGTGGGTTTAATCACCAAGGAGGTGAACCAGCAAGAAGCCAATTTCTGTAGAAAATCTATTAAGCTAATGTGCAAAAAGAACCTAGATTTGTATGGGAAGCTAAATGCGATAAATGGCTCTTTTGTTATGTCAGTAGCAAGAGGCAGAAAAAGGGAGATGTAGGATTGCTGCTTGAAAGGATGGTAGAATAATAACAAGTCACTAGGTGAAGGCAGAACATCACAACTCCTCTTTTGCTTTGGTCTTCTCTTCAAAGGGGTTTTGTATTCAGATGGACCTAATCAGAATAATTGAATAAGGAGGAAGTAGGAACCCAGATGAATAAAGAGATAATGGGGTACATTTTGCTTCCAGGAATGAGTTGAAATTTTCAGATGTTCTCATCAGTTACATGAGAACACTGGCGTCCAGGGGTTGAGGGTAAAATGTGCAAGATGGTAGACATGATGTCCTGATCAAAAGTATACCCTTTTTCTACATGTATTGTACGTCATCTTGTAGATTTTGAATTCCACCCCCTTACTGGTCATGAATGAGCAGGTAGATGCTATTTCAGAGTTGCTTTCTGTGGGCTCTGAGAAATCACAGAGGGTAAAGTTAACGAAGAAAATTGAATGACCTATCTTCAAACTGAGTAACTACGGACTATCCAATCTGATGTGAAAACAGGAAAAACTCTGAATCAGATGACTGTGAGTATTTAAACAAGAATGCACTACTTGGCAGGAGTCAGTTTGAGTTTATCAAGAGACCTGATCTGTTTTTTTTGAGAGTGACCAATGTAGTTGGGCCTAGGGATGCAAAATACTTGATTTCAGTAAAGCATTTGATAAACCCACTTTTCAGATTCTAGCAGAGAAAATGACAAAAGGCGGGCCAAACTAGACTATTATTAAATGAACAGAATGCTGGTTAAGCCATCATACTCAGCAAAGATATATCAATTACTCAGTGTCCACGGGAACAAGGAACCAAGTGGCATACAACGGAGCTTCATTGCAGGCCCCTTGCAATACAGCATATTTATGAAGGATTTGGATGAGAGGTTAAAAAACACATAGATTACGAAAAGGTAAGGGGAATACCAAATTCTTCAGCAGAAATTATTGTGATTCAGGAAGTTTATGGCAAGATACAATCATGGGCAAAGCCAAAAGGATATGATCTTTTCTGTTTGTTTATTTTTTTTGTTTTGATTTATTTTCTTAATTTTTAAGTAGTTTATTTAAAAGCTAAAAGAGTAACAACAGAAAAGAGGAAGAGGAATAAGGAAAGGACAGAACATTAATCATTTGCCAAGTATAAAATTACATAACATTTTTACCAATTTCGAAAGTGAAAAAAAAATCATTGTTCTTATAAGTCACATTAATATGAAATATATATATAAAGGTGATCATATAGTAGCTTAGCATTTTAGAATTTCTATTACTATTAAGTCAGAGGTTCATAAAACACTCCAAATAATAAAAATGAACAGGAATATCTAATTAATCTGAAATAATACATTAACTTCGCAGCTAACAACAACAACAACAAAGCTATATCAAAATAAACCTGAAATTTAGATGTGGTAAATGCTATGTGCAGAATTATAGACCATAAACACTTTTCAAATTGAGTTATAGTTAGTATCAGAATCACTTTTTAGATGTGAAGTTAATCCTCATCATAAGGATTAATATATCAGTCATGTGTAGAGATTGAATGCAATTTCCAATGCGAAGTGTAGATTTGCAATGGCTATCATATACAACAAAACCTCAGCACACTTTGTAGCATATAAGATTTGGCAATACTTCACAGAGTAACAACTTAGCAGAGAAGGAAAATGAATATTTAAGATTTGTTTCATTCTAAGTGAATCATTTTCCAGAATTGCGAGCTTTGAGACATTGCAGCAAGAAATGGGAAAACAATCCAACCTGACATTACATTTCAAACAGTTTGTTGAATATGTGATTAATTTTGACAATCAACGGTAGAGTAATATATTAATGAAAAACATCTTATATCAGTTTTCTCCAAGTATAATACTTAACAATAACATTTACTTTCCATTGATATTCCCATTGTTGCATATTGATTGTTCCATTTAAATTATTAATCATTAATCATTCTGAATCATATTTCAGTAACCACTAAAGTATATATACAAATCCTAACAGAAGTAAGATTTCATCAGGAAGAAATGCAAAATATTTCATTTGGAAAAAATGAAAGGCCTGAATATAGAATAGGACCATACTGGGCAGCCATTCATGTAAAATGGACCCTGATCACGAGCTCAACATGAGCCAACAAAAAGCAAATTCAATCCAAGATTGCAAGATGAATCAATAGAAGAATTTTGTCCAGCTCAAGAGAGTTCAGTGTGACTCTGTTCTGCGTGGATTAGCCACATCTACAATATAACGTCCAGTTCTCGGCATTGTATTTTAGGAAGGACCTTGATATAATGAAGCATTTCCAATGGATCACAACCAAGGTGATAAGAGGACTGGAAAGCAAAATAGTAAAAAACTGTTGGATGCATTGGGTAGGCTTATCATGGAAAAGATAAAATTGTGGAGAGACATGAGTGCTGTGTTCAAGCATCTAAAGGACTGTCATACATGACACTAAGTTGAGTTGAGTTTTATTCCAAATTACAAGAAACAATGGTTTTAAATTACAAGGGAGTAAGTTTTGACTGGATATTGGGAGAACTTCCTAATTGTACAAGTCTGTTCAATGATGCAACAGACTGATCTGGAAGTGGTGGAGTCTTCTTTGATGGAAGTGTTTATACAGAAACTGAATTGCTTCTATATAATGCCAGGAATGTTGTAGCAGCAGATTTTGGCACTAGGTAGTAGATTAGTCTAAATATCTCCAAGACTCCTTCTTGCTCTTACTGTCTATGATGTTATGATTCACAGTCTATAAGGGCTGTTTTGGACTTTTCCCATTTTCCCTCAAACTTCATATTTCAGGCACTTTGGGCATTGGCTTCCAATCCAGCCATGTTGTTGTTTTCTAGGCTCTCTAAACAGACTGTGTATCTTCCTGCTTTGTTAATTTGTCATCCGCCTGAGTAAATAATATCATTAAATAACAGCAATAACAGAAAAACAGAGTTGGAAGGGACCTTGGAGGTCTTCTAGTCCAACCCTCTGCTAAAGTGGAAAATCCTATACCTGTTGTGATTCCATGTCAGCCTGTGCTCCCAGCAGTCTGAGGGATCTGAGGAGGAGGAGGAGGAGGACGGGTTTAGAGAGCCTTCAATTTTGGAGGGAGGCTCTGATGCATTACAGGACTCTCAGTCAGAGGAAGAGCCTGGCCCCTCCAATCGTGTTCTTTATGAATTTCAGGTGTGTGAGGAGGAGGATTTGGACTCTGAGGCTTCACAGATGAATCTATTCAGAGACACTTGAAGTAGAAAGCAGTTTAGCAGAGCAGACCAGAGAAAGTCTATGAGGCAACTCAGCAAAAGAAGGAGAAGGCATTGAGAAGCCACGCCTTGGGGCTGCTAATAAAAGGGGAAGGTGTAGGCGGTGCTGATTGCTGAAGGCAACCGTTGGTAGAACTCCAAAGGAAATCCTGGTCTGTTTATGTTTTTGCTGAACTTCTTGTTTAACTCTTGTTTTGCTGTTTGAACTAATTATTTTGCTAAGGAAAATATTCTCCTGCTTTTTGTTTTGAGGACTTCATTATTTTGAACTGTATAAAAATAAAAGGGCTGGGTTTTTTTTGCAGCGTATTGATTTAAAAAAGAAAAGGGGTTGTCCTTGACACGCAAACTGGGACGGTCGTAGGCTGGAACAGAACAATACCATTCCAGACAAGTAGTTGTTCAGTCTCTTCTTAAAAGCCTCCAGTGATGGAGGACCCACAACTTTGGAAGGCAAGCCATTCCACTGGTTAATTGTTCTCGCTGTTAGGAAATTTCTCCTTAGTTCTAGGTTGTTTCTCTCCTTGATTAGTTTCCATCCATTGTTTCTTGTCATTGATTGATTGCCATTAGTTTATTGCTAGTTCTGTTCACTGCAAAAATCTCATATTTAGGTTATTATCAAAGGATTGTGCCCATAGCAAGGTTAATGGAATCTTCTTTCTATTCATATTATTTTGGGTGTAATGGACCTTATGCAGCTGGAAATGTAACTGAGGGAATCTTTCTCAGGATGAAGGGACAATAGTTGGTTAAAACAACTTCATCTTTTCTTTACAATGGTTGGCTCCCCACAAAAGAGGTGGCTTAAGTGGGATGGTCCTATTGCTATGCATCTAGGCTTCAATTCCTCCTAAATTTCTATGGTCTAAGTTTTTATGTCCATAGCTAGCTATGACTTCTTGCATAACTAGTGTGCCATAGTGTAAAATAAGTCACTGTTTTTCATTTCTAGCAGGAGATCAGCACCTTGCACTGCTAGAATGAACTTACCTCCTCATAATGTGAACTCCTTTCCAGAAGACAATGCTTGTTGGAATGAAAATGATCTTCTGCTTTGCTACCATGCAATAAAAACTTTATTGGATAATCTCAATGAGTGATCAGCATTTAGTACTAGGATTGCATTTCAGACAATCTGAGCACTGCTTAAGCCTGGGTACTTAGTCATGTCATGGGACTAGCCTGCTAATCTCAAGTTTATTTCGGAGCCTGACTGTGATTTATGCAAACTTGGTCCAGCTGTTTTGAAACTGCAAGATACCCAGTAGCTACAAATCATGTAAGGTATCTAGACAACGTGTCATGGTGCCACAGATTCTTTTTATAACCCTAGTAAGGGCTGGATTTCTTTGAGGTTCATTAGTTAAGCTGCATGACACATCTCAGTTCTCTAAATTGTAATGAATCATGGAATGGCATACATCGACTTGATCACTAGGTGGCACAACATAATCATTTACCAATATCAGGAAGGCCGATGCTTCATTTTTACAAATTAATATCCAAGTATGTTTTTCTATGATCTAGCTAACACTAGAGATATCTCCTGGTGATACAGCTACGGCCTAATATATTTTACATATAAAGGAGATAATTTGCTTTGGGGATTGAAGCCTGGACTACATTTAAATGCAGGCTGAACTCTAAAGGGAAGCACAACTTTCCTGAATAGTAATATTCTGAGTATAAAGTAGCTTTGTATCCCTTTCCTTTCCTTTCCTTTCCTTTCCTTTCCTTTCCTTTCCTTTCCTTTCCTTTCCTTTCCTTTCCTTTCCTTTCCTTTCCTTTCCTTTCCTTTCCTTTCCTTTCCTTTCCTTTCCTTTCCTTTCCTTTCCTTTCCTTTCCTTTCCTTTCCTTTCCTTTCCTTTCCTTTCCTTTCCTTTCCTTTCCTTCTTTCCTTTTGAAGAGGCAATATTATTCACAGTCCAGAACTCAGTTCAAGATTTTTAAGACTCTTGAGAAAAGCTGATTTGCACATAGATATCTGTCACTTGTTTTTCATCATTTGAATGCTAAACTAAATACTATTGAAAATATTGGTCATTATCTGTATTTGATTTATATTCACACTGCACATCAAATCAGTTCAAATATTCATCATATGATGAATCTGTATGAGCTTTTGAACCATAAAGATGGGAAATTTGTGGGTTCTCTGGAATATAACTGAATTATGATTTCCAACATCTCATTTGGATTTCTCCTCATTAACCCATGTTGCTAAGAATTCAGCAGCATTTTGAGGTTCATATGTGCCCCAATCCTACAATATCTATTTAAGTTGGAATAAAAATCACAGTCTTGGTCATTTATTCTTCTTTATTCATTATCAGAACAGATCAGCAGGCTCAGGGGCATGCTAAGATTTGTAGAACACAAAATGTCTTTTTGTGAGGGCACAACTGAAGACTTAGACTATAAACATGTAATCTCCATCATATTATCTTGTTGGGCTTTCAGCCCATGTTCTCACCATTTTTCAAAATTAAAAATTGAAGTTATTCTGAATCCAAAATAACAATGTCGCTCATGGAAAATATAGGGTAACTCAGTAGCTTGAATGGCTTTAAAAGGTGGTTGAATCAAAATTATTACATCTAGATACAGTTTGTTCCCAAGTATCAGCTACCGAAAAATAATGCTAGGAATGATGTCTGGTAGACTTTGTATCAACATCTGATTAGATAAACATTTAGACTGATCCAGCAAGCAGAAAGTAACATGGAATGGAGAGTACCATTAACTTCCTGATGAGCATTTGGTTTGATACAAAAGTCACTATCTTGCTATTGACGCTATTATCATCTAATATCCTCTGACAATTCTTCTTTGTCTTTTGTGTCACAAATATCCAAGTTTTCCTTAGAAACCTGCCCCATTTTCATATATCCCCATATAATACTGTACTTCTTCAACTGTAAAGTTAATATTTGGGGCATTCTTTTAAGAAAGTTTTCCACAGCCTTCAAAGTACCACAGACTTTATAGGACTTCCCCATATAATTTTCACTGCCAGAGAATCCATTCACCTTGGTACCCCTCTCTTCTTTTGCTTCTCCTCTTCCATCCAGCCAGGTCTAAAGGCTTCTGTTTGCAGCCTATGCACTTTTATATCCATTTGATCATTTGCTTACCTTTCCAAGGGCTGTATTTATGCTTATAGTAGACTATGAGATGGAGTGTGTTGAAAGGCTAAGTGTGTGTAGGAGCAAATTGCTACAAAATTATTTTGTATGAGGAGCTATGAAGGGGATTTCTCAATAATCCTAGGACCACCACAGAAGCACTAGATTGCGGATCAATGAGACAATGAAACACTTATTGGATAATTTGTTTTAGATTCAGCATACAGACATAACATGAATTTCTAAAAATAGTTCTGCAAAAGACATTGATGGAGGTGGCTTATATTTTCTTTTACAGGGTCCCTATGGGGATTAATGAGGAAAAAATAATAAAAGGGTGTTATTCTAAAACTGCTGTCACATTTAGGCAAATAAAATGTTACTGCTGGGAAGTGATACTGATCAACTTTGTTGTATATTTTTTTTACAAACCTCTTCTGAGAGTTTACACACGATCATTTCCCCAACTTGATTGATATGCATAGAGAATATAGCACAGCGGTTGTGAAATATATAAAACTAATGTTTACATTAACAGATGGCTCCCAGACTTTGAATTCCTGATTAATTCAGTTCACATTGATTTTTTAAGAACATTCAGATCACGAAAGGGACATGCTTTATATGTAATTTCATTTTTGTGCAGTAGGCCAATTGTGAGAGACATTTTGGGAAACAGAGTTTAAACCTGTGATATTTTTCTATGCTGAAAAAATACAAAATTAAATATATTATAATATATCAAAGTAACTTTGAAACTCTGTTGCCTTTAGTGCTAGCATGTATTGAGTATTGAGCAAGTATTGCCATGAGCTCAGTGTTTGTTTTTTTAGCTGATGCCTATGGTTTAGCAAAGGACTCATTGAACAATCCACTGATTTTAAAACATTTCCTCTTGACATACCACTCATGATGGAACATGCTGTCCTCTTTTTTTTCCATCATACAGGTCATGGTACATGTACATGGTAAATGTGTGTTTTCTGAATGATCTCATCCAACTGGCAATGTAAACAAAATTCTGCTGTGTTTAACCTACAATTAGAATAAATGATCCAGAATTGTGTCTTAATGTATGTAATTGCAAACTTAGATAGCACCCAGCATTTTGCAACCAGACTTCCATCAATGCCAGTAGACATTTTCTTGTCCTTTGTACTCCTTGCATTTGCTGCACACATCCCAAGCTACTCACCATCTTCAGAAGGTTTGGAGTCTAGAAGGCTTCCAAACTATCTGAAGAAGAACCATGGAGAAGAGAAACTATTGGGGTTTTTTTATTATTATACCTAGATTCAATGGTATCCAGGATATTCTATTTTATTTCCCATGTCAATGTCCAGAACAAACTCAGATTTTTTTTCCTGGAATGTTGCCAAATCCATTCAAAGAGCTATTTCAGTTGTGGATTTCTGGTCCAGGTTTTGTTAAAATTAATTTTGTTTAAATTAAAAACCTGATAAAGGTAGATAAAGTTTTTGATTCAGTTACATTGTTTTGATTTTGTTTCTATATATGCAATGCAATTTGCAGGCTGATTCTGTTGTTGTTGTTGTTATGTGTTCTGGATAATATTCATTCGCATTTTGATCAAGACTTTCCTCTTCCTTCTGACATTATTCCATTATTCTGAACAATAATAATGGATAACAACCACCTAATGTTTCTTGGTGATGTTCTGTTTGTCATTCTGACAGTTGGATAAATAGCATCTCTAGAATAATCCTCACCTTGCACTTTTCAGATAATAAATATGCATATTTACATAGCAAAGCCTTCCCAACACTAATTGCAGGTCTTGTAATTAAGGAGGTTGGCATAATGTAACTAGAAAGGGGAGGGGGGTTATTTGGTTTGGAAAGATAAATTGTTTTTAATAAGGCCCTATGAGAATTGAAAATAGATATACAGTTTTGCTCATCACGGATACATTTTTATTTATGATTGTTAACTGTTGTCTGCCTGTGACAATGTATAGAAGAGGAAGCTAAACATGTTAGTTTATTGGAAAAAACAAAGACCCAGTCATCTCAGGAGGCATTTTAAAGGATAACCAATTTATTGTGGCATAAACCAGGTCCCCTCCCAACATTACATTTGCAAGAAGGATTAACAGCTAAATGAAACGTCAGCCAGGTGCTGCGCAGCTGTGTGGAATGTCAGGAAGATAAGTTCTTAGTTTAAACTTTGTCCAAAGTGTGCCCAGTGGATAAATTGATCACTAAAGCTGTTAACTAACATACCTCAGAAGACTTCAGAGAAGCTGACAGCTACTGACACGTATGCAGTGCTTAACACAGAGATGTAAACAGTTCCATAATTGGCAACAGGACTGAAATACTAATTAATGCATCTGGGAGACCAAGCCAGAGTGAGCTCACTGCAAACCTGAACTTTGAAGATGGCCAACGCTTTGGAAAGAATCCCTTTAGCAATGGTTATGAGCAACACGGCTGAGCACATCCATCTCTGCCAACTTAGGACTCTTAGACTGAGATGTGAAATAACAGCTCATGAACTCTTCAGGGTTATTTTTTAAAAAAATTCATTAAAATGCTGAAGCTGTTCCTCCCCTTTTTAAAAACATTTGTCTTCTGCAAATGAATGCCAAGGAATGATGCATACTTTAATAACTTCTGTACGTTTATGGCAATTTTCATACCTTACCTACTGTATCTTTTTCTGTATATATAAAGGGAACATTTTGTTATTTTAATAGCACTGCAGTTTGGCTACAATTTTTGTACTGTTTCAGAGGTTTCGTTAGGCAATATGCATTTGCGAGCTTGGTACTGGTAGATAACACATTTTGAAAAGAAAACACTGCCGGATCTGGCTGTGGAAATCTGGAGGGTGGCAAAGAAATACAGCCCTCTATAAGTCATCCAGGTTTCTGAAGCATAAGTCTGGTAGTCCCAATTAAAAATCCCCTACCCACTTTTGGTGGGAGAAGCATGAGCTCTTCTTGATACTAAATGGTGGTTGAAATGAGGGGTCCTTGGTGATCTCTGAGTTTAGTTGTTTTCTTGCAAATGTTTCATTACCCCAAATAGGTAAGATCATCAGTAATGGAGCACTGATGATCTTACCTAGTTTGTTTAATGAAATGCCTGCGACAAAACAAGTAAGCTCGGAGAGCACCAAGGACCCCACGTAGGAAGACGGTAAGGGAAATGGCCTAATTAATGCTGCAGTGTACTTGAAAGGTGGTCAGAAAGATGCTCGCTTTTTACATTGTAGATGCTTAATGCAGGAAAAGTGTGTAGGTGGGGGGTGATTTTCAGGCAAATAAATATGGATCACTTCATATGATGAAACTATCTGGTTATCTCTGATGTCAGAGCAGGACCTTGGCAAAAACACGATTTGGCCTTTGCCTAATAGTATATAGATGCTCATCAAAAGTATACTCGATGAATTTAGGATTGAAATCTATTAGTGTACAAATCTCAGGGGGAAAAGTTGAATAACCCTCCTATTAGAATCCTAATCCCCAGTTCATTTACTGGGATCTATATTTAGCAAAACACAGAAAGGTAAGCAGAACCAAGCATATTGAATATTTAAAGACCAATACTTAAGGCCTAAATGCCAAATACGTTTTATTATGACAATTACACACTATGACTGCATATGAGTTTCCTCTCTTCAGTTTGGTGAAAACAAGAAGGAGCAATATAGTCTATTTTTTAATCCATTTATATCATATTCATAAATGGAATGTTTCAAACATTATTCCATGGATTCTGCCATCTCCCGAAGAGAAGAGAATAGATGTGTATTGAACCGGCAATAGGCATTTCAAAGGAAAGGAGAAGCCTTTTGAACTGGGGAAACAAAAGGGGGGGCTAGCATCTGGTTTTTGTCACGGAAGACAGCAATAAACATGAAGGGTCCTAAGTTCCTTTTTCCCACAAGATGGATGATACGAGAGAAAGGATGGGGGACTGACCAAATGGGGGTTAAGGGGGGGTTAAACCGGGAACTCTTTATAAGGGTTTACTTCGTGGAATAATATTAAGTCCTGTCTCGTTCCTACAACCAAGCATGTCATAGTAAAGATTCTTTTTGGAATAGATTTGACTCCAAGAATTTTGTCTTCCTAAGACGTGGTTTGGGGTGGGTCCTGACAGACAGCAGGCTGCAGCTTTGACTGTTGAGGGTCCCAATAAGTCAAAATTGCTTAACTGGAAATAAATGCTAGTTTCAGCAAAAAAAAAAAGAAAAAAGTTAAATGCAGAAATTTGACTGCAGGATGCTGCAGACAGCCGTAAATGTGTGCTGATTGCAAAGCACCCAAAATGTGATCATGTGACTGTGAGGATGGGTGGGTATTAGAATTCTGATTGTGGATTATTTATTTATTTGTTTGCTTGTTTGTTTAGAGCAGACATGTCAAACTTGTGACATCACGTGACGTCGCGCAACGTATCGGAGCCTTTTTGCCGTTGCTAGCAATGGGGTGGGCGTGGCTTCCGGATGACGCATCTGGCCCACGGGCCAGCAGTTTGACACCCCTGGTATACAATGTCAGGGAAATCTACACATGCTAGATACACAATGCAGTCCTGACAGCCTAGGTAGCTAGTTCATATTGTTTGGCACTTGCATGCCTATCCTTGATGCATCACAGGGAGCAAACTAGCTTTACACTGATTAATTAGCAGCACTTGGGTTGCTGGCTCTCCAGGCTCCTGCACAGGTCTCACCTCACTTTGCCTCATGTCGCGCGATGCCTCGCATCTGGCCAGATCCAGCACCAGCTTCCACTATCCTCACACACAAACACAGCTAGGTTTTCCACAGTGGTACACATTTATCTGCTTGCGATATTGCATGGTTTTGAACTGCCGGGTGGGCAACAGCGAGGGCGTGAGCGACGGGAGCTCGCTCTATCTCTCAGAGCTGGGCTCGAACTGCAAACTGGCACCGTATCAGTAACTGCCTGACGTTTATTGTAGCCTTACGACAGTGAGATGAGTTGTAACTTTGAACAATCCCTGAGCGAGCAGTCATAACTTGAGGTCTCTACATACATATAATGGGTGGGAGACTATGTCTTGAATTTGAAAGGGACAGTTATAAAGAGTTAACAAGAATATTTTTCTTAGCGAGTAGTGTCGCCCTTGGAGTGCTTACTGAAATCTGTTGCAGTGGTTATTAGGTATTTGGCAAAGTAAAAAAAAAAAAGAGAGAGAGAGAGATTTTCTTTTCTTTTTTCTTTTGCTAGAGACCAAACAATCTCAGGGAAGAGTATCAACTGAGACAATTTCAGTGAGAGAGGGATTGAAGGAGAAGAGTCATTCTCAGATGAGCCAAAGTGTATTGCTAGGTGTGTGTGCATTTCAGCACCGACAAAAGTAAACTTTAATTGGAACAGATTTCATATTTTATTGTTTCCCCCCCCCTCTTCCTCTAACCTCTATCTAAGACTAGAACTAGAGAAAATTTTCTTTCTAATTTTAACACAAAAATGCTATCGGACTTGAATTCTGAGGTTCACCTTCAGCTGTATCAAAATTTTCGTTAAGATCTTTCTTGGAGTCCTATGAACACCATTCCTGATATGATATGGAATAAGGGAATTCATGTGAGTTTTGGAATTCCTTTGGCATCTTTCAAATGTATTGGGCGTTGCAATGCTTTCCTTTCCCCATGTATCTTATGCTGCAATGTGTGCTGCATTAGATAGTCCCGTTTTTATTTTTTATTGCATTTTAAAATTTATACCCTAAACATATTTATGCTATAAACCTGTAAAACAGTAGAAGAGGCATATTAAACACAGTAAATTAATGAAGTTAAATTTTATAGTCGAAAGCTTACACATAATGCAGGGGTAGGCAACCTTGGCTCTTTTATGACTCGTGGACTTCAACTCCCAGAATTCCTGAGCCAGCATATCTCAAACCAGCAGAAACAATTCTATGTTTTTTTCAACAGTCATATGATGCCATTATTGAAGTGAAATTAAAATGCAAAATTGCCTGTTCAGAATGGCCTTTTTTCCCTTTTCTTCTACATTCTTCTATCAAGAACTGCTGAAATAGCAAAAAGTGCTAGTTGTGTGCCATAGATATAGCACTTAGCAGGGAGTCCCAAGCACGCTGAAAACAATGTTCTGTAATTGTTCCATTGGCTCAGGAAAGAATGCCTTGCTTATTGTCTGTGAGTCAGCCTGTCACTGGAAGTTCAAACAAGTGAGCAGAAAAGAAGAAAGTGACACATCTATCTAATGCTGCTACTGCATTTGATCTTGAAAAGATTAAAGCTTCTGTTCTATACACACTTACTTCAAAATAGATTTCGCTGAGCTGGGCTGACTTTTCTGCAAACTTGTGCAATAAGATAGCACTATACAGTATGATGACAAAGACAGTCCCTTATTTCCTTCATGATTTTGCATCAATTGTCTTGGGGCTTATGAATACATGTATATGTATTCTTGACCAATATCTTTTGGCTTTAAGGCATATCCACCAAAGATGATAGTATGTGCCTGTTTTTTGTCTACATTTCCAACAATTGCTAGACATATTTTTGAACGTTTTTGCTAACCTCATAGGTGTTAAGTGCCATCTGTAAAACATTTTCTATAGGTTTTCTTTGTAAACCACCACCTTTGTTATTTTAGAGTGTCTTTCCCAAAGGCTTTGCCAGTTTTCTAACTCCGTTATGACCAAAGTTTTTTGCCTATATTAGCATTGTTTATTCAACTTCTTTCTTTTCCATCTTTAAACTTAACATATACTTATACAGTTTCTTAATCAATTTTTCATCTGATGTCAATAGTATCTGGTCACATTCTGTCTGTTCTTGATAAAATCCAGAGGTTTTAGCATGTTTTTCATATTTTGTTTGAATTTGCAGGTGTGGCCACCAAGATAGATCAGTGCCTTGTTCTTCCAGTTCTTGTCTAGATTTTAGTTTCCCTTCAATATTCAGAATGTCTTTATAAGTCACAATTTTCTCAAAATTAATTAGGTTTGGGTGAACAAACACTTCCATTGTTGAAAGAAGAAGTGTGTTTCTTATATAGTGGTTTTGAAAGTATCTATGTATTTTATTCTTCCCATACCATAGGAAGGCATGCCATCCAACTTGTAGGTCATGCAAGATGGGAACCATTCTTTTCATTCACTGGATTTTTTTTTCATGAGCACTTCATTTACAGAAAATAAAATTAATGCATGATACCAATATTAGGAAGGTGCATAGAACAGCTACAAGTCATTTAAAAATATAATCAAATTCACCACTGTGAAGAAGCCTCAGAAGTGCAATGAACAGGCAGCAACAATAAAATTTCTCATGTAAGTCACTTTGTACTTCTGACAAAAAAAGATATATAAATCAGTAACAAAAACAACTCAATTTTACTTTTCCCCTCCAGTGTTCTCATCCTTGCTTCTTTATTTTATATGCAAAACATGATGCCTTTTAACAGTAGCTCTACACAGTTTCTGATTATATTCAGTTGTAACACTGCAAGACGTTGGCAATGACACAAAAGGCATTGAAATATAGTGAAACATGTTGCTTTTATTTCTGTGAAATAAAAAGTTAGTTGGCTTAGCCTGAAAATTCGCACCTAAAAATAAAACAACGGATCAAACATGCTATGTGAAATACATTTTGTGCAATATCAGGAATTTTTATATAACAAATTATGAGAAAAACTAATACCAATTACATTAAAAAGTAATATTTACACAGCTTTAAATTACCGTAATGCATTGTACAATAATTTCATTAGTGTTATATAATTGACAATTTGGTATACACTATAAGTATAACTTATAATTAGCGTTATAAATATAACATGAAGTTTCTTTCAAACATGAATTCTAATTTTCTGGTGGCTTAAATTAATGATTTATAAATATGAAATATGATAAAAAGAGATTTCTATATCAATCCATCCCTTTGGTATTCCCATTTAGGTTCAAACAAATGATCAAGTATTTTATCTTTGGTTACATTTAGTAACACTGTAAATCAGTTTTCCACATGTGATTTGCCCCAGACAAGTTGAATTATCCCTCTCTTCAGTTCTAACCTACTCAGATTAGGCTGGAGATTTATTTATTTATTTGTCCAATTTATTGGCTGCCCATCTTACCACAAGTTATCTCTAGGCGGCTTACAATATTAAATGAGATTTTGAATTTGAATTTTATTGAATTTATATACTGCCCTTTCTCGAAGGACTCAGGGCGGTTTACAGGGTACTTAAAACATCGATACAAAAATTAAAAACGATTAAAAAGATTAAATTAAATCCCTGAAAAAATATAAAAACCCCGATGGTAGGAGTTCTCGAAGACACTTGGAGAGCTCCAAAATAGGGAATGCTGCTCTAAACAATGGGCCACTTCACAGCCAGGCATTGCTCCTAAGGCTGCTGTTCAGTGACAAAAAAGCCAAATTAATGTCAACCTAAACAATAGTTTGGATCCTACAGAATGTCTTTAAATGCTTAATATTTTCAAGAGTTCCTCACCATAGAAAGCCTACCTTGGTTTGGGATTACACTTTTGCAACACAATGAAATAAAAATAATTTTAGCAAATGTTCCTAGTATGTATTTCTGTTTCATGTTTATCATATTAATACATACTGTTTATAATGCCAAGTAAAATAGCCATCATGCCCTGCATGTAGGACAACACTGAAGAATATTGCTTAAACTAGATGTCCTCAAATATATAGTTCCCAGGATAGATTTAGACTACAATTCAGGGTCCTAACAAGACCAGCCTTGCAGAATCTGAATCCTAATATATCTGCAGGGCAGTAACTTGGGGAATGCTGGCTTTATACATTTCTTTTTAAAAAAACCCAAAATGGACTTCCACCAGCATATGTAAAAAAGAAGAAGAATTGCACTATATTTGGGGTTATTTTACAAATCCCATATTTTTATAATTACCCTTATGATTCTGCCAGCACTAATTTATTCAAAGCCCTATTGAATTATGCAAGTGTTGTCCAGGATTTGCTAAGGCCTCTAACTCCATATGTACACAGAGTAACAAACACATACTGATTACTGACTCATGTATAGGCAAACCCACTATCTGCTGAAATGGGCTTCCTATTATATTGTTTCCCATCTGCCTCTAATGTCTTGTGACATCGAGATGTTGTAATGGATTGAAGTTAACTACTGTAATTATATTCTTAACATCACATATTGCTTAGTTGCTTGTATTTTATGCAGACAACAGAACAATTATGGAATCATGCAGTATATATTTTTTAAAAAAATGAGTATAAAACATTGAATATTGTTGTAATAAAGCAGTTACAATGCATAGGCATTCATCAAAGTCATATCATAAAACTGAATTATATAAGCATGCAGCAACTGCCTTGTGTTCAGCCTTTGGAAATTAAAGCACGTTGCTCAAATATAAGGCAGATATAGTTTGTAGCAACTTCTTTTTGCAAATTACATTTCCCACAGGTGCACTAGAAAACACAAGACCATAGCAGGTCTAAGCAATGCAAGGAACTCTTGTTTGGGAAATTGGTAAGGCTTATCTCAAGTAACTAAAGTATTGAAGCAGAACTGTCCTTTTCCTCTGATAAACAGTTCACATAAAAGGAATGTGAATCTAGGGATAAAGTATATGGGTAAATTGTTTATTTTCCATATTTTTCCCTCTATGTGAGAATTCCTGTAACACTTTAGACCAGGGGTGTCAAACTCGCAATGTCACATGACATGTCACAAAGTATCACAACTTTTTTCCCATTGCCGGCAAAGGGGTGGGCGCAGTTTTGCCGTGACGCATCCGGCCCGTGGGCTGGCAGTTTGACACTCCTGTTCTAGACCATTTTACTTTTATTATAGTTACCAGTTTCAATTGAAAGAACCCAGGGTTGCTCCAAAATGTTTCTAGTCAGCAGATGGCTCATGATCCTTCAGCCTTGGTTACAAATAGCCATGTGATTTTTTAAAAAATTAGACTTCTCTACTCTTTCACAAAAGAAGGTATCACACAAACGTATGGTCCTATTCCTCCCACTTCTAAATTGTTTCTATTGTTTTCAAATAGTGATTCTGACCACTGCAAAAAGTGGATTTATTTGCCTCTAAAAAGTTGGCATGAGGATTTCCTAAGTCTCCTGGGTTATAAAGGTCAAGGCCCCAAGCAAGGGGTCCCCAGGCATTATTTTCTAGTTTAGCACCCTATTGAAAGCATCTTGATAGTAGAATCCATTATTTATTGGATAATAAAATGCAACATCCATATCAACCTGTTCTTTAAATCCCATGTTAATGTGGTAATTATTCATCTATGAAAGGTATCTCTTGCTGAGGTAGGGTTGATATTAAAAAAATTATACCAGTAAATGAATAAGCAAAAATGATCCAGATCATATCTGAAACCTCACAAACAATAATCTGCTTCCCTATTTACCTATCACATTAGCACAGACGTATCTTTTATGGCCAGAGAAATGGAGGTGTTAAAAAAGAAAAGAAACAGAATCACACTGTAGTAAACATATGACGTGGGCCACTTTGGGGGAGTTGGTTTGCTCATATTAGTTAAAACATATTTTCTTGAATTATAACGATAATGAACTTTGAAGTTATGAAAGGGTAGGTGTGTGTTCACCACCTTGAATTATTAATAAAAATAATAAAGGCAAGATATAAACAAACAAACAAACAAACAAATAAATAAATAAACAAATAAAGTAAAATGTTGAAAGTTCAAAGTCCAATATAAATAATACACAAGAATTAAATAAGATTAGGTTTTGAATAAGTTAAAAGCTGTATATTAAATATTCTGAAAAGCAGCCTTCACAAAGATATTTTCATGACAATGGCTAAAGAAAAATTATTAAAAAGGATAAAAAGGGATGAAATAGAACATTATTTTATGAAGTTTAGATCAAGGATTCTGTCAAATTAAAGTGAGGAATTATTGTCTCATACATGTAAATTTGAGATGCAGAAATTAATTGTATAACCTTTCAAGGGGTTATTCAATCTGTCTGAGTACATTTGGACTTAACTAAAAAGTCAAAGCAAAAACCAAACAATTTATGCCTAAATTGACGACTTGGTATGCAGCAGCAAATATGCTTACTATATATTGACCTGAAGGCTCTTAATATTTTTCTTGGTTAATCATAAAAAGAGAATGTGAAGATGTGAGGTTCATTGTAAGACAATTTTTGGTGAGATTATTACTTTATAGCCAGGCTTCTGGCTTTTCTAAAGGCCAGAACAGAAAAAAAATGCTCGTCATGATAATTTTATACAAAATGAATGAGCCAACTTAGTCTAGAATAATAAGTCCAGGAAGAGAAGAAACATCCCCCTGTTAAAAACCCACTGAATAAACCATGGATGAGAAAGCAAGGCCGGTCAAAAGGTGAGCCAAGCCAAAATTTACTGTCAAAAGAGTGGGAGGGGGTGTCAAAATCCAGTGAGGAAACTGGGTTTGGGTACTTTGCCTACCAAACCAGCAGTGGTACCTTCCACTTGGTACTATGATGGGCAAGATCAGGGGAGAGTTGCTAGAAGAGGAACTCTTTCCCCACAATAGCAACAGATAGGATGGTGTTGACATTTGAAACAGCCAGCACATTCCCCTCTATTAGGGACTGAAGATGAAGGAATGTGAAGAGGAAGCAGATGCTTTACCAAAGCCATGTTGAGCTCCATCTGTCCCAACACCAGGACCCTTAGTTTGTTTTCTTGATGGAAATTCAGGAAGTCTTTCTGTGTGAAATCAGTCTGTAATTGTGATTCGCAAGGCACTCTAATAGCTCCATAACAGCTAAACACAGAAAATTATCATCAATGTAGTTTAGTCATTGTTTTTTTTTCCTGAAGTTTTAGACAAACAGTTTACTTTGGTTTGACTCTGTCTTTGGATTTTTTTTTAAAAAAGAATTTTGCATGAATTCAAAAATCAGAGATTCAATGTGGTTGGCTAGTTTTTGGAGTGTTTGGCTGGGGAGGGGTTGTGTCACTGTATATCCATCCATGTACCCTCTGTGTTATGAATTCTCTCATACATAAGTATGCATTTATCCTCTTGTGCACTGCTGACTACACAAAAGTGTTTAAACAGAGCCATCTGATGGGAATCTGGGGCTCCTGGAAGGTGCTAGACTAGATGACTTCCAAACTGCCTTCCAACCATATATTTCTGTGATGCAGTTAGTGGTGCATTCTGCCGCCAAGCTTTTGAAGTTGGTTTGATGGTTGTGGCAGATTTTCTGTAGCACTTCAAGTGTCAAAGAATTATGTGCCGAGCAATGTGAATTTAGCATGAATGGCAGCCAGCAAGGAGACACTGTTTCTCACAAGTGTTATGTCTATCTTTCTTTCATACAGAGATCACTTTTTTTTTTTGCAGGAATAGGAAGGGGATGCCACCAGCCCACAAGATGCATTTTCCTTTTTGGGGTAAACACAGTGGTGGGATTCAGCCAGTTCGCAACAGTTCGGAAGAACTGATAGCTAATTTTTTGTTGCCCAGGCCCAGAATGGACTTCCGAAAGTGGCATCCACACAGAGAACCAGTTGTTCACATATTTGAATCCCACCACTGGGTAAACTTTTAAAGAACCTGACTCTTCCCTCCAGTGATCAGTTAATGGCAAGAAAAAGTTAAAAGAGTTTTTCTGAATCTAGCTGTCCTCCCTGACTTTTGAAGCCTGAAAATCTCACATGTTATGTCCAAATAATCCAAAGGTGCTTTGGATTCCAGATTGATGAAAAACATTGTTATACCAGATATGTAAATAAATAAATCAATAAATAAGGCAGCCATGACAAAACTTGCAAATCACAATGTTCTTGTAAATCATGATGTTCTGTGCAGGAAACAAGGCACATTTTCTACATGAACACCTGTCTTGTTTCCATAAACTTTAAAAACTATGGTGGAATTATATATTGTTATGGGTTTTTCTATAGGTAAATCACAGACTGAGGGGCCCTTGGTGCTCTCTGAGCTTGGTTGTTTTCTTGCAGATGATTCATTACCCAAACTAGGTAACATCATCATAGTTTGTGTAATGAAATGTCTGCAAGAAAACAGCCAACCTCAGAGAGCGCCAAGGGCCGATGATTTCAACCCTGAGCTACAAATATTGTCCTCTATCAGAAATTAGATTGCTAGGAGTTCAGCATCATTAGAACACAAAAATAATGGATGTGATAGACAAAAGGAGGAGATTATATCTGCAGTAAGTAAACTTAGGAAATCAGTTTAAAAGAGAGCTTTACAGTGCAATTCTATCCTGCTGACGTCAGTTTACTTCTGACTGATATGAAGAGACTTGTATGGATAGTCTTGAAGTTTTTGGGGTTCTGTTCATCTACTTCCAGCGTCATTGCAATCCTTACCATGTATCATATCAACTAGCTCTGAAAATTGGTGCTTTCACTTTTCACTTCAAACAAATCAAACTTTCCTGCTCAGCCAGAAGAAAGTAATTTACCGATGCTGAATACTTTGCCTTCAATATTGAGCAAGCTGAAATTTGGAAGCTTATATCTATAGCAAAAGAATATGAATGTGACTTCTGAAAATGGAACTGAGGGGTTTTTGACAAATGGCTACTTTAACAATATTTAGGCAATTGCCCAGAACTTGACATGAAAATACAGCTTCTGAGCAACTTTTCCAACCTATCACAACAGCCTGGCTGTTATAACTTAAAAACAACTTAATTGTATACATAT
This sequence comes from Vipera ursinii, assembly GCF_947247035.1. Classification (NCBI taxonomy): domain Eukaryota; kingdom Metazoa; phylum Chordata; class Lepidosauria; order Squamata; family Viperidae; genus Vipera; species Vipera ursinii. The sequence continues at coordinate 288,831,212 of NC_139512.1, forward strand.
AAACATTGCTCTAGAACTACGGTATAAGGCTGCCATATTTTTCCTGGATTTTCACTTTGTAAGGGATACTCATGGATTAATTTTAGTTTAGTAGGAATTTATTTTAAAAATATTTTAAATACTAACGATAGGCTTGCTGATACAGAGTAAGTGGTTTGAATGTGAAATATTACATTTGCCTACAAGAAATACTTTTGTTAGGTTAATCAGTCTGCTTCTCTTTCTCAAAATCTAAGAATTTAAAATTAATTCCACTTTATAATCAGAAATTCTACAAACTATCTTGTAAGCTTTAGAAATCTATAAGGATTTATGTTTATTTAATAAGTACTCAACTGACATTATTGTTATAGTTGGCTTTTTAAAAAAAACAAGCGAACAGTACACAAAGTCATTTTGATGTTAGAAAAGTCTAAGAATATTAATCTGAAAAATGTTAAACTGGGAACAATTATTTCTGCATGAACAGTAAGGATAGACATCTTAAATAATAGAAGAACTCACCATATTTTTTAAAATAAAGCCCTTTTCTGCTAACATGGTATTCAACCATCAACTACCATGAAAATCATTGTTAACTTTTAACTTCATTTTAAGATCTCTCAGTATCTTATCAGAAGGTTGAGTAAACCTCATAGCACCGTTCATTTGCATCACAAGGGTTGCCATGAATGATCCTGTCTTTCTGCAAGAGATCAGAGGTTGCTTACTGGGTTATATGGGAGATGAGGAGGGACACGTGCATGAATGCTCATCCTCCACTGTGGGCTGCCTGGGAAGGAAAAAAGGAGTGAATTGCCTCTAAACCCCTAGTGCAGTGGCTGGAGAATTCTTAAAGTTGCCGAGGTTGAGAAACATTGCCCTAGTGGATTTTGCCCCATTTCTTCACATAATAAATGTGAGCTTTAGACCTGCAGAAACGATTTTACGCAGAGACAAACATTTTACTTCAATATGGCAGGTAACAAAGTTACATGCAACCTATTATTGTCTCATATTTTTTAAAAAAATTACAATGTATTTTGTAGGGATTAAGGCATGATTTCATTCCCCCCGCCCCAGAAAATCGAATTAGTGCATGACTGGCAGAAGGTAATGGTTATGGTTGATTAGAACGATTCCCTTTACAATTTTGTTTTAGAGGTTCAAGTAATAATAGATCATTTAAATATATATGGTTGGACACAGTATTATGAATTCAGGTAGACAACCAGTATCTTAAACTGGGAATATACTATTTATACAATAAAGGGTTTATGTGTACTTAAATTGTGGGATTGAGGGAAATCTGCATTTACTATCAACTCTTTTAAGATTTTTTTTCCATAATCAAACTTGCTTTGTACTGTATATACATTTTACTATATAGAGGAGAGAGGTAGAAATAACCTTTAAACTAAGGAATCAAGCATGCTTTTAAATATGAATATGTCCAAATCAATAGCAAAGCCGAAGAGACATTCATTGTCAGCAGTAACAAATCTAACATTTGTAAATAATACAGTATACAGAATATAGTTTAAAGAACATTTTATGTAAGTGTGCTTTTTTACTATAAATTTTTTTATTTTTAAAAAAGTCTATTGTCCATAAATAAGAAAGTGGCAGTCAGCATCAGTCCTGCTCTATTTCTCCCTTGGCTGTGATGCTGAACAGTAAAAGAGGTGTCAGTTCATATTGCTTATGGCAGACTTATTGGCTGCAGCTTTGCTGTGTTTGTAGATTAGGCAGTTTGAGATCTTTGCTGTTGAACTTTTAGCATAATGTGAATACCAGTCCCTTTCAAATACAGCTTTAAGTTGTTTAATTATGCTGGTTTTGTTCCCTATGTCTGCATGGTTGATGACAAGACCAGCTCCAGCATTCTGATTAAAATAGGTCCCAACCCAGTCAAAATTACCTACAAGGTAAATGAAAGGACAATCAAAATTATGTAACAATTGGAAAACATTTTTTTCTTAATTAAACTTCAGGCTGATAGTTTCTATTTAATATAGAGGCAGATTGAATTTACTTTCTCCATGACAATCTCAGCTTCATACGTAAATAGGTTATGTCACATGCTAATTTTTTCAAATCTAACGCTTACTAATAAAACAAGATTGTATACATACATATACATATATATATATATGTATATACAGTATGTATATGCTTTATACTTAATCAGTTATTCTAGTTTCAAAGCAACAAACAATATATAAATAATCAGACTGGAACTGGCTCATTCAATTCTCTACTTACCAATATAAGCAGCTCTATCAGTCACCACATATTTATTGCGATTTAGCTTGAGAAGAGAAGAGTTTTTTGGCTCCTTAATAAAGCATGCACCTTCTGATTCAAGATCAAAGAATTTCTGTATTAAATGAGAAATACTCACTTAGAGATAGCTAGTCCCAACATTGCTGAAGGAACTTTAAATTTAAAAATGGCGATCTATCAAATTTGGAAAAGGGAAAATAGAATCTATAAAAATATTATGAAATAACCTAAATTTACAGAGGTTTTGATTGTACTTTGCAAAACTTCCACATTAATAGGAAAGTTGATTTTCAAAAGCTTGATACTTTATTGCTAATTGTGATTATGTAAACGGTAAGTAATTCATAAAAACAGTAACTAGCATGTCCTCAAACTGACACCCTAATTCCCCACTATTACTTTGATACAGCCTAAAATAAAACACTGGAAGATTTTCACTATGTTATTATTAGTTTTATTTATTTTTCTGGATTAGGGAAGTAAGCAATTTCCTAAACCACTAATAGTTTTCCTAAATTACATTGAAAACCTAACCCAGTTTGTCTGAGACTGGACATAACTATAGTTTATAGTTTAAATTAGTTTTAAAAGAATCAAAGCCTTCCTCTTTAAAATAAAAGAGAAAGCTGTACTGTACTCAAGGGGAACAAAGTTACAATGGTTCTTTTTAGGACTTTGCTATCGGAGAAGAATCGTATTATTGAACAATACATTTGTTCAGGAGAAGAGAAAGAATATTCCGAGAAGGCTTCTCCACACATATTATGAAGAAAATTATGAAAGATTCATAGAATCAGAGAATCAACATATACCAAAACCATAACCATGCTTAATTGGCAAGAGGAGAACCAAACATAATTTGAGCAGAGAATGGGCAGTGAGAATGATAAGGAAACTTGAAATAATGACCCTAGCTTTCCATTATTAAGAGGAAAGAAGACCATGTTTTATTTTGCTGTGGATTTACAATGGAATTCATATGACTGAGATTCAACATGATTGCTGAAATGTACTAGAATATTGTTTTAGCTAGGTAAACAAACAACACGAAGGAATACTTACAACTTTTAAACTACAGTCAGAAACGTCAGTGCAAATTGCTTTAAGAGATGAAATAAAGTTAAAAGTGAGGGGATTTGTTTCTTTGGAGAAACTTATAAGGAGTCGCACTTTAATATTACGTAGAATCAGTGCTTCTCTGATCTTTCCATCCAAAAAAGGCCAGTACCTATAAAAAAAAGCAACCTATGTTATTCATTTTTTAAAAAATGAAAAGCCAGGATTTGTGATGTAAAAACCCTAACCAAGGAATTCTGAAGTACCATGACTATCATAAAATCTCTCACATTAAAATTCCTGAAAGCCAAGAAACAGGTAGCTCTTAATCTTATGCAGGACCTTCATCAAGGTCAAACTGTATGGCTAGACCGGGGGTCTTCAAACTTGGCCCTTTTATGACTTATGCCTGGCTGAGGAATTCTGGGAGTTGAAGTCCACAAGTCATAAAAGGGCTAAGTTTGAAGACCCCTGGGCTAGACAATGAAGTGGAAGTCAAAGAATGGAGACAAGTTGAGTTAAGAGGGTGATAATGATCCAGGTCTGCAAGTACTGTGTTAGTTAAAATAGAAGTGTTGTAGGAGAAATTTCTGTGATCAAACTGGTAATATGATATGGTATATTCTTTCCTTTTTCTTGCATAGAAAAAATAGAATTTCTCGTGGTTATACTGACTTGGGGATAAGGGGGCAGGTTAGATTGCTTTTTCCTTAGGACTTTATGTGTACATAATAAAAAAAATGATCCTAGTAGAAGTCACTTCTAATTGACAGGTTATATTAGGAAATCAAGTTATATATTTTCCCATTGAAAACATAATGTGTGATAACTAATCTGAATAAAGGATGTATTAAAAATAAACATTAAGCTGGAAAATTAGGAAATAAACATTTTTGATAGTACACAACTTATTGCTTAATAAAATAATGAATTATTCTAGCTATAGAACTGCAAAGAAAGAAAATATATTTGCAGGATTAGTGACTAAATCTCAGACGTGCTCAACAAAATCTACAAAATCTATCTTTGCAGGCTTGCTCCCTTTTAGTTTTGGTGGGACTTAACACCTTCTACAGTTTCCAGCCAACAAGTATCATAGGAATTCTGAAAACAGAAGTCCAAGAACCAGTGCTTTTTTGTAAAAGAAAAAGGTGCCGGAACTCACACATGTCATACACCCCGCCTTGCCTACCCTACAAGGTTCCATCCAAAAAAGGTGCCGGAACTCCGTTCTGAGCGTTCTATGAGAAAAAAAGCCCTGCCAAGAACTATTTGAATATATTATTTATTTGTTAGATTTACATCTTGTATTTCCCCTAGGAATTCCAGGGAATACATAAGGAGATGTTCTTTCATTCTATTCTTGCAAAATCTGTGAAGTAGGTAGCTGGCCTAAATTTATCCAGTGAATTTGAATGCTTGAGGGAAGGTTTGAAATTGGTTCTCCTCTATCTTATCCTAACATTTTAATTGTTCTACAACATAAGCTTCTGAATGTGCTAAACTGGAAAAGAGAGTTCTTACCAAATGCTGTTCTCAGAAAATATATTTATATAACAATACATAAAAGAATATTTCTGGTGTCTACTCACCTTGTCTCATTTATTATATTAACAATAGGCAGATAGTCCATAACAGCTATGTATATAAACTGTTCAGCATTATCTACCACACTATAGATTGCATCAGTATCCAGAGTCCTGTCTTTAGGGCATAGGAGCTTTGGAGAATTCTGTGGAGAGAAGTTTAAAAACATATTTAAAAATATAGTAGATATTTCAGTTTTTTTTGTGCAGAATTATAAAACCATTATACCCGTAATAAGATGGCTTATATAACTTTTAATATTTTGATAGTGTTTATTATGATGTCTTATCAATACATTTTGTGTTACAGTATATGCTACTGTGACAGTATTTCTGTTCTGAAAAGCAGAATAAAATAGTTACCTCTGATTCTCTAATAAAGGTATTATTTGAATTCATAGCTATTCTGTGTTAAAAAAAAATAATGCAGAAGTTATTTAAATCCTGTAATTGCAAAATCCATCATTAGCTCTAATGGAGTCTTGAATATAATTAAAATATATGTTTGCAACTACAAATTTATAATTTTCTGTGGATAAATTGGGGATACTCCAGAGCAAATGCTGGATGGGCTGGAATAAAAAAAAAGTGAAGAGAATTCCATTTGTGTGACCAGAAGGATTCTTGTGTTATATATTTCATTTCTAATTCAAATCAAAAGATTCTAGGCAGTTCACATTAGAGTAAAATAAAAAATAAATAAAAACATTAAAAAAATTAAAAAAGACTTCAGCAATATCATTAGCCAAAAATGTTTAATGGTATGGTATAAGGCAAAAAAGATAATTTTCTATTAATTATGCTTTATATATGGTGCAAGATTTATTATGTTGCAGCTCCTGCCCTCTGGAACATTCTCTCCAGAGATTCACCTAGCTCCAACCTGTATGACATTTAGGAAATTACAAAAAAAAAAATAGTTGTTCTTCCAGGCCTTGGTATAAGGCAGTGATGGTGAATCTTTTAGAGACCAAGTGCCCAAACCACAATCCAAAACCCACTTATTTATCGCAAAGTGCCAGGGCCGCATCAGCATTGTGGTGCCCTCAGGGGTGTGTGGGGTGTGTGTGGACCACTGGGTGGGTCTGTCTGTGGTAGAACAGCAAACCGGGTGGGTGTGGCCAGGGTGGGTGTGGCCACTTTGATGTTGCTTGTGGGAGGATGCCTATGGGGGCTGGACAGGATTGGGGGAGATCCAGGGAGTCTCTTGTGGGTGGGGCGGTCAGCAGGAGGCTCATCCTGCAGGGTGAGGCAGGGGGTAGGGTGGGGTGCCATTGCTGCGGGGCAAGGCAAAGAGACGCAGGGGCGGCTGCTGCCTGACACTATTGGCCCCCACGCACAGAGGCCAGCGAGTGCATGGGGGCATGCTCTACCACCTCTACTCGAGATGGCTAGCCAGCTGCTTCACCTCCTTTGTGCTGGGCAGGACTGACACTCTGGGCACTGGCGGTGGCCTAATGAACCTGTGCAAGCTGCTGGCGGCGGCAGGTGTGCCCACAGAGAGGGCTCTGAGTGCCGCCTCTGGCATGCGTGCCATAGGTTCACCATCACTGGGATAAGGCATTATGGAGCACCATAATTATACACATGAGTTTGCATAGAGAGAAATACTTTAAATCCACCTTCCCCTTTTAAAGAAGGGAAGAAATTTCAAATCAACAATGAACTTAGGTGTCAAATACTTCTATGGCTTTTGTCCTTGAGCAATGTCTGTAACTGAACAAGTGTTATCAGTGGAGTAGAAACATTATGTATCGATGTTCATCAGGGCAGCTTTCAAAATCTCAGTACATTCCTTGATGTGTCAGACCTGAGTTATAAATTTGGAGGGATTCACCTGTGCCTCGGCTAAGCTGAAATAGAATCTTTCCTTTCAACTGCAGGCTATCTTCAACAAATTTATGGGAATTTTCTATTTATTCCCTTTGTTACTGAGCTAACAGTATCACACAATAATATTCAGCATCTTCTCCTTCTTCTGCATGGCCAATATTAGGATTATAAGATAAAATACTATTGAGAAAATTATACTGTTAGGCTGCAGCCAAGAAAGATTGTTTTGCAAAAAAGGATTTAGCCGTTGTTTTTATTTTTACTAAAATAGGATTGATTAGTGACTTGAATAGCCTAATCAATGTAACAGTACTTTGGCTTCTAAATCTTCTAATTTAACTATCTATTGCTGTAAGGAAAGAAATATTTTAAAGGCAAGGAAAGAGGAAGGAACAGAAGAAAAAGTTAGTATTCAATTATCATTACAAATACAATTATTAGTAACAGCTGTGTTTGATTTGGTTAATATCTTTTCTGCTAGAACAAAGATCACAATTTTCTTCCTCTTATCATAGGCCCAAAAGATGTGATAGGAGGGCTGCTGTTCCTAACATTGCTTTACTAATAAGATATATCTTAGACACATCTTCTTCATTAAATTCATTTTTATTCCTTATTGCTGCCAGATTTTTTTCTGAGCAAAAGGAAATGACTGAAGAGTAGATTCTGAGGACATCCCACATCATGTATCAACAAACCACCTTCTCACACATAAAGACACAAGTCTTAACTACAGGAATATGTTGTTTGCTGCTAACCATGTTTTTATCTGAATGTCATCTAAGAGGGAGATGTGTGGTTAAGAAGTTTGATACATAAATAAAATTTATTGCAGTATTGGCTTTGCAGATATTGAGTATGTTAGGGATATGATTTTATGGGGAAGCAACTCAAGTAGCAGCTTAAACTTATCTAAAAACAAGAACAAATATACTCACTGAGACAAAGACTTCTGACTTGGTTTCATTCAACTTAAGAGGCAGTTTATTTTTAGTACCATACACGGCATACAGTCTTTTAGACCAAGTGGGTGGAACTTTGCTCCTGGATTTCAAGGAGATGTACAAGGCAAATATCCTTTGTAAATCTAAAACCAGGCAACTGCAGTTGTATAAGATGGTACCAAGCTCCTTCATCTGTGAAATCAAAGTATGTATTACTAGGCACATTGTCTATTATTATAAGAGCTCCAAGTGACAGGTTTTGTCTTCCTTTGCACCTATTTGTTGGTGCTGGAAATAATCAGTAATAAATAGCAAAAAGAATAGGACAGGTTTTCATATTGTAACAAATAGCTTGTAAGCAGATATTAAATTCTGCCCTGAGAGATTCAGCACATGCCTATTCTATATTGTAATTTAAATTGTTGCATAATAAACACTGATATAGTGAATACACAATATAAATATTAAATGATTGCAAAACACTTTTCCATTACAATTCCTTGAAAATTATTCATTTACAAAATTTTCCTTGGTTCTGACATCTGCAAGTCAACATAGGATACTATGTCTCTAGCATCAACTTCATTCATTCTGTATCAAACATGATTCCCTGCACATACTGCACATATGTTCCATTAACTCCTTTAAATCTCAGCTAGCATGTCAAACCTACAAGGAAGGCTGCTGTTAGTGCCAGAGGGAAAGCAATGCATGACAGTGCAAAAGTTTAGATTCTGATCCCTCCAGGTGGGACAAGATGATTGGGAAAAAGCTGAGCAAAATATGATTACAACGCATCATCTCAAGGGTGCTTTGAAGTTTGAAATTATGCACTACTGCTTTCAATATTAAATAAATATGCAAAAATGACTATTCTTTTACTGTGACAATCTTATGCCTTCAGAAGCTGAATATATTAACTAGGCTAATTTTAATTCAAATATTGAATTGTTTCTGATAACTATTATTTTTTAGAACTATGGAAAATGTAGCTAAATTTTATAACATATGGAAGCACTTGTCATTATCTTATGCAGGCTCTTTAGAAACATGAGTTTATCCCTCTTATGAAACAACAGCAGTAATCGGTTCTTTTAGAATCAAAACTATAGTTTTATAGCAGGGGTGGGCAATTAATTTTTCCAAGGGGCCGCATGAAAAACTAGAACTGTTGTGGAGGACTGCTGGTATAGTCACCCCACCCCTGCTACCAAGACCATGCAAATGCTGCCAATGCCCCACCCTCCCCACTGCTGATGATGTCCCAGACCCCAACACCACAGATACCTGACACTGCAAGCTAGACTGGATGGCCTGCAGGCCAGCTGTGGCTTGCGGACCATGAAATGCCCAGGTCTGACCTATAGGAAACAATGAGAATTGCCCCTTGTTTCTTTTTGGTAACAGGGCTACAAAAACAAGTGAGTAGCAATCAATGCAAAAAAAGAATTTTTTTACAGCCTTGCTAAAGAGTAGAAGCCAACAACAAAATCAAAAGTAATAGACTCAACAAAGTGTGGGAAATAACTTTATATATGATTGACTTGCAAGGCCGGTGTTTTGTGTGCAATTAGCTCACATGGTGTAATAAGATGGTGTATTGTTGCCACTTTGTTCCATAACAAAGTTAATTATGACTTTTTAAGAATTTATTTTACAGTTTAAAGAACTAATACCTGCCCCAATGAACTCCAATCTAAACTGGCACTTCCAATGTACACATGTTGCTTATCCACAATCCAGAATGATGACTGCAAATGACCATCATTATAAGCAGTTAAATTTACATATATCACTTCTGCACCTAAACAAAATAAAAATACAATTAGAACATATATTTAAATCATCATCTCTTAAAGATAATCATCATCATCATCATCATCATCATCATCATCATCATCATCATCTGAAAGTCACAGAGCCAGTAAGATATAGTTCTAAATTTCTGAGGCTGAAGTTGTAGTCCTAGAGATGTTTTAAAAATAGACTGATAGAAGTTATAGAATTATAATTACCCATTTGCAGACATTCACAGATTAAAATGTGTCTAGAAAATGTTTCTCAATTCATTGTATTCATTTTGATTATGAAGATGGCTTTGAGTTAGTAATTAAGTATTGACTGACACATGAAAGAAAATTATGCTAGGATAAACAGAGCACTTTGAATTCTTGTAAATGAAGCTTTTCTCACACAATAGTCTTGTCACATTTTCTGAATTTACAAAAACTAGCATCCTTCAACTTCTAACCATTTTTTCCTCTGTTTTGTCTTACCACAAAAAAACCTGCCCATGAAGAAAAAGATGGAATAACTGCCCAATATCTTGATTTACAAAGCTAGGGCCCCACTGATCCAAAAGAATAGTATATCATATCATTGCTATACTACACTGTACTACTGCACACTAAGTACAGTCTTGGAAGACACTGACAAAAAATGGCTAAATGGAAAAAAGTTATTACATTCCAAACCAAGAAAGAAAGAAAAAAATAGCTATAGCAAAGGTTTTAGAATGTAGCACAAGATAGATTATATTTTTAGAAGCCTGATATAGTGCAAATGATTTACGTTCTCTCCAAATAGAATGAAATGAATGAAAACCCATAGTGTTTTTGTTTTTGTTTATACATTAAAAGGAAAACACCTCTAGCTTTTCAATGAGAATTTTAACTCAAAAATAAGTATTCCTAATATGCAAATATTTTTAAAATGCCACAATGCACATAAAAATAAGCAACTGCACAAAACACTGTCAGTGCCAACTATATTGGAACTTTTAATATATTTACTAATAGAAGAAAGCATTGTTTAAATTATGGAATGATGGAATGTTACCTGCCAGGAAATATAATTGTTCCTGGAATCCCTCTAAAGGAGAGAGGCATGTCTACCAGGTCAAGATGGAGTAATTGCAGGTTGATGGCCATGAGCAATCAAGCAGAAGTCAAGTGCAGCATTTATGTCACTCCCATTTCTGTCATGATGCACCCATAACAAATGCTCAGGGTATCACCTCTTTTTTGCCTTATCCAACTGCTTCCTCTAGGCCAGGCATGCCAAACTCGCGACATCACGTGATGTTATGCAACATATCGGGACTTTTCCCCCATTGCCGGCAATGGGGTGGGTGCGGTTTTGGTGTGACGCATCTGGCCTGCGGGCTGGCAATTTGACATGCCTGCTCTAGGCTGACACCCTTAGAGTGCTACTAGAAGATGATGAAGAGTGAATCTGATTAAACACTGCCTTTATTATCAACGACAGTATTAGAATTAGAGCAGCAAAATGCAGTTACTTTCCCGTTCTTGTTGCATCCATGGACTGCTGTCTGAGAGCCTCATTTAGGGTAACCCAGTCCCAGGGAGAGAAAGAACTAAAAGTTCTAGGGAGATGAACTGGGGCTGAGCACCAAGGCTTTAGTTGATTCAGACAGATCTTCCAGATGAAAGAAAGCCAGCAGAGCAGCTATAAGATGCTAAAGGAAATTGACTGGTTATTTTGGCCAGCAGCGAGTGGAATTGACAGAAGAATTGTAACTGTGCTATTTTGGCTTGCAGATATGTAGCTTCCAAAAAGAAAATGCTAAGAAGCGCAGCTATAAAGAAGCTGCTGCAGTCCAGCCAAATTAGCCCAGTTATCTGACGATTAGTGGTAATGCCGTGTGATTGCAAGGACAGAAGATACTCTTGACCCAATGGTGACATTAATCTGAAAAAGTTTGTGTGCAGGTGGAGGAGGAACCTAACTTCCCACATAGTCCTGTCCTCTTCTCCAACTTAATCATGAGAAACAGAGGCTATCTACGAAGGATGGGACTTGGGAGGCTTGGAAAAACTAGAGAAAAACACGAGTTATTGCACTGCAGTGGCAAGCACTCCTATATAATTTATCTCAAAACGTGGGACAGAAAAAGCTTAAATGGTGACAAGAAAAAGGGGAAAAATATCAGAAAATCACATCCTGTCACCTTTCTCTGCTAAGGAACAGCTGTTTGTGAAAGCATTCAAAAGTAAAGCAACTGGCTGAGAAGATAACAAGATACTATTTTAGCAAAACAGCCAGAAGTACAGGCTAGAAAGATTCAACTTGGGAGAGGGGGTATCAGAGCTTCAACACTGTACTGAAATACATTTATGTATGTATGTATGCATGCATCCATGTATGTGTGAATGTATGTATGTACAGTATGTATGTATTATGATTTATACAGCACCTCTTCTCACAGCAGTGACTTCAATAAAAGCACATGCAAGCAGAAATAATTCAGTATGTTCCTTCAGATTTGCATCATCCAAAAAGTACTCACAAAAGAGCCAGACAATTATTTCCCCTTCAGACATCCAAAGTATCTTTCTTTTTTCATTTCTTTGTTGATCATGACTCTACATTCCATGTTGGAATCTTCTGTGCCAGGATTTTCCCCAAATAGACCCACAAATATTGACTCTCTCTTCCCAGCCAATAATGACCTTTCTTAGTAAGATAAAGAATTCCTAGACTGGTTACTATCCATGCCACCTGCATCATTTCCTGTTGCATATACAGTACCAATCTGTGCTAGCTAGGATCTCTAAAGAACATCAACAAGCAAGCCAAAAAATAATTGCCTGTTTCCTGCCCACTACAAGGTACATACAACGTACTAACACATACTTGGGATTGTTTTAATTCTAGAGATTAAGGATATAGGTTGATGCTGCTGAGGTATGCTGTAAATGTGGTTTCCAGAAAACTGATAAAGTATGATGGTGAAACTGTTTTGTGTGTGCAACTAATTAATAATTGTACCTTTTGATATGCCGATAGATCTTCTGGTGTTCATTTTGAAATATTAAAGAGGATTAAGGTTTATGAAGGTTTAGTGGATTATTTCTTTATTTTGCTTCCACTGGGGGCTGAAATAAAATAGGGCTGGAGATCATAGACCGCTCATACCTGGCCTTAGTTGTAATAAAAAGAACATTTAAAAATTAAATCAGAATGAAAACTTTGTGAGATGTAAAAGTATTACTTTCTTTTTAATGTATTATTTTAGAAGGAAGAAAAAAATAAATAGAGACAAATAATTTAATGCAGTTAAGTTTGTATACTTTGTATAATTTGATCCCAAATTATATTTAATTGGTAGTTGTGTATCATTAATTTCAAAGAAACTTTCTAAAAAAGACACTGAGATGTCTTAACTATAAATGACATTTCTCAGAGAAAAAGAATTCATTCTTTTTTAACTGTCTTTAGGAGACAAATTATTTTAAAAAGAGATTAACTGCATTCAGAAGAGCTTCTTTATACTGGATATGCTCCACTGGCTCAGAGGCAAAAGATCATATCTCCAGAGATTTTAAGCTACCCTTTTAGCATTTTTGTCAAAGGCCTGGAGATGGTCCAGAGATTCCATTAATGCAAAATCTTTGCACTCAAATAGGTTAAGTATAAATATAGAAGAATGCTCATATTAACAACATAAAGCTACTTTATTGCTCATCCAATTTTTAAACTGAAAAAATTATTTTTATTTTATCCAAGGCTATGATATTTAAAATAGTTTAATTTCTAGTAAGAGTTACATTCTATTAAAAGAAAATCAGAGTATTTCCTTCCTTGTCTGTCTCTCGTCACTGCTTTCTCATTTAATAATAACCATGAATAATTCTTTCTCCCTCTAACTTTTTTTCTTTTTTGCACACATGCAAACACAAAATGCCACATTTTCAGAACTGAACAGAATCCTAAAGGTCTTCTAGTCCAACCCCTTGCTCAGGCAGGAAACCCTATACCATTTCAGATTTACCTTCAGTATCTTTATTATTTAACACAATCACTGTTCTTTTCTTTTTGAAATATAAATGCATGTTTCAGGAGATCACTTTTTATAATAACATATACATTATTATAAAGTACATATTCAGTATTTTTTCTGTTTTTCATTGATTCTGTTTGTAGTCCAATGGCCAAGTCAAATAGGTGTAATTACTTAACCCAACACACAAATACAACTCCAGAGTTTTCTCTTTTGTACTATTTCATATATTCTTATATGTAAAGGCCATTTGTGTGTGTGTATAAACATATGGTTGTTGCTGTTTTTCTCAGCATTTACATCACTTAGTTGCAAAGTCCGCTTGTTTTGCAATCCACTCACCTTAACTAGTCCTCATCCAATTTAACATTAAACTGAGAAATAAGACTTCTTAAGACATTATAATTCTATAAAGTCAATATGTAAGGTGCATTCATGCCATTTTTCCTTTTCCCAAATGTCAGTATGTAGTAGTGTACTTATAGGAAAGAGGCCTTCACCTGATGAACTGAACAGGAAGAACAGGGTAGAACAATGACTGATGACCTTCTTTTACCGGTCTACTATAGAAAGCGTCCTCTCACACTGTATTGTGGTTTGGTATGCTGGCTTGACAGCCATGGATAGGAAGATACTACAGAGGGTGGTGAGCACAGCACAAAACATCATGGGCTGTCCCCTGATACCACTGGACGACATCGCCAGGGCCCGTTGCCTTGGAAGAGTGAGGAAAATTCTCAGGAATGACTCACACCCTGGTTGGTACCTCTTTACTCTCCTACCATTGGGTAGGAGATATAGAAGTATAGTCAGCCACACCAACAGGCTGAATTACAGTTTCTATCCATGGGCTGTCATGCTCCTGAATGGAAAATAACTCTATGTATGATAGACTTGCGGGGCTGGCGCTTTGTGCAATTAGCTCACATGGTGTAACAAGATGGTGGGTTTGTTGTCATTTCACAATAGTCTTCACTTTCTGGGACTGCTTAGTTTTGAAGAGGAATTACTATTTCCTGCCTTAATGGTTATCTCTTCATAATAATTGCTATTAGGGATGGGTATACATTAAGCACATAAATTATTAGGTTCCATGGTTGAAGAAAATATTCCAATGGTTTGGATTTATTTAATTGCTGCATAGTGAAATACAATTTTCTTAAAATAGACTCTGTATTTCTCTTCAACTATTCGCATAGGTTAATTTACATTGTTCATATATTTGAGTATTTGCAAGTTACATTTTCTAATATTAACCTACTTTCCAGCATCATAGTACAGTATATCTCTCCAATCATAGGAAAATTAATGTTTTCTATATTCTTTCTTGTGTACCAAGTTTCCTTTATCTGCCTCATTATTCTAAGTATAGTTTGTGCTTTATATTATCATCACATAGGCAATAAGCATTTTGCAAGTGTTTATGCAAACACGGTGGCTCAGTGGGTTAGGACACTGAGCTTGTCGATCAGAAGGTCGGCAGTTTGGCGGGTCAAATACCGAGTGCCGCGTAACAGAGTGAGCGCCTGTTACTTGTCCCAGCTTCTGCCAACCTAGCAGTTAGAAAGCACGTTCACGTAAAAATGCAAGTAGAAAAATAGGGACCAGTACGGTGGGAAGGTAACAGCGTTCCAAGCGCCTTTGGTGTCTAGTCATGCCGGCCACATGACCACGGAGATGTCCTCTGACAAGTGCTGGCTCTTTGGCTTTGAAACGGAGATGAGCACCGGCCCCTAGAGTCGGAAACGACTAGCACCCATGTGTGGGGGAAATTTTACCTTTACCTTATGCTCAAAGATAAATATGGCACATCCTACTGAGAAATAAAGCTGCATAATATATCTTTATCTCTCACATATATAATATACTTCCCAGTTTAGACCTAAAATTTGCATGGTAGATTTTTATTTTTTTGTTTTCCCTTCATCCTTTATGGTGATCACCTACCTCTGATTAACATACATACATCATTCTGCGCCATTTAACAATAAGCAGAATTTTCACAGTGCAGAAATGGAGCAAGAATTAGGAAGCCACAAGAATTAAGGCATGACACATTAAATGTACAAGAAGTATTAAAAATTCTAGTTTACATCATAATTCACTACATCTTGATACAGATACCTTACGACAGGCAGCTTATGCCCTGTTTTCTACCAGCATCTGCATTTCTTAAAATATAGAACACTGACACAGACAACCACTAAATACCGCTGAAGATGTTACCTAGCCTGGTAACAAAACATTTGGAAACCAACCCACAAGCTCAGAGAACCAACCTTCACCCTCATCCTACAACCAAACTACAGATATTCGCTACTATGTCTTAAAAGCTTGTGTATTCATCTTCTAGTCTTGAATAAACACTGTCCTAAAGAACAGAAATTCATCTACTTGCTTTAACTCTTCACATTTATACATAACATATACAGTGAGTGACTCCATTTTCCTGTCAAATACAATTGATTATCTGAAGCATTAATCTTTGGGCCATACTCTTCATGGTCTCATATAATCTATCTTAAATCTGCTGCAATTTGTTTGGGCATCCTTTGCATACAAAAGCATTCTACACAGACATTCACATTCCCAACTAACATGCCTGTAATGTCACCACAATTATTCCATTATGTATTTGGTCCATAAATGCCTAAATCACACATAGGTATTATCCCACACATTACTTCTTGTTCTATGCTGAAGCATTCCATTTAATCGAGAGGAAGTTTACTTCCATCATTTACTGCTTTTATTCGCTTTTATCATTAGTTTTCTCTAACAGAGTGTTCCTTCTCACATTAAATGTGTTTCTGAATTACTTCCTAAAAAGTGGAAGTCTGGTCTGCAAACCTCTTGCCCAATAGATAGCACAGCTTCCCAATTTTATGACACATTTAACAGAGTATCCTATAAATGTTCTAGGTGTATGGTGCTGCATGATATATTTGAATAGGCTTGCTAAATAATTTGGAATTTCTCTTTCTCCCCATTTCAGATATAACTGAACAGCAAGATAAAGATAGCTTGAAATAAAATCTGGAGGGCCTACCTTCTATATGCCTTAGATTTGTGCTCAAAAACTCATAACGTGGGTCTGCATATTTGAAATACTCTTACTGGCACTTGGTAAAAGGGTAGAGAAAACTTTTCTACAGTAGCAGCATGTAATAAAATGACTGTATGCATGAAAAGCCCACTTACTATAATGTAGTTTCAGGTAGGTTTCATGCTGCTTGTTCATTTGAATAGGACTTAACGGTTCCAGGTCAGCTAACAAGTCTATGAAAGACCTGGGAGTAAAATTAAAGTTTACATCCAACTATAAGTAGAATTCACTGGATCACACTGAACCCACAAGCGTCAACATTCAAATATAGAAGCTCCATGGGAATTTAAGGGAGATTTTTTCCCATTTTTCTTTTCCAATTTTTTTTCCTTTTATTTATGCATGACTAAATTTTCACATTATTTTCTCATTCTACGATAACTTACCACCATTCTGTTGGCCATCTCATCACAGCATCTGGTTTCACACCTCCCTGCAAAGTGAATGAGAAAATGAGCCTGATTTTGATGTGAATTACAAAGAAGTTCTAGAATGGGAGTTTTTTCTTTTCTTCTTTCTTTTTTTTTAAAAAAATGTTTACTTCCCCCTCCCAAATAGATGCAGTGCATCTAACCTTAGGTTTCAGAATATTTGCTAATAATAAAAGCCCTGAACTTGTTTCTCTCCCTGTAATATTTGGTTAATGAAACTTTGTACAAAAATTAGCTTACATTCCCATAGAGCATCTTGAATAATTGAATGTTGACACGATAATGGTTTAAAGTATTGGTGAGTTGAATGTTGATGAATGTGTATCTTCACTAGGTAACACAGTAGACCCTTTTAGTGCCTGACATGGACACAGTAAATGATGAGAGTAAATTATGAGTTACATAAAAGCATAAAAACCCTATTAAAATAGTAACAAGATAAAGATATAGAGAGATAACTGCGGTATTTCTGCGTTTCTATAAATGTAGTATGAAGAACTGAGATAGGTTATTAGAAGGAGAAATCTACACCTGATTGAAAATTATGGAACGTTTAAACTGCTTACACATTATTTTTCACATTAATAAACATTAACATTCTTAACTTCTCCATAAAACAGATTACAATTTAGGCAAATTCCAACAATGTCCTCCTTGCTATCCTTGCATTTTTAAGTAATTATATTTGTTAAAATAGCAATTGTAAAATAACTTGTAAAATATTGGGGGGGGAAATACTTGGGACAAAGAAAAAATTAGGGGTTTGATTTTTTAAACTATTTATTTAGTTATATAATTATATAATTTAGTTGTAGTATATGAAATCATACCAGCAATACAAGACCATTTATTTTTAATTAATTGCCACTACAAGCAGACAGTCTGTATGCTGAGAATGTAAGAAGCACTAGATTTGCATGTAATTTAAAAAACACAACATTTGGCTAACTTCTTAATACTTTGTCATATGCTACAATCATGCAAATGCTCTTAAATATAAATGCTTATAGTGCCAGGAACAATTTTTGTGGAATTTCTAAATTTAATAATAATGCAGACAAATGAAATACTTTTTCTTTAAACAAAATAAATGTATAGCCTTGATTTGTTTGGCTCAAAATGTTTTTATTTCAGAAAAAAATGGTTTGTTAAACACTACAAAATTCTAGGTGTTCAGTAATGTATACTTTACCAATAAAATAATTAATAAATTGTATTGTAAATGGTGATTATCCAATTTTACTTCATTGTCCGTCAATTACAACATGAAATTTTATTATCTGTCCATAGAACAAATATTTCAATAAAGCTGAACGGACATCATCATATGTATCAAATTGGCAAAAGAATCTGAAATCCATATAATGAATTAAAATCTATATTTGGATTCTGTAATGAACAGTTACATTTATACATTTTGTATGACTAATATATCATTATTTGCTGTATCTCAGGGACAGAAAAATGTTCAGGTTCTCTTATCATACTAACAGACTTTTATTTTCCAATATGCAGAGAACTTAATTTCAATTATTTGTTTAAAACTTATTAATACAAAATTGTATTATGAATGTCTCCTCTCAGAGTGTATCATATTAAAGTATAAGGTTTATAAAGTATATGTCCATTCTGACTTGATTGTGCTCTGTTTTAAAATCATCACGATTCAAAAATAAGTAGCACGGAGAGACACATTTCACTCTGTCACCATAAAAGTACATAACTATCATATACCTGATGCCCAATGAAGGAACTTGTATTGTGGAAAGAAATTGGGTGCATTTATAAGTTTGCTCTTTGTTTACTATCTGCATTATTTTGAATATTTACATATTCAGCAACGCTGCTTTCTGTTTTTAATGTGAATTGGCATAATTTGATCAACCGAAACTATTTATGCAATACAAAATATTTAATCGTGTTCAATCATTTCTCATAAAACTCAATGGAAATTAAAAATGCTTGACTTTATAAGATATAACCCAGCAATGGTTTTGCATACCATATCACAACCCATATGTGTGATGTAAACAATATAGCTTTATCTCTATAATAAGACAAAATAAAGTTCATGCCCTTACCCTTTTTTTCCAAGTCAATTAATAATTTGGACTTCTTGTGAAGAATATCACTCACTAATTTTATTTCAATATTTTGGGACAATAATTCTTCCAATTTTTCAAAAATTTGTTGCCCCTATAAGGAAAAGATTCATTTATTTACTTATGTAAATGGTCACCCATTTTAAACCAAAATTTGGACAGTTTACAACCCCAAAATAAAACAATGTATAAAAATGGAATTAAAACAGAAAAGGCTAGATGCTACAATTAAACCTTCCCATGTATCCCACATCAAGTTCATTCCATGCCAACCTCAGCAGTTGGTGGTAAACCTAGGTCTTAAGTGCTTTTCAGAAGATTAAGGAGGTGGGGACCTTCTAGACCTCAGGGGGAAGAGTCTCTATAGAACAGAGGTTGCCATACAAAAGGCACACTTCCTAATTCCCTCGAGATGGCAGCATTGAAAGGAAGGGACCAGTGTGATCAGCAGGGATTACATTATATATAAAATCAGTGTGTTTATGGAACCTGGAAAGCTTAAAATGAAGTCAGAAGAACAGTGGACTACAGAGGAATTTATTTTTGAATGGTTTTGATATGCACATTTAAAAAGAGATTTAAGATAGATGAAAAGGTAATTGGGAATTGAAAAAAGATAAAATGGACTCTGAAACCGAATTGTGTACAAATGAAATGGAATGTATAAACTTTTGCCGAGATTTGAAATGGAAGAAGAGAAAGTTAAACGGAGCATGATGCTATATTTCTGTATCAGAAGCATCAAAGGGCTTCTATGGTGAAAGGATCAACCAGTGACATCACCATTCCCCAGGGGATGCCCAAATGGGGTCCATTCATATTCCTATTAGGTTGCTCTCTGAAGTATTACCCATCTATCTACTACAGTCCACTTTCAAACTGTTGAGTCAGCAGGAGCTGGAGGGAGTGATAGGAACTCACCCCGCCACATGACAGCAACCGGGTCTCAAACACAAGCCTGACGGTTGTCAGATCATCATCCTAACCATGTGAGCCACTGTGCTCCCCAGTGCATGGTAAAATGAGCTAAGAATTTTGGTTATAATATATAGAGATGGATCAACTGGGAGAAAAAATAGTTAAAAGGACTGTAAGTCATATTGTGTTACAATTTAAGAGGGAATTTTTACTAAATGATGTACTGTAGGTGTATGACACCAGAGAAATAAGTTAAGATGTATAAAGATACTTTTAATCACCATTGGAAATGTGGAAAATATGAAGGATCATTTTAACATGCATGGTAGATTTGTGAAAAACAATTTTTTTTGGATACAAATAAATATAATGATGCAATGGATTCTAAAGACTCACATTCAAATGAAATCAGAATAATTTATACTGGGATTTATGGATAACCAATTAGAAAAGACTTATGGAAGATTGGTTTAGTATATGGTAATTGCAATAAAACTACTGTATGCAGAACACTGGAAAAGTACTGAAATCTCCACAATGGAAGAATGGATTGTAATGATGATGGAACATGTGTAAACGGCAAAATTGACTGAATTAGGGATATGATAATTATATCTTTATTAAACACTGGAAACCTTTTATGGATTTTTGCTGAAAATGAGAAAAATGAATTGATTGTGTATGGATTTGCTGATTAAAAAGGTTGATTATGGGAAGAAAAGAATGATGATGTAATTTTAATCAGGAAGGAAAAAAGGATAAATTTGTTACAACCGCTTTAAGAAAGTTCATACATATTTCCTTTTCTTTTTTCTTTTGTCTATATTTCCTTTCACACTTTTTCATTTCACCTCATTTTTGTGTTCTTTAATCTTTATACTATTTCATGTTTAATCTATGAAATAATTCTTAATAAACATTATTTTTTAAAAGAAACATCAATGTCATTGTATCTATGTGTGTAAAATATACTGTTATGTGGTAGTGCTTCTATAAGACTTTAAAACTATTGTCTGGAAAAAGGATTTGAAGCTTACAAAGTCAGGAAGATAATAACAAGCAGAATGATATCTTACATTCCCCTTCAATAAGAACTCTGTCTAATTTTGTCTAATTTGAAGCCAAAAAGTTAAAATGATTGGAAGCCTTTACACTATCAGAAAAATCAGTGAGCAATTTTGAAAAGCAACTACATGCTAAATTTTGACAGTATCTTTGGCATGGAGATCGCAAACTACATTACTTCTAAAATTCATCTTATGTACTCTGACTTTTAAAAATTTCAAAGTAGGATAACATTGCAAGCTTCTGATTACATTAATCTGCTAATCAGCATTTTAGAAAATGCATTGACAGAAACTTGAATTTGGTAGTGATCCCTCAAATGAATCCAGAAAAAGCTTTGATATGATACAATTACATTTTTTTGAGCATGCCTATAAATTCTTAAGGCCTTGGTGAAGAGGCTTTTTCCCAACAAAACATAGTGACATTGTGTTTGGAAGCCATCTGACTCTAGAGAAACACTGTCTGTAATTCTAGACACAGCCATAATATACAATGCAACACACACAAGTGGAACAAGCTTGTGGTCCTTGTCTTATGACCACAATAGCCCCAAATTTCCATTGCTAAGGAAGACAGTTGTTAACTGAGTTGCTGATATAAATAGACGACTGAAATTCCCATACACTTATGGGGAAGAATAATTGCTATTAAATGAATATAATTCTAGATTTATACACAGATACAAAGAGAGATCCCTTAGTCTGGGATGGATAGATACTGAGATTTCTTTTCTATTTAAATTGCAATTTCTGTACAAAGAAGACTTAGCTTTCTAGATGTCCACCTTTCACCCTGGGGTATGAATTGATAACTATTTAAATGGAATCTAAATGATCTTTCTTAAAAACCATTATATGCATAGCTATAATGTTATCACTTGATCTTGCCAATATTTCAGCAGGGGCTTGGTTGTTCTTTTACCAAAAAATCAGTTTTTGCAACAGCAAAAGGTTGCAAAAACTGATTTTTTTTCAAGGTCTGTTTGGCCGATTTTGTGATAGTTTATATCACAAACTGACAAACTGGAACTATATTCATTTAAAAATTGCAGGTAAATCCTTCTAAAGAATGTTAAAGCAAAAAGTAGTATTAATGTTTGGGATCATCTTAATTCCTTATAAATATATTAATATGCTAAATGCCAGAGTGTGGAATAAACAAACATTCAATTAAAACATCTTTCAATTCACAGTTCAAATCAGAATTATTAGCAACTCCTCTCTAAATCACTTATTATATTGGAAAGTGTTTTGGAAGTCTAAAATTTGAACCTTCCAAATTCCTCAGTCCATTTGGTAGGCTGTAAATACAGTATTTTAAAACAAACAATCATACTGAATATCTGATAGACACCTGAACAATTTTAAATAGACATTTGTAATTTACAGGAATTTTGAATTATGGAGCAGGGACATCCCAATTTGTGGTCTTATATTTAAAGAATATTAATTACATTGCTTATAGCCTTAACTTGAGACTAATTAATCAAAATATAATTTTTCATAAATGGTATTGATGTTTTTATAAACATAAATAATGTAGACAATAAAATTTCCTTCTCATTACTATGAGACTTCACAAACAGCACAAAAATTGCATTTTCCCTATGTTAGAAATATTTTTTTGTTTTAACTATAGGGAAAAAATAAGACTGTTTAAAATTGCTGTGATAAACTAACATATTACTAAAGAACAAACAGAAAGGAATTTTACTGAGAAAATGGGTATTATTTATCCTTTATTGCAACCTTCTCATCCTGATTAAATAACAATTCCCAGAATCCCAACTGGCATCATTACAATCCAAGAATCAGGAAAGTGTCAGGATAGAGTATGTAAACTAATTTAGTAATTTTGAAAGAGATGCCTTTGAAAAGAACTTTATTTTGGGTCTAAATGCATATGAAAAAATCATTATAATAAAACTTGAAAAAGCCCACGATCAAGTTAGGCAACTCTTTATAATCTGATATCACTGTTTTCAGTATTAAACTTATATGATATGAAATATTATTAGTTACTCTGAAAGACTATTCTATAGGCAATTGCTTCAATCTCACAATGAGAATAACCAGAAATTATTTAAATAAAACCTGAAGGATTCAGACCCAGGCAAGAATGAATTGTAAAATGTACACCAAGCAGACAATAAGACTTGAAAAATTTTAAAAATGTACCTGCCATGGAGTTGGATGGCTGTGACTGAGGTTCCATTGGGAAGACACTATGTCAACAGATGCTTTAGCCATATTAAGTAAATTCATCCATCCCTGGAAAAGAGACAAATGGGATGGTGCACTGTCTGAATAGTTTATGCCTTCAGGAATATTTTCCACAAGAGCAACTCTGAGAAGACACAAAGAAAACAAAACAGGTTTTCAAATGTTCCCATTTCAGAAATGCATCAGTTCCCTGGGGGATTCTTTATGATAGGTGGGAGGGTGGAATCTTCTATCTCTTCCTGTCAAGCGCTGGGGAACTCAGCAGATTCAGGCAGTTCAAATCAGTATAAAGATTTTTATTTATTTATTTATTTATTTATTCATTCAATTTATATACCGCCCTTCTCCCATAGGACTCAGGGCGGTTCACAAGGTGTTTTTTTAAAACAATACAACAAATTACAAAACTTAAAATCAATTAAAAAGATTATATTGACCTTGAAATAAAACCCCAGTTAAAATACAATTAAAATCCCAATTAATATTCTCAGACCAGGCCAGAGAGCTCAAAGAGCCAGGTCTTCAGGTCCCGGCGGAATGAACGAAGGTCAGGGGCAGTCCTAAGCTCTACAGGCAGCTGATTCCAAAGGGCAGGCGCACCCACAGAGAAGGCCCTCCCCCTGGGTATTGTCCGCCGGCAATCTTTTACCGGCGGTACCCTGAGAAGACCCTCCCTGTGGGAGCGCACAGGACAAAGGGAACTTGATGCCGGCAGCAGGTGTTCCCTCAGATATCTCGGACCCAAGCCATTTAATTTAATTTAATTTAATTTAATTTAATAATATTTCTATACCGCCCTTCTCCCTGAGGACTCAGGGCGGTTCACAGGGCAAGAATAAAATACAAAGTTACAAATATTAAAAGGAAATTAATTAATTGCCCGATTTTAAAAGCCATTTAGGGCTTTATAGGTCATCACCAGCACCTTGAATCTCACCCAGAGGGCAACCGGAAGCCAATGCAGCTCGCAGAGCAGAGGTGTTACATGGGAGTATTGGGAAACCCCCATCACAACCCGCGCGGCTGCATTCTGCACCAGCTGAAGCCTCTGGGTGGTCCCCAAGGGCAGCCCCATGTAGAGAGCATTGCAGTAGTCCAATCAGGAGGTCATGAGTGCATGAGGGACTGTGCGCAGGTCATCTCAGTCCAGGTAGGGCCACAACTGGCGCACCAGGCAAACCTGGGCAAAGGCCCCCCTGGTCACGGCTCCTATATGGTCTTCAAAACTGAGCCGTGAATCCAGGAGGACGCCCAAGTTGCGAGCCCTATCAATGGGGGGTAACACCTCACCCCCCATCATTAAAGGTGGAATAGACTGGTTAGTCCGAGATGCCGGTATGCATAGCCACTCAGTCTTGGCAGGATTGAGACGAAGCCTGTTTCTCCCCATCCAGACCTGGACCGCCTCCAGGCAACGGGACATCATGGCGAGGGCATCACTGGGTTGGTTCAGGGTGGAGAGAAAAAGTTGGGTATCATCAGCGTACTGATGATACCCCACCCCGAAACCACAAATGATCTCGCCCAACGGCTTCATATAGATGTTGACCAACTGGCGGTCAAAGGAAATGAGCGGGAGACAAGAAAGGCATTCAAGGTAGGCTGGACAGAGATCTCTTGGGGGCTGGCAGAGATTCATGACTTATGACATGTTTGACCCCTCCCTTGGTCTCAGCCTGGTCTTCTCCTACACTGCCTTGACTGAAGATTTGGAGTTTGGATACTGGGGAAGGGAACTTGTGGTACATTACTCCACACATACTTGTATCTCTGAAAAATCCTAGCCTTCCTTCTTGTTATGCCATATTTTGTTCCCAAATTAGCATTCATGATTACAAATGCTATCTGTTTTCAGTTTTAAATATGTTTACGATTATAGAGAACAGTAAGCTAGTTATATTAGTATCTATATTTGTCTTTCAATTAGTATAGTGCTGCCTAACCTAAAATGGTAGTGTAGATCTCTAACATCTCAAGATACCAACCTTTACAAATCTTGCTACACATTCTACTGGTAAAATCAGTGATTATGTGGAATGTAAACACACATTTTGTGTGATCTTTCATTAAATCATTGTCCAAAATCTCAAGAAAACTAAATTCAGTGCTTCCGTAGAAGTAAAGATTCTTGGCCATGGATTTATTCATAGCTTAATAATTCTTTGAACTGAATCATTCTTATCCTTTGGTTGTGGAATCCACTAGGCATCCAGCTGTAAAGTTGCTGCTTTTTATTAATATATTACTTTTCATCTGATAGATCATCCATAATTTACATGTGTTGGTATTAAACATAAGAATGTGACATGAAGTCCCAGTTAACAGTATATTAATATTAAAACATTTTAAAATTGATTTTATTTTTTAAATTTAAATGACTTTAAAAAATGTTAAAGTTTTATTATAGTATCTGGTTGAAAATAAAATCTAAAATGTATTGAAGTATAATTTCTAAAGAGATTCTGCTACTCAGTGCACATAGCATTGAGTTAGATAGGCCAATTGTTTGATCTCTATCTTCCAAGGTGGACCATCTCCCAGAATAAGATTTTAAAAGCAGTGAGATAATAATAGAAACAAAAAACACAGAGTCACATTTTGCATTATATTTTCACTATGAGACAAAAAATATTTTTCTATCAGAAGAAATTTTGTTGTAATAAATTTTTGTCTGGTTAAGTGGCAATAGATTAAGAATGCAAATTGCTTCTCAGGAGAAGTGTGACTAATGATTTTAACATACTACACATTGCAAGGAAGATAAATATGAGCAAGAAAAAAGTCAATCAGGTCAAGGGCATCTTTACTGCAAAAAACACTAAAATGATATATAACATAGTGAAACTGACAAAATATCATCAAGGTACGTCTTGGTCCTTGACAGAGAAAATACAGAGTGAGCACCAGTTATAAATAAATGGTGAAAACTATAGCAAGTAGATGAATGTTTATACCTTGGTGAAATGATTATTAAAGATATTATTATTGAGAAATTTAAGAAGTACAAACATTGGCAAAGGGGTGGTAGGTAATATGTGGTCTGTTATGATGAATGATTGTTTATCAAAAAGAGAAAAAATGGCCCTGTATGACAATATGCTTCTTCCAGTACATTATATAGAAATAAGAGCTGGATATATCAGGAAAAACATAAAAATAAACTGACTGTAGAACAAGAAATGTACTGTATTCGCTGTAAATGTATTCTAAGCATGTAAATGAATTTCAATGTACTTAAAAAGTATTAACAAAGAGGAGCAAGTGAGGGACAGTGGGCGAGAGAAAGAATAAACTATGAATAGTAACTAAATGCATATGGATATGAGCTAAGAAATACAAAAGAAATACGTTGAGGTGGTTGGGTCATATTGAGAGAATGAATGAGAATCCTGCTCCAAAATAGGTTGAGAGGAAGGGGAAAACTGAAAATTGTGAGACGTTAATGAAGAAAATAAGATGTATGAAGTGGTTGCGGTATAGATATGCTGCAAGCAATGACAGTTTGAAAGGACAGGGAAGTATAATGAGATATATAGCGAATGTGTTGGTGTAAAATAGATTATTCTGTTTCTTTTTCTTATCTCAGATCTTTAATTTCTTTAGCTTAGTATTTTTTTACCCTTTTATGCACTCTCCCTACATTGTTTATCCCAAAATGGAATACATGATAGGTATGTATCACCTTGATCTAGAAACCTGTGTTGAATGAGGAACAAACCTATAGGGTATGGAAAAGCCAGGAGTAAAGAATGCATTTTTAGCACTATCTAGTTTCCGATGGGGAAACTAGATGGATTACTGCCTTGTCGTGGCGAAGGGGCTTGCGTAATTCAATGAAGCTATGAGCTATGCCGTGCAGGGCCACCCAAGACGGAAAGGTCATAGAAGAGAGTTCTGACAAAACGTGATCCACTGGAGAAGGAAATGGCAACCCACTCCAGTATCTTTGCCATGAAAACCCTATGGACAGTACCAAAAGGCAAAACGATATGACGCTGGAAGATGAGCCCCTCAGGTCGGAAGGCGTCCAATATGCTACTGGGGAAGAGCAGAGGGCTAGTACTAGTAGCGCCAGAAAGAATGAAGCGACTGGGCCAAAGCCGAAAGGACGCTCAGCTGTGGATATGTCTGGTGGTGAAAGGAAAGTCCGATGCTGTAAAGATTCTTTCTCCATAGGAACCTGGAATGTAAGATCCATGAATCAAGGAAAGCTGGACGTGGTCAAACAAGAGATGACAAGACTAAACATCGACATCTTAGGTATCAGCGAACTAAAATGGACAGGAATGGGTGAATTTAATTCAGATGACCATCAGGTATACTACTGTGGGCAAGAATCCCTCAGAAGAAATGGAGTAGCCTTCATAGTCAATAAAAAAGTAGGAAAAGCAATACTGGGATACAACCCTCAAAATGACAGAATGATCTCAGTTCGAATCCAAGGCAAACCATTCAATATCACAGTAGTCCAAGTCTATGCCCCAACCACCGGTGCTGAAGAGGATGAAATTGACCGGTTCTATGAAGCCCTACAGCACCTTATAGAACTAACACCCAAAAATGATGTCCTTATCATCATGGGAGATTGGAATGCTAAAGTAGGAAGCCAAAAGATAACTGGAATAACAGGCAAGTTTGGCCTTGGAGTACAAAATGAAGCAGGGCACAGGCTGATAGAATTTTGTCAAGAGAATACGATGGTGATAGCAAACACTCTTTTCCAACAACCCAAGAGATGGCTTTACACATGGACATCACCAGACGGTCAACACAGAAATCAGATTGACTATATGCTCTGCAGCCAAAGATGGAGAAGCTCTATACAGTCAGTAAAAACAAGACCATGAGCTGACTGTGGCTCAGACCATGAGCTTCTTGTTGCAAAGTTTAGGCTTAAATTAAAAAAAGTAGGGAAAAGCGCTAGGCCAGTCAGGTATGAATTAAATCATATCCCTGTTGAATATACAGTAGAGGTGACAAATAGATTTAAGGAATTAGATCTGATAGACAGAGTGCCTGAAGAACTATGGACAGAGGTTCGCAACATTGTACAAGAGGTAGCAACCAAAACCATCCCAAAGAAAAAGAAATGCAAGAAAGCAAAATGGCTGTCTGAGGAAGCTTTGCAAATAGCTGAGAAAAGGAGGGAAGCGAAAGGCAAGGGAGAAAAAGAAAGATATGCCCAATTAAATGCAGAATTCCAAAGAATAGCTAGAAGAGATAAGAATGCCTTCTTAAATGAACAATGCAAAGAAATAGAAGAAAACAATAGAATAGGGAGGACCAGAGATCTTTTCAAGAAAATTGGAGAGATGAAGGGAACGTTTCATGCAAAAATGGGCATGATAAAGGACCAAAATGGCAGGGACCTAACAGAGGCAGAAGAGATTAAGAAGAGGTGGCAAAATTACACAGAAGAACTATACAAGAATGAGCTTAATGTCCCTGATAATCACAATGAGTTGGTCACGGACCTCGAGCCAGACATCCTAGAATGTGAAGTGAAGTGGGCCTTAGAAAAGCTGAGCAACAACAAAGCTAGTGGAGGTGACAGTATTCCAGCTGAGCTATTCAAAATCTTAAAAGATGATGCAGTAAAAGTGCTACACTCAATTTGCCAGCAAATTTGGAAAACTCAACAGTGGCCACAGGATTGGAAAAGATCAGTTTACATTCCAATTCCAAAGAAAGGCAGTGCCAAAGAATGTTCAAACTATCGCACCATTGCACTCATTTCTCATGCTAGTAAAGTTATGCTTAAAATTCTACAAGCTAGACTCCAACAGCATGTGGATCGAGAACTACCAGAAGTACAGGCAGGATTTCGAAGAGGCAGAGGAACTAGAGATCAAATTGCTAACATACGCTGGATCATGGAGAAAGCTAGAGAGTTCCAGAAAAACATCTACTTCTGCTTCATTGACTATGCTAAAGCCTTTGATTGTGTGGATCATAACAGACTGTGGCAAGTCCTTAAAGAGATGGGCATACCAGACCATCTTATTTGTCTCTTGAGAAACCTATATGCAGGCCAAGAAGCAACAGTGAGAACTGGACACGGAACCACTGATTGGTTCAAAATTGGGAAAGGAGTCCGGCAAGGCTGTATACTGTCGCCTTGCCTATTTAACTTATATGCAGAGTACATCATGAGAAAGGCAGGGCTAGATGAATCAAAAGTTGGAATTAAGATTGCCGGAAGAAACATCAACAACCTAAGATATGCAGATGATACCACTCTAATGGCAGAAAGTGAAGAGGAACTAAAGAGCCTCTTGTTGCGAGTGAAGAAGGAGAGTGCAAAAGTCGGGTTGAAACTAAACATTAAGAAAACCAAGATCATGGCATCTGGCCCTCTCAATTCCTGGCAAATAGATGGGGAAGAAATGGAGGTAGTGACAGATTTTATTTTCCTGGGCTCCAAGATCACTGCAGATGGGGACTGTAGTCAAGAAATTAAAAGACGCTTGCTCCTGGGGAGGAAAGCCATGGCAAATCTAGACAGCACACTAAAAAGCAGAGACATCACCCTGTCAACAAAAGTGCATATAGTCAAGGCTATGGTCTTCCCAGTTGCAATGTATGGCAGTGAAAGCTGGACCATAAGAAAGGCTGAGCGCCAAAGAATTGAAGCCTTTGAACTATGGTGCTGGAGAAGACTCCTGCGAGTCCCTTGGACTGCAAGGCGATCAAACCGGTCAGTCCTAGAGGAGATCAACCCTGACTGCTCTTTAGAAGGCCAGATCCTGAAGCTAAAACTCAAATACTTTGGCCACCTAATGAAAAGGAAGGACTCACTGGAGAAGAGCCTAATGCTGGGAAAGATTGATGGCAATAGAAGAATGGGACGACAGAGAATGAGGTGGCTGGATGGAGTCACTGAAGCAGTAGGCGTGAGCTTAAATGGACTCCAGAAGATGGTAGAGGACAGGAAGGCCTGGAGGAACATTGTCCATAGGGTCGCGATGGGTCGGACACGACTTTGCAACTAACAACAACAACAACAAGTTTCCGATACCCATCAACTCTAAATAAGTCATGAAAGAAGAAAAAGTTGCCCAGACTACAATCTCCCTGCCCTTCAAGTGTAATAACTCTCCCACAACATTAATCTACTAATAGGAAACAGAAATGAAAAATTACATATCTACTGAGCCTAGCTTCATTCTTTCTGCTGCGCTTTTCCGAAACTATCTATTTAAAAATATTAAGGTTTAGAAGGATTACGGGCAAATAACAGTCTATGATCAAAAGCTTCCCTGTTAAGAGATTGCCTTACCTAATATTCTTTGGTGAGGCCATCTAGACAGGGTCTGCTGAAGGTCTTCTCTTGGCAAGAGGAGCATGGATCAGAAGGCCAGACACATTCTCCAAGAGATGTGTTTGGCCTTCTTAATTCTAACATTAAGGAAGATTTTCTTTTATAGGCAGAATTTTGGCACCCGTGTGCATTAGAAGCCATTATAAATTTTAAATAATACTATGCATTTTAAGTGAGTTTCAACTGAAAGAATCTTTTGGATGACAGTAAGACAATACTGTGAGTATTAGTGTTCAGCAGAATAGAATAGAATAGAATAGAATAGAATAGAATAGAATAGAATAGAATAGAATAGAATAGAATAGAATAGAATAGAATAGAATAGAATAGAATAGAATAGAATAGAATAGAATAGCAAAATTGGAAGGGACCTTGTAGGTCATCCAGTCCAATCCCCCCACCCAAGCAGTCCAGATGGCAGTCCAGTTTTTTCTTGAAAGCTTCCAGTGATGAAGCTCCCACAACTTCTGAAGGCAATCTGTTCCATTGGTTGATTGTTCTCACTGTTAGAAAACTTGTTATTTCTAGGCTGAATCTCTCCTTGATCAGTTTCCATCTGGTATTCCTTGTCTGGCCTTCAGGTGTTTTGGAAAATAAGTTGATCCCCTATTGATGGCAAAAGGGAAAAAACTGCCCCTGTGTCTAGTTGCTTTGGCATGCAATGCCCTACAGCACCGTCCTGAGGGGAGGAGTTGAACGTATAACTATGGCTGCACTTAATACCCATGATATTAGGACCTGTGCAAATGGCAACTCAAGGAGGAAAATTTTCAGAAGGCTTTATGGTCCTGAAGCCCATTGCTGAAATTTATATAAAAAACCAACCATTGTTCAAAATGCTGGTCATTAGCTACTCATCCAGTTGATAATGGCAGAATTTTGCACAGCTTACTGTATCTCCTGGCTTGGGAAAATGAGGTGGAGTTTATTGTGGTTGCTTCTAAGACAGGGGAGGGGAGGGTTGCACTGAGAAGAGTCTTTGCAGTGGGGTAGTTCATTTGTTATCAGTGAATGGCTGAGTGTGAGATCTCAGCCAATCTCAGTGTATATACATGGTTGTACTTTGACAATAAATGTTCATTCACCTTCAAATAAGTGAGTGAGAAGGTAGAAATATAGGTGGATGAATGGATGGATATCTGTGTAGGTATTCAGAAGTTACTTGAGAGCACTGAGAATATACACTAATTGAGAAAAGATTTTAAACATTCTGAATTCTTACCAAATATAAGAACAAGACAAGGAATGCTAACACATTTTACCACGTATTACTGAAATACAAAAATGCAAATGTGAATGAAAAGAAAAGTCTATTGTCAATATACACAAAAATGTATTTCTCTTTGAATAATAGAAAGGTAATGAGCCATGGAGACTGTTGATGAATACCATTTAAAGAAAACAAATCTGTATAAGCCAGGGGTGTCAAACTCAATTTCACTGAGGGCCGCATCAGCATTGCGGTTGCCCTCAGGGGGCCGGGTGGTTATGGCCTGGGTGGGCGTGGCCTACTGGGTGGGTGTGGCTAGAGTGTGTATGGCCTACTGGGTGGGCATGGGCAGCTCTACATCGTTCGCATCAAGGGTGCCTATGGGGGCCTGGGCAGGAGTGGGACAGATCTGAGGGTCTCTGGCAGAAGGAGGGTCTCTGGGCCAGGGCCAAGGCAGTGGGGGCCGTTCCCTCACTGTTTCCAGGATGGCTTCACGGGCCTCATGAAACCACTTTGCGGGCCGGATGTGGCCCCCGGGCCTTGTGTTTGACACGTCTGGTATAAGCCATGTGGTTAACCTGTTTATTGTTTCCTAATGCCAAAAATGTCATGGGTATCTATGGTTACTCACCTCCTTTGTTACCTAACATGTGAAGGTGCATCAGTCCAACAAACCATAAAATAAACAGCCCAAAGACAGTTAAAATTCCAAACATACAGCAAGACAGAGGACTACAAAGTGGAATAAGCGAAGATAAAAGGGGAAAACTGCAATTTATAAAATGTGCTTGGGAATACATACACTGTATTGTATTACAGTGGGTATTTTTGTAACACAAATGCCAAATTTTATTTTACTTTTATGAAGGCTTTCTCCCTTCTGGAAACATGGAATCAGTTATTTTATTTATTTTTATTTTTATTTTAATTCCATTTATATCCCGCCCTTCTCCGAAGACTCAGGGCGGCTTACAAGCTTAGCAGTAGCCTTCATTCTATGTATATGCCTGCTTATTATTAGGGCTTTCACACACACCCCAAGCGGCATTATTACAAAGTCAGCTTATTGCCCCCAACAATCTGGGTCCTCATTTTACCTACCTCGGAAGGATGGAAGGCTGAGTCAACCTTGAGCCTGGTGGGATGCGAACCTGCACTAATTGCAGGCAGCAGGTGTTACTTAAGGAGGCATTAGCCCACTGCTCCACCAAGGCTCTATTTGCAAGAATTATTTGAATATAACATAGCATAGCATAGCATAACATAACATAACACTTTTGATATGTTGTTCCACTGGTTAATTCTTCTAACTGTCACGAAGTTTCTCCTTACTTCTAGGTTGCTTCTCTCCTTGACTAGTTTCCATCCATTGCTTCTTGTCCTGCTTTCAGGTGCTTTGGAGAATAGCTTGACTCCCTCTGCTTTGTGGCAGAAAAGAGATATTGGAACACTGCTATCATGTCACCCCTCACTCTTCTCTTCGTTCAACTACACATACCCAATTCCAGCAACTGTTCCCTATATGTTTTAGCCTCCAGTCCCCCAATCATCTTTATTGCTCTTCTCTGTACCCTTTCTAGAGTCTCAACATCTCTCAATATAATGCTCACTTGCACAATACTAGCACAAAATGCATGTTGTTTTGTGAAGCTCTTGGTGCTCTCTGAGTTTGGTTGTTTGCTTGCAGATGTTTCATTAGGTTAGCAGTAACATAGCATCATTAGGTAACTTTAGCAATGATAAGGTTACCTAGGTAGATAATGAAACATCTCCAAGCAAACAACCCAACTCAGAGGGCACCAAAGATTCCACAGTACAACTTTGATCTATTGATATTCTCTTTTATTGCACTGTTTATTGTTTTAAACAGAAGGTCAGCATTTCATTAAAACTGCCCTTTGTCTTAAAAAAGGAAGGGAAAAAAATACAAATATCAAATTTATACGTAGTGCAAGAAGATAATTTGAATTCGCAAATAAAAGATACACATAAATTTATAATTTAAAAAGAAAAAGATAGGAAGAAAATTTTTAAAAAACTAAAAAATATTCTTGTCCACATTTCAAAATGTAGGCACTAGATTTTATGCTACTTTAGTATCTATTAATTTAAAGACATGAAGTCTAATTTCAGCTCATATGAATATTAGTGTGCATTGCTTTTTAGGGTTGTTGTGCATGATAATGTACATCTTATTTATGTATAAATTACTTTTTCTATAAAATGGTAAACTACCTGTCATTCAATATGAAACTCAGAACAGAGTACATAATACTATAACAAAATAATATCCAAGTTAGTTATCTTATAAAGGTTATCTTATAAAATATTATAAGGTAAGAAGCATAAAATAAGCAAAATATCTCAAAAAGTGATGTAATAAAAATGACAAAAGTAAGGATGCAAACTTTGACATAACACAAACACCTGCTGGCCCTTATTTACAAAGTTTATAAATAATTTGAACGAGTCAAAGGCTCTGTGTTTAAATGGATACATTAAATGGATACATTACTTCTAAAATTCATCTTATGTACTCTGACTTTTTAAAAGAATTGCAAGGTAGGATAACATTGCAAGCTTCTGATTACATTAAGCTGCTGGATACTGGATGGATACTGAAAGCAAGCATTAAAAACGCCTGTTTTTATATAAGGATTGTTTGTATTGACTATTCTGTTGCCCACTGTCACTTCTCATGAGAAGGGTGGCTATATAAAATTGATTAATTAATAAATAAACAGATAAACAAGACAGACAGAATAATCATAGGGCCAAGGTCAAAAGTTTATAATTAAGTTACATTCAGCTGCTAATTCCAGAGACCCAGTCCAGAAGTCTAGAATAAAAAACAACAACCTAGTACTGTATCAAAGAAGGATTATGCTAGATACATGTTTTTGGAGGAGGCAAGATACAGTGTCCTCCTGTATTCCATTTTAATGAACAGCATGTTCCATTTGTGTAAAGCATTATATTGTTTTCAAGTGGTCAACTGTATATTCACATTCTAATTCCAAACTTACTTTGGCACCTTTCTCATTCCAAAGCAGACTTGACTTGCATGGGTTCAAGAAAATAAGGAGAACAATAGAGCTATCAACAACAGCATGCAAAATGAGATGATAGAATTCCATTTTCCTCTATAAGCTTTGCTAGAAACATTCTAAACTATGTTCAGAAAAATACATTTGAAAACATAGTTAACTAAAGAATCATGCCTGCAGGTAAACCACATTTTAAATATGAAACATACATTATATTCACCTTTATTTCTGTTATTCATTTGGATGTTTATGTTAATATGAGAAAAAAATTGTAATATGGCCATGAAATCTGATCAATTTAAACCCACAATTAAAAATGTTCCCTATTGAGCGTTGGGTTCAAATGGATGATATTGTCAAATTAGAGATTTTTTCAAAATTCTGACATTCACATTGCTCTTACAAATGAATTGCAATTCACCTTGTTTTTGTACCTCTAAAGCAAGTTTTAAACTTTTTTTCTATGTATTTTTTGCATTACAGCAGCCATTTATCCCCAAAAAAGAAACTTTGTTTGTTACCTCTTACCGACAGTTATTTTGACAGTTTTTTTCTGTAAGTCCATATTCATCTTCTCCAACAATATCCACTGCTGAAAATATCAGTGCAGCCAGAATTGCAAAGCAGCAAACCAATGAAAAAATCACGATGCATTTTTGCTGGGACTGAAAGACATTAAAAGAAGAAATTTAGGTCAAAATAGCCAAGAATCTTTCCAGATATTGCAAACACTATATAGTTTAGTCTAAAAATATTTTGTTTTGATCTAAAAATTTCTCAAATTTTATATCAAAAAAGATGCATCAAAAAAGGTAAAGCATTGTTTGTTTTTGACTATTTTCTCACAACCATGTTAACACTGTTTTTTACCATACATCATCTATACCATGATATGGACAAAATGCTTTGATCTTATCCTAACTTTAGAGAAAAATAGACTACTGAAGAACTGACAAAAACACAAAACCCCTCACTTTCAGGTTATTTAGAAATAATAAATAATGCTAATAAAAATAGCCATAGTGTGCATAAAGAATGACTCCCATTTCATACTAAAATTCAAAGCACATCTGTCTTGGATGGATGGACTATTATTGCCTTACAGCTTATCATTATTGAGAACTCCAACCACTCATTAGAAGTTTGGTAAGAAAATAAGGGCTGCCACTTGACAAAATTTAATATCAGATAACAAAACATAACTTCCAAAACAAACCAGCCAAAATAATAAAAAAATCCTCCATAATTTAATATAAACTAAAAAAAACCTCTCCCTTTCAGTGAAACCAGGTGACCTCCATGATGCCATCTTAAAAATTAAATACAGTAATAGACATAATTGAAGTAATCTTGTATACTTTTCCTGAAACCTGACAAAAGAAAAGAATTAATTAATATACAAATAAGAGAGCCAGTTTGAAGACCATAGGTTCTAGTCCCACCTTTGCAATAAAGCCAGCTGGGTGACCTTAAGCCAGTTATTCGAGCGGTCTTGAGAGTAGTATTATCTGGACTGAGTTTGATCCTATGACTCCTGAGGAGGTGGACAGGATTATGGGGAGGCTGAGCTCTACCACCTGTTTATTGGACCCGTGCCCCTCCTGGCTGGTTTATTCAGCTCGGGAGGAGACACGAGGCTGGTTCCAGGCAGTGATATCTGCCTCTTTGAGTGAGGGTGTCTTTCCTGCCACCTTGAAGGAGCTGGTGGTGAGACCCCTTCTCAAGAAGCCTGCCCTGGACCCAGCTGTTTTAAATAACTACCGTCCGGTCTCCAACCTTTGCTTTTTGGCGAAGGTTGTTGAGAGTGTGGTGGCGCATCAGCTTCCTCTGTTCCTGGAGGAAACTGATTATCTGGACCCATACCAATCGGGTTTCAGGCCCAGGTACAGCACGGAGACGGCATTGGTCGCGCTGATGAATGATCTCTGGTGGGCTCGGGACAGGGGCTGCTCCTCTGTCCTAGTCCTTTTAGATCTCTCAGCGGCTTTTGATACCATCGACCATGGTATCCTGCTGCGATGTCTCGGGGGGTTGGGAGTGGGGGGCACTGTTTTATGGTGGTTCTCCTCCTACCTTCTGGGCCGTTCACAGTCGGTGTTGACAGGAGGGCAGAGGTCCACCCCGAGGCCTCTCATTTGTGGAGTTCCTCAGGGGTTGGTCCTCTCTCTCCTCCTGTTCAACATCTATATGAAGCCGCTGGGTGAGATCATTCGTGGCTTCGGGGTGGGGTATCATCAGTACACTGATGATACCCAACTTTTTCTTTCCACCCCAAACCAACTCAGTGATGCCCTCGATGTGATGTCCTGTTGCCTGGAGGCGGTTCAGGTCTGGATGGGGAGAAACAGGCTCTGACTCAATCCTGCCAAGACTGAGTGGCTATGCATACCGGCATCTCGGGAAAACCAGTTTTGTCCATCGTTAACTATGGGGGGTGAGGTGTTACCCCCCATTGATAGGGCTCGCAACTTGGGCATCCTCCTGGATTCACGGCTCAGTTTAGAAGATCATATAGGAGCCGTGACCAGGGGGGCTTTTGCCCAGGTTCGCCTGGTGCGCCAGTTGCGACCCAAGATGCCCTACGCACAATCACTCATGTGCTCGTGACCTCCCGTTTAGACTACTGCAACACTCTCTACATGGGGCTGCCCTTGAGGACCACTCGGAGGCTTCAGCTGGTGTAGAATGCGGCCGCGCGAGTTGTGATGGGGGCTTCCCGATACTCCCATGTAACACCTCTACTCCACGAGCTGCATTGGCTTCGGTTGCCCTTCAGGTGAGATTCAAGGTGCTGGTGATGACCTATAAAGCCCTTAATGGCTTGGGTCCGGGTTATCTGAGGGAACACCTGCTGCCGGCATCAAGCTCCCTTCATCCCGTGCGCTCCCACGGGGAGGGCCTTCTCAGGATACCGCCGGTTAAGGAATGCCGGCGCGTTATTCCTAGGGGAAGAGCATTCTCTGTGGGTGCACCTGCCCTCTGGAATGATTTACCCATGGAACTTAGGACTGCCCCCGATCTGCGTTCATTTCGCCGGGACCTGAAAACCTGGTTTTTCGAGCTATCAGGCCTGGACTGAAGGGGTTTTAGCTTTTTAAATATTGTTTTAATTGGGCTTAATTAATTTAATGTATTTTAATTCTATATTATTTTTATATTGTATTTTATGCTGCCCTGTAAACCGCCCTGAGTCCTTCGGGAATAGGGTGGTATAGAAATTTAATTAATTAAATAAATAAATATTCTCTCTGAGCCCTAGGAAATGACAAATCATTTCCCCAAAAAATATTGCCTAGTCCAAGCAGTTACCAGGAGTCAACATTGACTTGGAGATGCATACTTAAGTACATTGAAGAATCTCTGGACAACTATCCCAGTGGCTTCATATTAGTGAAAATAACTCTGGAGACAAAATTAAAAAGTATAGATCCCCAAGCTGAAATCTGTTCTTTTAAACTTATATTTAAAATTTAAAAATCAGCTTAGATGGTTTCCTTCCTTTTGTTCAACCATGAATCAATTACATGTTCTTCCAGCTCTTAATGATAATTTCTATTTCAAATATAAATACTTCATCCCACAGAATTCACCAATTCTAGTCAGTTTCTTTAAGATATATATTTATTTGAAATGATTACAACCCTTAGCCATATTTATGCAGATATATACAGTACCATACTAATATAGCCTTCCCCCATCTGCCATGTTCTTGCGGTATTAGGACTGCTAGCTGGAAACAGAAATTACCATCCTAATACATCAGAACAGATCTAGCTTCGAGGAGGTTGGCCTGATGTATTTATTTTGATAGCAAGACAGAAGACATAATAAATTATATTGCAAACGGAACTTGGATTGTTTTTCAAATGCACACCACACGTCTCCCTCTCTATAGCTAAGTGTTATCTGTAGAGAAAACTGCCATCTGTGTACTGAAATAATTTCTTTCTTTCAACCTCAATTCTCTAAAGCTATCCAACTCTTATTCAAAGCAGAAATTGAAAGACTGAACACTGCTTTTGAGAATCAGTCAATGAATTGAAATAAACTGGAATGTGTTGCTTTACATCAGAAGAGCAGTAGATCTTCTACTGTGAAAAACAGAAGAATAGAGTAGTTATCATTGTTAACAAAAGGATGTCAAAATTAATATTCAAATATTAGCCTCCAAAATGACAGAATGATGTCAATTCAGGTCCAAGGCAGCTTGGTGTTGCTAGACGTGTTCCAACAACAGATATGAAGTAAACAGAAGATGAACAATTCTGTGTAATTTGCAACACCATGTCAGTACCACACCAGCAAGAAAAAAGATAACATGCTTAACCTGAAAGAAAAATATCATCTGAAATAAAACAGACAACAAACAAATGGTTCTGCCAATTAAATCCAATGTTTGTAACAGATTCTTTCTTTGAACAAGCTAAATAACTACCTTCTAACAACTTCTTCAAATGAGTGTCACTAGACAAAGTGGAATCAAATATACTGTACAATATATGCAAAGATGGAGAAGTTCTGTTCAGTCAGCGAAAGCCAAATCAGGCGTTGTCTGTGAATCAGACCTTTAATTTCTTGCAAAACCAAAACTCGAACTAAAGAAAACAAGTAAGGTCACCAAATTCACACGAAACAACACCAGCAACGTTTCCTTTGATTATGCAGTGAAAATTAAAAAAATAAATTAAATGGATTAGATTCGATAAATTGAATGCTTAAAAATCTCTGGGCTGAAATTTATAACATTAACAAACATAAAAAAATGACAGCAGAGGCTACTATAGCAAATTATGAACCACTCTTAAAAACATAGGTATACTGGACCAATTGAACAATTAATATGATAACCAGGAAACTTCTTACAGCAATTAAGGGAGCAATTAAATCAGAATCAGAAAAGTACTAAAGTTGTACATGATGACCTTACTTATTTAACTTACATGTAGAATATGTAATGAAAAATGCTGATTAGAAAAAAAATAAAAATTGTAATTAAAATTTCTGGAAGAAATATCAACAACCTTAAAAAGCTGTTTATACAACTATGATGGTTGGAACTGAGGAAGACTTAAGGAATTTCTTCTTGAAGATGAAAAGAACAATGCAAAAGCCGGTCTGCTGCTCAATGTTTTTTTTTAAAAAAAAAACTAAAAAATAAATTTATGCCAACAATGGATATAAGCAGAGAAGAAGTTGATGCTTATCTTCCTAGGCTCAAAATTCACAGGGATGGTGATGGTGTAGCCATGAAATAAAAAGACATCTGCTACTTGTGAGAAAGATGACAGATCTAGACAAAATATTCAAGTGCAGAGACATCACACTGACAATAACAGCGTGAATTGTAAAGACTATATTTTTCCCAATTGGAACATATGGTTGTGAAAACTGTACCATCAGAAAGGCCAAGAGAAGATAAATTAATGCCTTTGAATTATGGTGCTAGAGAAAAATGGTTGAGAATACTTTGGGCCATGGGAAGCAAAATATTACAATACTAAACAACATAACACTGGATTGCTTGCAAGAAGCACTAATAAGGATAGTGATGTTTAAATATTTTAGAACCATAATGCAAAGGCAAAAGATTCAAGAAAAAAGCCCAATAGTTGGGGGGAAATATAAAAAAAATTCATGGAAGACAAGGTTGCTAGATACAATCACTGATGACACAAACATGAATTACAACAAAGAAACAATTATTGGCAGACAATCCTTGTGAAATGATATCCATTAGGTTGCAAACGCAGAAAATCAACTGAATGACTGAATAACAAAATCATATGAGAATTTAAACAGCCACATTTACCTCTTATTATAGGCCAGTGAATGCATGTGTGCAATTCAACTTCCATTAGCAGTGGGCTGGCAGACACACCTCCACAACTCAACTTGCATCCACACCGCCCCACCACTTGTGCAGCCCGGTTCCCCTCTTCCCCCCCCCCCGGCTGGGCCACCAAACCACTGTACTACAGTTAGTAATAAATGTGTTAAAAGAATATTACGTGCATAAATGTAAGAAAATAAATTAACACTATGTGAATTATGTTTCTTTTGTATATTTCCAAAACACAATATAATTGATTAGCCTTTTTGTTTGGTGTATTCATGTTCAATAAAAACAAAGCAAAGATAAATAGGTATTTAACTGAAATATTAAATATCACATACAAGTTTCAATTTGCCTTTCTTAATGTTCTTTCAGCTATATTTTTAATATAAAACTATACTGTCTATAATATTGCCTATAATTTAACATAGGTTATAAGTTATTCCATATAATTTAACATTAAAACCTTTCTCTGCTTTAGATTATGTTCTTTTTGGGTCTAGTCACCAATATTGTTTCTGTTCTTTTCCCCCAAGAATGAAGTTAAAAGTATTCCCTGTCAGGCTTTGAATTGGTTACCATAGTAACTCTTTTTTTTTCTTTACAGAATTCAGACTACTACAGTACAAGTTTTATTCCTGCAAGAGTACTAGGAAAACACTAAGTAACAAATCTGAAATTGTAAGAAGAGTAAAACAACAACATTAAAGAAGAGTGACATTTGGAGGATATGCCTGTTTTTCCACAAGATATTTCCACAAGATGGCGGCGCGTCCACACGCAGCGGCTCTGAGCTCCCGGTACTGGTGTGTGGTGATTGGACTAATATGTGTATGGATGAATGTGCACAGTGTAGAGCAAGGGGCTAAAATAGCCTACTCACGTATTTTAGCTAATCTCAATGTACACATGTTGTACTTTGACAATAAAAGGTTTATTATTATTTTATATGCAAAAAAATTGTATTGAATCTTGTAAGTACATCACACATAATACTTACACAAGAGAATAGTA
Source organism: Vipera ursinii (assembly GCF_947247035.1). NCBI lineage: Eukaryota > Metazoa > Chordata > Lepidosauria > Squamata > Viperidae > Vipera > Vipera ursinii. Next base: position 288,872,971 of record NC_139512.1, read on the forward strand.
TAAAATGGTGCAAATTCCTTACATATGGTGCTATTTCTGAATATTGCAACTACGTGAGTGGAATAGTACATCTTATCCCCAAAGGTGAAGCAAGCCCCCTACTGACCTTATGGAAGAAAGTTAAGACCTGGCTCGGCCAGTCAGAAGATGTGGTCTAAGAATATTATGCAACTCTGGAGATGACAAATGGTTTGAGAGCACTCCCTCTGCCCTGCTAAATTTTTAATCTTTTAACCTTGTTAACTTTCAAACTTTTTTTTAACTTTTAAATTGTACATTTTAACCTTATTTTTTAACTCTGTTCTAATCACAGTTTTTAATAACAGTTTTATACTCTTTTATGATGATTGTTTGTAAGCCACATACTTTGTTTCCCTGAAAAACCTACCCCAAAAATAAGCCCTAGCTTGATTTTTGGGGGTGGGCCTAATATAAGCCCTACCCCAAAAATAAACCCTAGTTTTGGGGTGAGGTGCATGCCTAAAAATCAAGCTAGGGTGGGGATGTGGGGATGGAGCTGCCCCACGTGCCCTGCACCTGCTTACTGTTACAGCCAGGCCTCCTGTGAATTGACACCTGCCTCACATTGCTGGCCCACTTCTTCTGCCTGCATTTCACCATCAAATGCCTTCCAGAAAAGCCTCTGCAGCCAAGAACTAAGCTACAGATTCAATCCATAGCTCGGATTCAATCCATAGCTCGGTTTTCAGATGCAGAGGCCTTTCCGGAAGGCTTTTGATGGTGAAATGTAGGCCGGGGGCCACCGTGCATGTCAATCTGGAGCTCCATTCTCAGCTACAGAGGCATTTCTTTCAGCCACAGAAGAAATGGGCCGGTTGGGCAGGCCTGTTGGTGCTGTCACCTCAATGTCAGACAGTGGAAAAGACACCCCCCAAAAATAAGACCTGGTGCCTCTTTTGGAGGCAAAAAAAGTTAAGACCAGGTCTTATTTTCAGGGAAACATAGTAGTTGAGGTTGATGGTGTAGAAATTTGATAAATAAAATACAATAAATACAATACAAAGGTAATTTATTCAGTTTTTCAGAGAGCAATAGACAAAATTATATACACCAGCTGTTTATTACAAAACTACTTCTTACTGGATGTCATGTTGAAGAAATAGTAATGCCCATTTACATTATCTACAAAGATGAATGTTATATATCAGACATGTCAAACACAAGGCCCGGGGGCCGGATCCGGCCCGCAAAGTGGTTTCATGTGGCCTGCGAAGCCATCCTGGAAACAGTGAGGGAACGGCCCCCACGGCCTTGGCCCTGGCCCAGAGACCCTCCTTCTGCCAGAGACCTTCAGATCTGTCCCACTCCTGCCCAGGCTCCCATAGGCACCCTTGATGCTAACGATGTAGAGCTGGCCACACCCACCCAGTAGGCCATACGCACTCTAGCCATGTCCACCCAGTAGGCCACGCCCACCCAGGCCACACCTACTCGGCCCCTTGAGGGCAACCACAATGCTGATGTGGCCCTCAATGAAATTGAGTTTGACACCCCTGTTATATATCTATCTATAATCTATATCTATCATATATATCTATCATCAATATCTATATCTATCTATCTATCTCTATCTCTATATAGCTATATCTATACATATATATCTGTATCTATATCTATATATTTATAGATATAGATATAGACAGATAGATATGAAACTCCATTGTCTTGAATAATAGTACCCCATTTTATAAATGCTACCTATATTTTTGTTACTCGGTAGTACAAATCATTTCCAAACAAATTGCTCTCTACAGTTGTGCATTGAGATTGGACCGTTCTTGACTTCTTTGTAACAAACTTTAATATTTCAAAACATTGTATAAAAATCATTGAATGTATGAATAACACATGAAAATTTGAATTTGGGATTTTTTATTAAATAAAAAATGTAACAACAAAACATGCAAGCTGAACTCAGATTGTTTCTAATTAGGACATGGTCACGTTAACTTGTCTTGTATTTGGATGAGAACAATACTAGGGTGTACTTGACTTAATAGTATGGTATTCCATTATATGTATTGCTTATATTTTGCTACATCCTATCCAATGAAAGTGGTTATTTCAAATGCTGCCCATGTCTACATATCTCATCAATTAATACAACTAAGAATTGTAATTCACCTTTCCCTAATATTCAGTAATTTTAATGAATATGTACTGAATATATTACCAGACATGACAGAATATAGCCACAAAATATAATAGTTTTTAGTTTAGTTTAGTTTTATTTGATTTCTATACCGCCCTTCTCCCTAGGGACTCAGGGCGGTTCACAGGGCATATATAAATAATGATACAAAAGTTAAAAGGAAATTAAACCAGTGCCCAGTTAAAAAAACAACAATAATAAGTACTAAAAAACACCAATTTAAAACCCATATTCCCCCATCAGGCCAGACCAGCTAATTCAAATAAGTGGGTCTTCAGCCCGCGGCGGAAGGATCGGAGGTCTGATGCCATCCGGAGCTCAACCGGCAGTTGGTTCCATAATGCCAGAGCGCCCAGACACAGAATCACTTGTATAAAATGGACAGTGCAAATAGGAAAAATGAAATTGTTCCAACTGTTATGAGGATGAACTGTAAGTCATGTTGATTTGGAATAAACAATCTGAAGATCTTAGTTTCTGCCTGAATAACAGGATGGAGTACAAACAAGCTGTTTTCCTATTCATATCAGAAGCTACAAGCAGGATGTTACAGACTTGACTTTTAAACCAAATCAATGCTGTATATCAGCTGATTTATTTGGGCATCTTAATTCCAGAATTATCAAAACCACATCTGAAGCAAAACAGTCTAAGATATATAAGTATATGCTTAAATTAAGTGTCACATTTATATGAAAAAAAATCTGGTAAGTTGCACAATATATCTATCTGTTCAGCTAAAAGAAGATGCCTTACATGATTTTTCATTTCAATTACGAAGAGTAAAATATCCTTTTCAAATGTGAAACAATCAAATACATACTGCTCACTGCAGCATGTATTTTTTGCCTTAATAGTCTCATGATTCTGATAAACTATTGTAATGGTTATAAGGTTTTCAGACAAGAGGCTGTTTGCATAATTTAAAAAATATGACCAATACTTTTCCAGTTTGGAAAAGCAGTGCAACCTGCTCACCAGTCTCTAATCTAAAGATACAAATGATGGACAAGCATTACCTCCCTAATGAGACACTCATGCTGATTTCTAAATGTATTGAAGTAAAACTGTCTATTTATTGATTTTGAATACTTTGCTTTACTTCAATTATTAAAGATGTTATAAATGGCAGGCAAATATAACAAACTCATTCAAAGTGATCCAAAAGCAGCAATCAGCATATGCAATCAAACCTTTAGAAGTAAATCTAAATCATTATTATCTTTGAACACTTCTTTTATTTACAACTGATAGCATAAGACTATATTCACCAAAAAGACCAGATATTTTCTCAAACAGTCCCCTCAAGGCTTCTGTTAAAAATGTATATGATCAGGACCAGAGATATTTGTTACCAACTTGCTCTGCCTTGACAACAAAACATTGATAGTGTTACTAATTGTCAGTTGCATCATGCTTTAATTATTTACTCTCTATTGTTCTCACTAGCAGATTCTACTGCACAGCATTTTGCATTTCAAATACCAACAATTTATGGGGGAAAAATATTAAAAGCATCTTACCATTCTGATTCTGTAAGTTGCAGCAGTATCAAATGAGCTGTGGCCGCAGTTCTAGTCACAGGAGCCAGAGATATAAGAAGCACAGAGATGTGTGGAAAATGTATCCATACAGCTTACATTTCAGTCATTCAATTGCTAACCATATTGCTTTAAAAAATCATCAGCCAATCAGGATATAAAAAGTAGAGCTTGCAACAGAAATCTTTGTTTACACAGCATATTTAGGGATGGTTGTTTTTAAAAGATGCCTGTGTATCTCCTTCCTGTATAAAAGTACAGTGTTGAAGCTTTATCTAAAGACTGACTATGCATGTGATTACACAAATGTTTGCAACCTATCCAAATCCTGACTTGTAAATTACCTATGATTTCATACATGGGCTTCTCCCAAGTCCACAATTCCTCTAACTAAGCCAGAAAATGGAATAGTTTTGCCATTGGCAAAATATGCAATTATATAATAATAGGAGATATTTTTACCCTATGCTTCTTTTTAAGATTACATTTAAAAATGAGGACAAATAGCAATTAGGTGACTCATATACTTAAGAAAATAATAAATGATTAGAATACTCATGAGTCAGTATAATTCCTTTCTTTCTCTTTGAAATATAAACTTAACTTGCTAAATTCCAAAAGGTTTTGTGACATTAAATCATATTAAAATGGCCTGCTCAAATATAAAAGATAGAATCCAAAACAATACCTTATTGGAGAGTCTTTCTCTGAAGAGAGAGAGAGAGAGAGAGATCTAAGAAAAGGAGTCTATGTAAAAGACATACTCATACACTTTTTGCACAAAACATCTCAGAAACAACAAACCTCCCCTCAAAAAAACACATTTCCCTAAAACTAAGGTTTTAGAACATCTAGGAGAGGCTCTGAACTATTAATTCAGTCTCAAAATTGGTCACTTTCTTCTCTTATTCTCTAGAATTCCTCTCTTCCAATGCTGTTATTTTCTACTTAATCCTAGATAAGGAACAACTAGCCTCATATTCATCATTCTAAAACTCTATCCAAGAAAGTCTTTATAGCAATGTGTCTACCAAAATTGTTCTGCTTGCCCTCAGTATCCCAACATAAATTCAAAAGACAATGAAAACAGTCACAATGGCTTGTCATTGTGTTCTGCCATTTCATAATAGGAAATACCTGCAACGATGATATACCATTTCTTTTCTGCTCTTTCTATAGTTAGCATGCTGCCTCTAACAAAATTAAGTTCACATTCCATTTTTTTTAATCATCTCCCGGGCTCCAAACAGCTATTATCCTTCTACAGGTCTGGTAGCATGTTTCTGAAGTTTGTTTCTTTCTACATTTAGAGGTTACTCTCTGCCTCCCCCAATTCAGCTGCTAGATCAACATACAAGCATAATGTCTTGTTTTCGACAGATGAAACTCTTCAAAAGAACTTTGAGGCATTGTTTCCCTTGAAGAATCTTTTATTTGAGAAGGGCATAATATCAGCACTACATAATTAAAGCCAAAAACTGAATTCGCCTTCCCTTGGCACAAAGTAGAAAAGCACAATTCCCTCCTCCAACTAACAGTTATAAATCACATTCCCCAATTAGCTTGAAACGCGGGCTCTCTCCACAGCTCTCCAGCCCGCCAAATCGTTATCAGCTCTGAGCTCAGTAACCTTGAATTCCCACGACTTGAAATTGTTGCTATGACTAACTGGACTCTCATCTCCCCTCCCACCATCCATCAGCTCTAAAAGCGAAAGAGAAAAATGAATGCATTTCCATCTGTTGTCAAAGCAATAACACCCGATGTTAGCAGCATTGACACATGGTTCCAGAACTGATTGTTGTTTTTACATGTGAACTCCTTTGACAGCCTCTAGAATTCTGAAGAAGTAGCACTCACCTTCTCTGAAGTCTCCAGCAAAGAACTCCTTAAAAGCAAAACCATGAAGAGAGGTAATTCTTTAAACAATAGAGTAGAACTACACGTTTTTGTTATTTTACTAATAACAACCAAATATTTGTTAAGCACAGGGTGTTAAATTTGTTCAAATCCAAAAACAAACAGTGTGGTCAGACAAATGTGCATGCCCAATGATTCTAGAAGGGTTATCACAAAATTGGTTGCTTATGCATTGAATTAGAAAGCCTCTTAATTTTTTGTCCTTATCATTCAACACAAAAGTAGGCACACTCTGCAAATGTTTACAATTCTTCCTAGAGGTAGCAGAAGAAGGAAAAAAATCTTTAAGGAACTATTTTTCTTAAAAAAGATTTAACTATTTTAAAATTTTCCCCCCTTACTTTCTATGCTAAAAGAAGCATCTTTGAGGAAACACATTATTGTGTAGTGGGTCCGACGCAAGAGAGACGCCAGCCGGTGTGTGAGTTCAGCTCTTTATTGGAAGGGGAAGTGAACTGAGGAATGAGGGCTACCTGGCCTCCTTATATACCTGGCCAGGTAAGCTAACAGCCAATGGGGTTGGCCCTAGGTTTCCTGCCGAAACTGTCCAGGCCAACGCCCCCTGAGGGCTGTTGCTATGCAGATGCCTGCATACATAACACCCCTCCCCCCTTAGAGAAGACCCACATAACAACAACATGCAACTCCTATAACTATGAGTATATATATATATATAAAAACAGTGGTGTCCTTGTGTGAGGATCACTTGCACACATAGTCCGACAGGTAGGCTGGTGTCCTGTGTGGACGGGTGGATCGTCTGGGTGTGCTTGGCCCCTGGGCTTGGACCGTGGGTTCCTGAGGCCTTTGTGCAGGGCTGCAAGGAGCCGGCATCAGGAAGTCCTCCTCCTCTGGTCCCTGCCCTGTGACATCCTCAGCTGGGTTGAACCCTCCTGGAGTGTGGTCCTCCTGTTGATCGTGTGCGTTGAGTTCAGGGACGTGTGTGACGCGCTCAGGGGCGTGTGTGACGTGCTCAGGGACTCTTCCTCTGAGCTGATCGATGTGTCGCCTTATGCGTCTGTCCCCCTCCACCCCTACAATGTACGAAAGGGGTCCTGTTTTCCCGACCACTGTCCCCGGAACCCAAGGATGTCCAGCCCCATAGTTCCTTGCCCAGACCAGGTCCCCCAGGTTGAGGACCCTGTGTGTGGATGATGATGGCAATGGTGATGGTAGTGATGCTGGTGGTGATGGTGATGATGGTGATGATGGTGATGTTGCCCTACCGGTATTCGGCTGCTACCCGATCTGGGTCTAGGCGGTCCAGCTTGGTGATGAGGCGCCGTCCCCATCGCAGTTCTGCTGGGCTCTTGCCGGTAGCCACGCATGGTGTTGTGTGTTGGGCTAGTAAAAATTTGGCCAGTCTGTGGTGCCAGTGCCCGCTGATGATGCGCCGGAGTGCGTCTTTGGTCGTCCTTACCATCTGTTCGGCCTGCCCGTTGGTAGATGGATGGAAAGGCGCAGAGGTGGCATGCCTAATCCAGTTCGCCTTCAAGAACGCCTGGAAATCAGCAGCAGTAAACTGAGGCCCATTATTAGACACAATTACGTCGGGGAGGCCGTGTGTGGCAAAGAGAGCTCTGAGCACCTGGATTGTCCTCCCCGAGGTCATGTTGGGGACAGGGACTACCTCTAACCACTTGGAGTGACTGTCCACCACTACTAAAAATAGTTGACCCTGGAATGGCCCCGCATAGTCAATGTGAATGCAGGACCATGGCGTGTGTGTGGCCTCCCACCGGTGTACTGGTGCATGTGGCACTTCTGGCCTGGATCTCTGGCACGTATAACAGGCCTTGACCCGATCCTCAACCTCCTTGTCCAACCCGGGCCACCAGAGGTAGCTCCTAGCCAGTGCCTTCATCCTGACCACCCCCGGGTGCCCTTCGTGTAAGGAGTCCAAAACCCTGGCGCGTAGTGCGGGTGGAATGATGACCCTGCTACCCCAAAGGAGGCACCCTTTGTGTGTGGAGATTTCATCGCGTCTAATGAAATAGGCCTGAAACTCTGGTCCCGGGGATTTGTCCTGCCACCCTGTGCAAACCCATGAGTGCACCCTTCCCATGATGTTGTCTGTGGCTGTGTGGCTGGCAATGTCCTTGGCAATAACTGGGCACTCGGGTAGTTCCTGCAGGGCTAGGATCTGTGTGGCTGGTGCTGGGTCTGGGTCGTGTGTGTCTAGGGGGAGCCTACTTAGACCATCTGCGTGGCCCATCTCCTTCCCTGGCTTGTGTACCAGCTTGCAATTGTATGCTGCAAGGAAGATGGACCACTGGAGCATCCTGGGGGACAGAATCTGGGGGGTTTGCCTGTCTGTGGTGAACAGGCCCAGGAGTGGTTTGTGGTCCGTGAAGACAGTGAACTCCCTGCCATATAAGTAATCGTGGAATTTCTTGATTCCTGCCACGATTGCCAGGGCTTCTTTGTCTATTTGGGCATAGTTTCTTTCTGCTCCAGACAGTGTCCTAGAATAGTATGCTATGGGGACTTGTGCCCCGTTGGGCTCAAGGTGGCTTAGGACAGCGCCCACACCATAAGGGGATGCATCGCAGGCGATACAAATGGGCTTGGACTCGATGAAATGGGTTACTGTAGACTTGTCCGACAGCAATGCCTTCAGGGCCTTGAAGCTCTGATCATGGGTGGCCGTCCAGGCCCATGTTGCCTGTTTGTCTAGCAGCCTGTGGAGCGGTTCAGTGATGGCTGCCTTGTGTGGGAGGAATGTATGGTAGAAATTCAGCAGACCCAGGAATGCCTGAAGCTCTGCTTTGTTCTTGGGTGTGGGTGCTAGTTTGATGACCCTCACCTTGGATTCTGTGGGGTGGATTCCCCTGGTGTCTACTCTGAACCCCAAAAATTCTGTGGAAGGAACGCCTATGCTGCATTTTTCCTTTTTGAGTTTGAGGCCAGCTGTGCGCAGCCTTGCCAGCACTTCCCTAAGCCTCCCTGCCAGTTCCTCTGCTGATGCTCCTGCGATCAGGATGTCATCAAAATAGGGGCAGACTCCTGGAATGCTCTTGAGTGTCTTTTCCATAACCTCCTGGAAAATGCCGGGAGCAACGCTGACTCCAAACTGCAGCCTGTTCACCCGGAACGCCCCCCTATGGGTTACTATGGTTTGGATGTCAGCTGTTTCCCTAGTGACCGTGAGTTGCTGGTACGCCTGTGCAAGATCGAGCCTTGCAAAAATGGCGCCGCCTTGGAGGGAAGCGAGAACGTGGCTGACCGCGGGAACCGGGTAAGCGTGCGGGTTTAGGGCGCGGTTCACCGAGCACTTATAGTCGGCGCAGATCCTTATTTCCCCGTTGGGCTTGAGGGGGGTCACAATGGGGGTTTCCCACTCCCCTCCATCTACAGGCTCTAAGATTCCCTGGGCCACCAACTTGTCTAGTTCGCACTCGATTTTGTGTTTGAGCGCAAACGGGACTCGCCGCGGCCGGACCCTAACGGGCGAGACGTTCGAGTTAAGCTTGAACGATATGGGGGGCCCGGTGTACTTGCCTAATGACCCGTCGAAGACGTCGGCGAACTCCCGGCAAACGGCCTCAACGGAGTCCCCCTGGATCCGATGGATCCCGGATACTGAGATTCTCAGGGCCTCAAACCAGTCCAGCCCGACCAGGCTGGCTCTGCGGCCCTCTACCACTACAACATCCAGGTGCCCTTCGCGACCCTTAAAGCCCACTGAAATGGTGGCCTCCCCCTTCACCTTGACCGGCGAATTCTGAAAATCGGTCAGGGTTAATTTAGTAGGCCGTAATTTAATCCGTTGCTTGCTCCGGCTAATTATGTGGTTAAGGGTCTTGTCTGAAATAATCGAGACCGCTGATCCAGAGTCAAGCTCCATGCTGCAAGGGACACCTTGCAAACGGATTGTTAATCTAATTTTGGGTTTGAGCAGCCGGTGGCTAGCCGTATGGTTAATGGCCAGCCGGCTCTCGACATACCCAATTTTTGTTTTGGTGGGGGCCCCAGTACCTTCGAACGGCGGTTCCTCCAGCTGCAGCTCGTGGATCTCCTCTCGGGGGCGGCGGCTACGGCAGACGGCGGCTATGTGGCCTGTTTTCTTGCAGGCCCGGCACGTGGCGGACCGGAACTTGCAGAGGCTGCGCACGTGGTTCCCACCACACCCTGCGCACCTCTGGGGAACGGCCGTGTTGCTGGGAGGCCTGGTTCTGTCTGGGCGTCTGGCTTGCTGGTCGGGGGTCGACTTCCGCTGGAGGAGGTCGATGCTCAGGTCGTCCTCCTCTGTGGCCCCTTGCCGGTGGACGCTGGTTGCCTGGTTGCCGGGCCGGGTTTCCTGGCAGGATTGGACAGCCCAGCAGGCCGCTTCGTGGGCTAGGATGGCGTCCTCGGCTTCCTGGAGAGAGACCTCCTCTCTTTCGAACAGGCGCTCCTGCAACCGCCTGTCACATAGGCCGCAAATCAGCCGGTCCAGTAGTCGCTCCTCCAAATTTGTGAACCTGCAAGCGACGGCAGCTTCCCGCAGGGCGGCGAGGAAGTCGGCACTGGTCTCGTCGGGGCGCTGGTCCCTTTTCTCGAATTGTGACCGTGCGGCCACCTTGGAGTGCCGGGGCTTGAAATGTGCGTTGAGCCTGGCCACGAGGTCTCGGTACGCGACGTTGTTGATGCCCTCCTGGGGGAACAGGTTCGCGGCGACTTCCAGCAGCGCTGGTCCCCCAAGGCAGAGCAGGGCGGCCGCCTTTGCACCGTCCTCGGATATCTGATTGAACCGCATGTACAGTTCAACGTGAGCCAGGTAACGGGTCCAGGTTTCGGGGCGGCGGGTCTCGAATTCACGGGGTTGTCTGGCTCTAGCCATGGCGGCAGTTGGTCATGGATGTGGCGCTTGGCGTTGCCGGTTCAGCTGGCGGTCGTGGGTGGAAGAAGGAAAAATGCCTTTCCCTTCAGCTCGTGGAGCGTTTCCCCAGTGACTTCAGCTCTTGGTCGGCAGCAATCCCATCCTCGTCGCCACTATTGTGTAGTGGGTCCGACGCAAGAGAGACGCCAGCCGGTGTGTGAGTTCAGCTCTTTATTGGAAGGGGAAGTGAACTGAGGAATGAGGGCTACCTGGCCTCCTTATATACCTGGCCAGGTAAGCTAACAGCCAATGGGGTTGGCCCTAGGTTTCCCGCCGAAACTGTCCAGGCCAACGCCCCCTGAGGGCTGTTGCTATGCAGATGCCTGCATACATAACACACATGATATGTGCTGAAAATTGCATTTGGATGCTTCAGTGACTCCAGTAAACAAAGAATGCTCTCTGATGAATTTCCTCCAGTGGCTCTAGAAAAACATTACCTGAAGCTATAATACAGGAATAAGAGAAAAGTTTAATACATGACTTTGTTCAAAGGGCCAAAGTGCTGCTTTTGCAGATAGTGACAAAGCAACAGCATTTGGTGGTGCCACCAAATTCAGACTGATTTTCCATTCCAGGACATATACAACATTATCTGTAGTACTGAAAAAAGAAGGATTAACTTGCTGGTCTTGGCCATGTCAGCATGATTAAACATGGAAATTAAGACAGTTAAAAATAGATTGTTGTGATTGCTTCACTTTTCCTGAAGAGTAGTTCCAGAAGTAGTTCCAAAGGTGGAAATTTTTTTTTCTTCTTATACAATTTGTACTAATGCAATTTCCCTCAATGCTACTGAACTGGATTCAGTTCTGTCAACATGTATGGAATCACTCCAATCATCTAGTCAAACAGGCTTAGGTGTAATCAGTAGGGAAGATGACAGTTCTTCTTCCTTTTTATCAAAACTTGATTTAAAAAAAAACACAGATTCCCTGAACTGATGCTGAAATTCATTATTAGCTGATGAAAATACATTTTATTTCAGTCCATACAAGACAGAGGTAAGGTATCTCTGTTAACTGGGAAAACATTTTGCCTTGATTGTGACATAACGTAACCCTTAAGAGGAAGATTTATAGGCAGAGGATGGTAATATCCTCAAATATCTTTTTTCTAACGTTGCTTGGTTCTTCAAGTGCACCTACTGCTTGAAGATAGAGATTTAATTATAAGTATTCAGATTCTACTGACTTCTAAATTAGAACATTGCTCTCTGTTCTACATGAAGACTTAAAGTCTATTCAGAAACTGTTTCTGGTATAGAATTATTCATCTGATACACACAGATAGAAACACATACAAACACACACACAAACCCACACATGTATCAGGAAGAAGGTAATACAAAATTCTGAAATATGCACACTGATAATTGTTTAGCTCTGGATTTAAATTAATATACTTATTTTGATATGTAAACTTACACGCTTTGCTGATAGTAAGATATTGCAAAAGCTGTGATCTATATTAGCTTTTCCATGACTTCCAAAGTTACCTTAGCCTACCTAAGCGAATAGGCATATTTTTAACTCAAAAGAATGACTAAATTTAATTGGAGCAAAATGGGATGGTGTTGAATAGTGAAAGGCATTGAAACATAACAGGTAGTGATCACTGGGCAGATAACAGAATGATTAGCAGTTGCTCAAGCAAACAAAAACAGAATTGCAGAAAGGCTAAAGACTGGGGATCTCCTTTCTGTACATAAGAGAGAACGCAAATAACACAAAACATATAAGCTTTTTAAAATAAATAAATAAATGAATGAATGGCAACCTGCCAAGAGATTTTGTTAGGTCAACTCAGCAATATGCATTCAATCAATCAACCAGCATAAATGAATTAACTTCCTTTTCTCTATTCCTCTAGAGTAGACAATTTGTTTTGTTTATTCTTTATATATACCCTCTAGTGGCCACTGATAAGAATAAATTAACACAATCCGTTGCACAAATTATAGTAAGGCTTCCTTTTATTTTGATATTACAAAGGTCTAATTCTCTCAGTTGAGACATTTTAATACATAAATAGAATAACAGTATTGGAAGGGACCTTGGAGGTCTTCTAGTCCAACCCTCTGTTCAAGCAGAAGACCCCATACCATTTCAGACAAATGGCTGTCCAATCTCTTAAAAATTATCCAGTGATGGAGCACCCCCAACTTTTGGAGGTAAGCAGTTCCACTAGTTAATTGTTCCGTCGTGGCCTGAAGACCCACCTATTTGAAATAGCTGGTCTGGCCTGATGGGGGATTATGGGTTTTAATTGTTGTTTTAGATTTGTATTACTGTTTTTAACTGGGCATGGGTTTAATCTTTTTTAATTTTTGTATTGTCTTTTTTATATATGCCCTGTGAACCGCCCTGAGTCCCTACCAAGGAGAAGGGCGGTATATAAATTAAATAAAACTATAAACTATAAACTATAATTGTTCGCCCTGTCAGAAAATTTCTCCTTAATTCTAGATTGGTTCTCTCCATGATTAGTTTCCATCCACTGGTCTTTGTCTTGCCTTCTGGTGCTTTGGAGAATAGAATAGATAATCATCCTTACCAAGCGATGGTGACAGATCTCTGAAGAATTTGCTTCACTTAGACCTGGCATACTTTTGTTTCCACAATAGTCTCTAAAGCAGGGCAGCCTGTTCTTATAAAGATGTTGTATAATATCCCACTCACACTTATAATAAGGATTGTGAGGGTAGTTGCCTCTGAAGAATTCAGGTCCCCAGTCCCTTCAGGAGCCAAAATAAAATGATCAGGAAATGTGATGCTCAAAAGGGAGGAGGATCCAGGGTGACCTGAGCAAATCAGCATAGCAAGAAAGATCCCAGGTTTTGACCATGTGATAAGCTAAATTGACAAAGAGGCATTCTAGATTATTTCTACAGTAAAGCTTGCATTAGAGAAGATGAGAAGATGAAGCTATTACTTTGAAACGGAAGGGCAAATTAAGAATGCCTGTTTGATGTGCTGGGGATGATATGACAGCAACATGATGAGATAGGCTCTTTTGAAGCCATTGGTGGAACTTAAGGATGAACCCTACACCAGTGGATCACCTAGTTAGCTGCTGCAAGAAGATTGCACAGACTCACTGCAAACAACAGCAGTCAGACAAAGTAGCAACAATGGTGCATTGGAAGATTTGCAAGAAATACCATTTGCTCACAAGCAAAAACTGGTGGGGCCACAAGACAGAAAGTAATAGAAAATGAAGAAGCTAAGGTCCTCTGGGATGTAGAGGACTGCCACATATTACTCCATATTTAACCATTTCTATAAGAAAAACAAAGGAAAAAAAGTCTGGATAGTGGACACTGCCATACCAGGAGGCAACAGAACAGAAGAGAAAGCATATCATATGTGTAGACAGAAAAGGTTGCATATGAAATCATCAAAAAGAAGAAAAAATAGTCAAGCTTAAAAAAAGCCAAAAAATGTAGAGTGCTTATGATGGAAATTTTAAAAAAATGATTTGGAAGTAAATGAAAAGGTCTAAAGAAGGAGTATTGGCAGAGTGAACAGAATTAAAAATAAGAGTGATGACATGATTTGGAATGAAATTGAAGTGAGGAAATATTGGAAGGAATATTTCAGAGATTTGTATGGAGTAAGTTAAGTGATATATTAAAGTGTAGAAATGAAATGAATGTTAGAAATGTTTATATCCAAGATAAATAGACGAAATAGATGAAAAGGAAGCTGTAAGTGTGATGAGACAGTTGAAAAATGATTAAGACTGCAGATGTGGATGCTGTAATTTGAAAAATATTAAAATATGGATGTGGGTTGCTTTTGGAGTGCTCATGCAGTTGTTTAACGTATGTGAAGGCTGTATTTATTGTTGCTGATTGAAAAGAAAATGCCATTACTCTTCCTTTGTATTGAAGAGAAAGGTTACAAGAGTTAATACAACACTACAGGGAGATTACATTGTCAAGTGTGCTTGGAAAGTGTCTGCCTTCCGAGGCAAACAGTAACAGGAAACGCAACCAAATGAGCTAATTCTACTTTATTGTAAGACTACAATAACAGAATCTTGCATGTTTGAAAATACAAATCTCTTGCTGTCTGATCAATTAGGGTGGATCCCTCTTAAATTTCTTTCTCTGACCATTAACCAACGGTGGTTTCCCCCCCCCCCAATTTTCTGATTGTTCTCTAGACAACATTTCTTCCCCTCATCCTCTCATCTCCCCATAAATTACAGGAAAATTATAAGCAGTAGGCTGATATGAGAGATGAGAATGAACAAAGTTCAGCAGGAATTTTACACTGATTAAGTGGTGTACAATTTTTTGCCCTTCAAATGATATTTGAAAATGTATAAAAGTGAGAAATAAAGTGTACTGTAAACTTGTTGATTTAGAAAAAGTATATGATAAGGTGTACGGGCTTTGTACTATACAGTAAAATATTTTGCATAAATATGAAGTTGACAATTCCTGAATATTGTAAGTATGGAGATAGGAGTAGTGAATCATGAGAATAAATAGAACTAGACAATTATACCCTGTTGGGTTATGATTTCAGAGATATACCTAAACAGAGAAACTGAATGACCATGGGTGGGCAAAAATGCAGTGGGAACAAGAGCAATTTCCAAATTTCTGCCAATTTCTCCACTGAGGGAAACTGACAGGGAATATTGGAAAACTTACTTACTTACTTACTTCTCTCCTCTTTCCTTTCTTATGTAAACAGAGAAACAGAAAACTTAGTTCTCATAATAATAATAATAATAATAATAATAATAATAATAATAATAATAATAATAATAATAAGAAGAAGAAGAAGAAGAAGAAGAAGAAGAAGAAGAAGAAGAAGAAGAAGAAGAAGAAGTTGGAAGGGACCTTGGAGGTCATCTAGTCCAACCCCCTGCTCAGGCAGGAAACCCTATACCATTTCAGGCAAATGGCTGGCCAGTCTCTTCTTAAAAACTTCCAGTGTTGGAGCATTCACCACTTCTGGAGGCAGGTTGTTCCACTGGTTAATTGTTCTAACTGTCAGGAAGTTTCTCCTTAGTTCTAGGTTGCTTCTCTCCTTGACTAGTTTCCATCCGTTGCTTCTTGTCCTGCTTTCAGGTGCTTTGGAGAATAGCTTGGCTCCCTCTTCTTTGTGGCAGTTCTTAGTTCTCTCTTCATCCCCTCCCCTTCCCAACAGGCCAGTAAGTTGTTCCTTCTAGGTGGGCTGCTGAGTTGGATTGTTGAGTGAGGAAGGGAGTGAGGGAATCTGCAAGTGGTTGGGAAACTGTAACAGAACATTGAAAATGAGGATCCCATTGACCACAGCAGCAGTCCAGCAGCACTGAAGCAATCATCACTTTTCCAAATTTCGTTCCCTCGGGAGTAATGCATCCCAGTATTCTGTAAATTAACCCATCCGAGATAACTTTATTGACAAGGTTTTGCCCTATAATGCAGCATTTTGCCCCTTTATAGGTTACAGTTAGCAGTACAATATAGTAGATGGTAAGTGGTTCAACACTGACTACAGAATGACTAACAAAATTTAAAATATCAATTCAAAGTAATAAGACAAAACCATAAAAGCCAAAAATAAATGAACGGAAACTGGCAACTGAGGAAACCAACTAGTCAACACATTGGGATCAATCTAACTTCCTGACTCTCACACCCAGGAAAATAGCCAGCTCTTTTTTTTTTATTGAAAAGTTTTAACATACAGTTTATCTTTAACAATCCCCCCTCCCCTCTCCCTCCCCCCTCCCTCTCCCCCCTCCCCCCCTCCCCCCCGACTTCCCAGAGCTAAATACAAGGTATATATATATAAAAACAATCATAAACAACCATATACTAAAAACCATAAACTCTAAAATCCATCACTCTCTAGCTTATGTAGGAAAAAACAAACCTTAGTAATATTAAATATATATAGAAAAGCTAAAATAGAAAAAGAAAAAAAAGAAAGAAGACTTATTCAAATGCTACATAAAACTTCTTGACCCTATACTTGTTCTGGATAAACTCAATCCATTTTCTCCATTCCATAATATAACGTTCTTGCGACTGATCTTTCAAATAAGCCGATATCTTCGCCATCTCTGCCAGGTCGGAGACCTTTAAAGTCCACTCTTCTATGGTCGGCAGTTCCTCTTTCTTCCAATACTGACCTATCAAAAGTCTTGCTGCCGTAACTAAGTTCAACATCAATTTAGTGTCCACAACCGTAGCATCCGTAATTATTCCCAACAGGAAAAGTTGCGGACAAAACTTTATCCTTTGCTTGAAGATCTTCTGCATATTCCACCAAATTTTTATCCAGAAGGCCTTAACCTTTTTACAAGTCCACCATACATGAAAATATGTTGCATCTTCATCACCACATCTCCAACATTTTGGCTGATAATTCGGATACATACTTGCAAGCTTTTTAGGATCTAGATGCCATCTATAAAACATTTTATAAAAGTTCTCTCTTAAATTTTGAGCTTGTGTAAATTTTACGTTCCTCACCCAAATCTTTTCCCACGTGTCCATTGTGATAACTTCCTGGATATTTTGGGCCCATTTTATCATACAATCCTTAACAAGTTCTGTTTCTGAATCAATCTCTATCAATGCAAGATATATCCGTTTAATATGTGCTGGTCCCTGATTTCTAATTTGCTTCATCAGATTTTCATCAGTCATTGTAAAACCATTTTTCTGATCTTTTTTCCACCTGGCCCGTAGCTGAGTATATTGAAACCAATTTTGAACAATCTTCTCGTCTCGCAAGAGAGTATATGGCTTCAAACACCAAACATTTCTTTCCAAGCTTAAAATCTCCTTGTACGTAGTCACATCATGTTTGAATCCAGCATGTATATTTTCTATTGCGTGTTTTGGAATTGCCCACAATGGTATTTTACAATCTAACTTATGTCTATACTTCTTCCAAACTCTCAGCAATGCCTGTCTTAAAATATGCACTCTAAACACATTATCTACCTTCTTATCATACAACAAATATGCATGCCAGCCAAACAGCAAGTCGTGGCCCTCAAGATTTAATAATCTCTCTTGTGTCAAATTAATCCAATCACTTATACCTGCTAACGCAGCAGCTTCATAATATAATTTAAAATTAGGCATTTTAAGACCACTTCTTTCACAAGTATCCTGCATAATCTTAAGTTTAACTCGTGGCCTTTTCCCTGCCCAAACAAATTTGTTGATACCTCTCTGCCATTCCTCCAAATTAGAATCTTTCTTAAGAACCGGTATCATTTGAAATAAAAATAAAAATTTAGGCAGGACATTCATTTTTACTGCTGCGATTTGCCCCAACAAAGACAATTGCAGTTTTTCCCAACTCTCCATTTCTTTTTGGATTTTTCCCCATAATTTTTCATAGTTATTTTTATATAATTTTGTATTAGAGGGCGACAAAAACACCCCCAAATATTTAACCCTTTTAACAATCTCAAATCCAGTTAATCCTTCTAAAAGGGCCTTTTGCGATGCTGTCATGTTTTTAGCCAAAATTTTAGTTTTCTGTACATTAACTTTAAATCCAGAAACCTTCCCATATTGCATTATTATCTCCATCAGGTCCACAACTGAACTCTCCGGCTGGGTCACTGTAACAACCAGATCGTCTGCGAACGCTCTCAATCTATAATCCTGATCTCTAATCTGTATACCCTTAATTCTTTCCGAATTTCGTATTTTTACCAATAATATCTCCAATGTTAACACAAATAGCAAGGGCGATAACGGACACCCTTGCCTTGTGCCCTTCTCAATATTACATACTTCTGTCAGGCTATTGTTAACTATTATTCGGGCTGTTTGTTTTTGATATAATGCCGATTGGTTGCAAAAATTTATCCCCAAAATTCATTTTGTCTAAAACTTTCATCAAAAATTGCCAATTCAATTGATCAAAAGCTTTTTCAGCGTCTAAAAAAATTAGCGCCGCAAGGATCTGGTTGTTCCTTTCCAAAAATTCCAACACATCTACTATATGCCTCACATTATTTTTCATTTGCCTACCACTTATAAACCCAGTTTGATCCCCATGAATCACCCGTTGCAGAACCCTCATCAATCTATTAGCCAACACCTTAGCAAATATCTTATAGTCTGTATTTAATAGTGATATCGGTCTATAGTTTTTAACTTGCGTAACATCTTGGTCTTCCTTCGGAATCAAAGAGATAAAAGCAGTTCTCCAAGATGGAGGCACCTTTCCCCCTCTCTGGATTGTCTGGAACAATTCCTTTAACGGTTTAACCATCTCTAATTGTAAATTTTTGTAGTAGGCCGCAGTCAAACCATCTGTACCTGGCGCTTTGTCTACCTTCAACTCCTTAATTACTGTAAATATTTCTTCTTCTGTTATCAGTTGATTAATCTCCTCTTTTTGTACTTGTGTAAGCACCGGGATGCTAGCATTCTCCAAATATTCATCAATGTCTTTTTCATTAATCTTCTCCTTAGCATATAATTTAGAATAAAAATCCACGAAGACTTCCTTAATAAAATCCTGTTGAAACACCATTTTTCCCTTGTGTTCAATTTTGTCTATGTTAGAAACCCTCTGCTTTTTCCTTAGTCTATAAGCTAGCCATCTACCTGGCTTATTAGCATTGCAAAAAGTATTATGCCTGGCAAACCTCAAATTGGTTGCCACTTGATCAGCCATTAATTTATCAAATTGTCCTCTTAGTAGCTTAATAGCCTCCTTAATCTTCACATCCAATGGATTCAAAATCAAAGCATTCTCCTTTTCCTTAATTTCATTCTCCAGTTGTTTCCTTCTAGCTTCCAACATACGTCTATATTTATTGTTCATATATATCAACACACCTCTCATATAGGCTTTGCTAGCATCCCAGACCGTATCCATAGAAGTATCCTTATTCATATTAATTTCAAAAAAATCCTTCATTCGCTGTTTACACTCTTCCACATTTTCCTGGTTTCTAAACAAATTCTCATTTACGCGCCACGAGCGCCTATCTCTCTTATCCTTATTAATCTCTAACCAAACTGGGCTATGGTCAGAAATAGCTCTTGCACAAATCTTTATCTTCTTAATCCTAGAAAAAAAATCATTAGTCAGCAAAATAAAGTTGATCCTAGAAAAAGATTGATGTCTATCAGAAAAAAAAGTATAATCCTTTTCATGCGGGTGTGTGTCACGCCAAATGTCTCGCAATTCCAAATCATCCTTCATTTCAAAAAAAGACTTAGGCAGCCTGGCATGACACGGAATACGCTTAAAAAAACCAGCCTTATCCATCTGTACGTCCAAAACACCATTCCAATCCCCCATAAAAATAAACGATTTGTAATCCAACTGAGTAAGCTTTGTGTGAAGTAAGCTAAAAAAGTCAGCCTGTTGTTGTTGTTGATTAGGAGCATACAGTCCAACTAAAAGCGTTTTTTTTCCTTCTAGCAACAAGTCTATCATTACGTATCTTCCATGCTTACCTGCTTCAATTAAGTTCGCTGTTATAGCACTTTTAATATAAACAACCACTCCATTTTTCTTATTCATTGCAGAGGCAACAAATTGCGTACCCAGTCTTGAGTTCAGTAAAAACTTTTGGTCCATAGCCCTAATATGCGTTTCTTGCAAACATATAACATCAGTCTTAAATTGTTTTAAATATAAAAAAAACTTTCTTTCTCTTCTGAGGCGAATTTAATCCATTAACATTCCAAGTCAAAAATTTAGTCGCCATTCTTATCGCCCCGAAGCTTTTGGAGCACCTCATCAATGGCCCTACCTCCTTTGGGCCGCGCTCCTCCCACTGCCTCGCTGTAAGTGCGCTTTGAAAATTCCATAATCTTCTGCTGGTCTTGTTCTTTTATTTGTTTTGCTCTTTTTAAAGCAGCACGCGTCACCCTCTGCTCTCCAGCATCAGCCAATGAAATTATAGTTTGATCCCCTCCTGCACCTTTCTCCTCTGTCTGTCCATCTTCGGTCTCTTGAGGTTTTCCTTCTCCAGATCCCTTTGCAGCTTCCAGAAGTGATAGTGGGGTTGCTTTTAAAACATTATTGTAGAATTCACGCGGCTGTGCCACAGTAACCAGACGATATCTTTTACCTTCGTGCATCGCCACCAGCCCAACTGGAATCTCCCATCTGAACCTTATGTCACGTTGTTTAAGTTCCTGCACCAAAAATGCAAAGTCCTTTCTTCTCCTTAAAATCTTTGGAGGAATTTCCTTTAAGACCAAAACTTCTTGATCAGCAACCACTACTTTAGTATCATAGG
The DNA here is from genome assembly GCF_947247035.1 of Vipera ursinii. Lineage (NCBI taxonomy): Eukaryota > Metazoa > Chordata > Lepidosauria > Squamata > Viperidae > Vipera > Vipera ursinii. Next base: position 288,893,705 of record NC_139512.1, read on the forward strand.
CAGCTTGAATAACTTCATCTCTAATTTCTCTCTTTGTAAAGTAAACCACCACATCTCTAGGTAGCTTCCTCTGTCTGGCAATCCATGAATTCACACGAAAAACTTTATCCATACATCCCTTTATTTCAGATGCTGGCTGACCCAATACTGCTTCCAGGGCTTCAGAAATCAGCTGCTTTAAATCTTCTTTAACATTTTCTTTTAAGCCCCTAATTCTGATAGCATACTGCATCTGGTGAAACTGAACAAGGCTTAACTCTCTGTCCGCTTTGTCTTCATTCTCCAATACCTTAACTTCTAATTCAGCATTTTTTTGAGTCAAATCTTCCACTTTTTCTTCCAAACCTTGTACACATTCAGCCACACTTTCCACTGTAGACAAAATGTCTACCCTCATCGCACTAAATTTCTCTTCCATCCTCTCTTCTATTCTCTCCTCCATTTTTGCCAGTTTATCACTCAATGTTACTAAAATTACCTGGGCATGCTTTTCAAGGGCATCTTCTAAATCCTTCGATGTCAATGCAGCAGGAGGAAGCAAGGCTTGCAACGATGTCTGTTGCACCAGAGAAGTTCCAGTGCTCCGAAGAGTTTTTGAAGGAGGTTTAGCCGCCATCTTTTACTTTCACTTATGACGCACTTTCACTTTAAGTTTAAAAAGTCCATTAAGCTCGAGAGTAAAGTATAATAATCCTCTTCACCTTTTCCTCTTGTACCGCTCTGCCTGCTCCTTTTATTCCAGAGTCTTTCCTTCAGGCAGGGGTGGTCGCAAACGCCTGGCTCTGCTCCAAGAAATCCGGAGCAGAGACGCTGACCAGCTGGGAGCAACCCAGGCTACGGGGGAGTTCGATCCTTCAGCCACCCAAGCTTTAAGCTCAGGCGGCCCCGGAGAACTTGACCCCTACCTGGGGCCTCACCCCCTCCTCTTCTCCCGAGGAGGGGGCTTCAAATTCACCCGAACAGCTGATCGGCGCTGTTTCGGGTGAAAATTACACAGCTGAGCCGCGGGCAGCCCGAAAAGGCTGTCTCCGGCGCCGCGCCGCCACCGGAAGTCGAAAATAGCCAGCTCTTAAGGGCTTTCAGAAAGACCAGAGTAAGACAAAGGGGTGATTGATATTTATCTCTCCCAAAGATCACACATTAGTATGTAAAGGTTTTATCATTAAAAGGCTTATTAGAGGAATATAGGGTTTATTAAGGTAAAGGTAAAGGTTCCCCCGCACATGCATGCTAGTCATTTCCAACTCTAGGGGCCGGTGCTCATCTCCGTTTCAAAGCCGAAGAGCCAGCGCTTGTCCGAGGATGTCTCCGTGGTCATGTGGCCGGCATGACTAGACACCAAAGGCACACGGAACGCTGTTACCTTCCCACCGGAGTGGTCCCTATTTTTCTACTTGCATTTTTACGTGCTTTCGAACTGCTAGGTTGGCAAAAGCTGGGGCGAGTAACAGGTGCTCACTCTGTTACGCGGCACTTGGGATTCGACCCACCAAACTGCCGACCATCTGATCGACAAGCTCAGCGTCCTAACCCACTGAGCCACCACGTCCCTATAGGGCAGGAGTGTCAAACTCAATTTCATTGAGGGCCGCATCAGCATTGCAGTTGCCCTCAGGGGGCCGGGTGGGTGTGGCCTGGGTGGGCGTGGCTAGAGTGCGCATGGCCTACTGGGTGGGCATGGCCAGCTCTACATTGTTCACTTCAAGGGTGCCTATGGGGGCCTGGGCAGGAGTGGGACAGATCTGAGGGTCTCTGGCAGAAGGAGGGTCTCTGGGCCAGGGCCAAGGCAGTGTGGGCCGTTCCCTCACTGTTTCCAGGATGGCTTCGTGGGCCACATGAAACCACTTCGCGGGCCGGATCTGGCCCCCGGGCCTTGTGTTTGACATGTCTGCTATAGGGTTTATTGCCTGTATGTAAATAATATAGTAGCTGGTACGAAAATCATTAACAAGGCTGCACTTCCTTCAGAATTCATCTCAGTAGTTGCTATTGCCTCTTTTTCTAAGACAGAAAAAAGGGGGGGGAAGGAACCATTATCGATATTTCTTAATCTGTATTTTTCCTTTTTGCAAGTATTAAAAAAGTTTTCTCTTTGACCACCAGAGAGAGCCACAATGTCGCACAGCCCTGCTATTCAATACATTTACAACATTAAGCTGTGCAGAGATCTGGATTCAAAAAAGAAAATGTGCTTTGGAGAGCCGCCCAAGGAGCTATCTACACTTCCTAATTCAAACACATCTTTTCCCTGTAATTTCTTTAAGGAACTGCTAGTTGATGCTATATGCATGCCCATTCAAATTAACAAATCGCCTTTTAGTATTCACATTAGTTTAGTACATCTAGAAAATACTTATGTACTGTATGCATGTACTGCATGTATAAACAGAGTGACCATTTTTTGTTAGAAAAAAAAATAAAGGAAAAATCTGAAAAAGGGGACAAACCTGAAAGAGGTTCATAAGGGGAAGAAATTTTTAAAAATGTTTATTTTTACAGCTTTGCTTTATAATGGAAAATTCAGGGGCAAAACCAAGAAAATAAATAGCTAAATTAAATCTAAAGGACAGCTTTCTGAAATAAAGGGTTGTCCTTTATAATAAAAGATGTACGGTCACTGTATTTATAAAAGAAAAAGGGACTAAAATTCCTGATCCAACATCTGTACACTGCAGCTCTTGACTGCCATTCTTTTAAAAAGTGCAGCTACATGCATCGAAAAAATTGAGAAAAAAAGGGAATAGACTCTTTAGGTATTTAGATTGTTTCTAAATCAAACATACATTATTCATTATTCTTTCCTTTCATTATTATTTCCTTAGAGAATTAGTTAATTCATTTGCAGCAAATTCAAAATTGGAGCTGGACAGCCAGTAAGTTAAATAAATAAATTCTTGGGTCAAGGCAATAGAAAATATATCTTCACATACAAGGAGACACAGACCTCATTTCCTTTGGAAAAGACAATGATGAAAGTGAATATGATTTTGAGATTAATTGGATGAAATATTCTTGGAAATTTTCTCAATATCAATAGCTATCTACCAATGTTAAAACTAAAATTATTATGATTCTGTCATGCCTGAACATTTTTTTTCATAGCATGTGCACTGAATATAAAGAATTACATTGCTTTTTCAGTTCTGCAATTCAGCAGAATTGTTCACCAGGAAAAACAATCCTTGACAAGTAGTAAAGTGTCTATTTCATGAAATTTCAGGAATCAGGCAGCCAATCTTGGCTTGGGAAGATACTATTTATTCTCATGAAGTCTCATTTTGCAAATGGGATTTATTTATTATATCCCATCTTTCTTATTTTTAGAAATAATTGAAGGCAGCAATCATATCTAACACGCCTTTCTCCACCTATTTTTCCCATAACAACCATCATGTAAAATAGGTGGGATTCACTTTATTTTTGTAGAATAAAATAGTGGGCTAGCTTAATTCTTCTGTAAAAGAGAATACTTACCTATTCATCATGTCAGTTTGGAATAATAGGTTCCCAAATTTTAGCAATAATTCAGGGTTTGATCCTTGATGCCATGTCAGTATTTTACCCATCTCTAATTGAATATGAAAGGGATGCGGTGGCTCAGTGGGTTGGGACGCTGAGCTTGTCGATCAGCTTGGTGTCTAGTCATGCCGGCATGACCACGGAGACATCCTTGGACAAGCGCTGGCTCTTTGGCTTTGAAACGGAGATGAGCACCGGCCCCTAGAGTCGGAAACGACTAGCACGCATGTGCGGGGGAAGCTTTACCTTTTTTAATTGAATATGAAAAGTGTTATTTTCTATTTGTATTTTTTCTACTTGTAATTTTCAAGGGACTGAGGGAAAATGAATTTATTCTAAATTGCAATTAGATTCTTCCAGCCAGTCACATAGACCTGGTGGCTTGGGGCCCCAAAGCATTTAAAAACTGACTGACATTAATAACACTGGATGCTAAAATATTAGACTCAGGACAGCTATACTTCTTGGCAGCTCTGATGACCATTTGTTCATATAACTCCAGGTGTCAAACCCCTAAACCCCAGCACACAAATAGGGAAGCAAGATTCTCATGGAATTGTATTAATTGGGTTTAATACCAGGTTAAAAAAAAGGTTAGGCTACGAGAATCTTGGAAAGTGAATTGCTTGAACTTCTTTATCACAGATTGTATAATCACAAGGTTAATAGCTACTTCATCAGAAAGGACAGAAATATCCATCTGACATTTCCCATTTCTTCACCAGCTCTTGAAAGATTTCTTACACCAGGTTGTAAGCTTTTGCACCTAATGACCTGCCAATTTCAAATATGCTTTTCAAACCAACTTAAGGAGTATTTTTTGTCCTAACATGGCAAAGGGTGATAGTAAAGCTCAATCTATCTTATTAGCTATCCCACCTCTGGGAGTATGAATAGGTGTCCTGATTTATTACATTCCAGTGGAAATATGTTCAATAGTGTTGAAGACTACAATAATAAATAGTAGTTGTTATACCACCTAGATTTTAGATGAAAACTATTGGATGTGTTGTAAATCTTAAAAATAACTTTGTTGTATCACTTGGAAACTGAAGTGGGGTGCTAAGAATATTTCAGTTTCCAGCCATCATTCTTCCAAGGATTAATGGGAAGAAGTAATAAGTTATCATTGATCTTTCAGACATAGAATCCAAATGTTACTCATATCAATCTCTATCCTTCAGTAAAATATAGAACTTAATTGATTTACTTCCAAAGGTCAAAAATAATGCTCAAGAGGAAGCAGGTTAAGATGCCAGTTAGGAAAGAGATTAATACTATTGTTATATTTGTATATACAAACAAAATGTGTGTGTATGTGAATGTGTATGTACACATATAGAAATAGAGCAGGGGTGTCAAACTAAATTTCATTGAGGGCCGCATCAGCATTGCGGTTGCCCTCAGGGGGGCGGGTGGGTATGGCCTGGGTGGGTGTGGCCTACTGGGTGGGCATGGCCAACTCTACATCATTCGCATCAAGGGTGCCTATGGGGGCCTGGGCAGGAGTGGGACAGATCTGAGGGTCTCTGGCAGAAGGAGGGTCTCTGGGCCAGGGCCAAGGCAGTGGGGGCCGTTCCCTCACTGTTTCTAGGATGGCTTCGCAGGCCACATGAAACCACTTCGTGGGCCAGATCCGGCCCCCGGGCCTTGTGTTTGACATGTCTGAAATAATCTGCATAAAAACCTGGAGTCTTCAAACAGCAGTTGCAATTAAGAAAAAAAAAATTCAATGGAGAAGTGAGCAAGTAAAATAACTGAAGTTCTAGAAAAATCCATACAATGAACAAGAAGCGGGATTATGAATTCTTCATTCCAAGTACAACAGACGGGTTAATGAAGTAAGACAAAGTTATTGATTCAAATTGATACAGAAAAGTTCTGTATAAAGGAGGCTATTAGATCCTGCTCTCTTAGCACTGAATCTTGCTAACATGAATGCACAAGCACATGAGAGTTTTTCGTGTTGGTAGTTCCTACTCTTTGGAATACTTTCCCCCAAAGAGTTATGTAGCTCCTACCCTGTTTGAATGGAAGAAAAAGTAAAATCAGGAGGGCTCAGTCTTGGTTGATTTTATTATTTTTATTATTTTTATAGCTGTCTCAAATCTTCATAGATCAGGGCAGAATAGAAATATTGTAAATAAATAAATAAATTCTATGGAGCTCATCATTAGGTTAATATTTAGACCACTTTATGTATAACTCTGCAATCACAAACCACTAAATAAATGTTCATAAAATTGGGAGAAGAGCAGAGAATTTCTCAACAAAATAAACACCTACTGTATATTATCAACCTTAAGGATATGGGAATACATGTTTATTAATAAATAAAATTATTATAGTTATATATAGCATGTCTTTCCACCTTCTTCCTTTAAAGACTTTTAAGGTAGTATCAACTTTTCAAGAACTAATTTTCTACTAAAAATTAAATATTAAATATTTATTCATCTCTAAAATTAATGTATTGCATGCCATAATTACTTTTAACACAATGTCTATGGAGATTCTCAATTATCCAGTTCATGGTTGTCCCAATGGACTTTGTTTTTTTCCTTGAAAACATTTCACTTCTCATTCAAGAAGCTTCTTCAGTTTTCAAGGGGGAAAAAATAAGAAAGTCTAGTTGCCTTTTGCAAAAGTACCTTTGGGACGCTCTTAGCACAAACTTAGCAATTAAGAATATTCCTTTGTAGAAATCTACTAAGTGCAAATCTACTAAGGAAGCTGATATTTATCACCATATTTCTTATTTGAACTTTTCTTTGACGATTGCTTGTGCATTTATGATCATTGTTCATTATTATTGCTACTTCTATTATTTCCTGTGACAAGTAAGCTCTGATCAAGAGAAACAACTCCTAGTGATTTTGGTATGGTGTTTGAAACTTCCACCAAATGGAATTGGTGTTGAGGAAAAGTACAGCACAAATCTGTATCTCCCAATCCCAAATCCTGGATCTGGTCTAGAAAGACACTGTGATGGATGGTATTGAAACTTGTTGATCAAGAAGTCAGAATGGATGCACCCCTCCATATCCCCCCCCCCAATCAGGTGTGAACCATACAGGCAAACAATGCTGTCTCAGTCCCATGCCCAGTTCTGAAAACCAACAGAAAAGGATCCAGATAATCTTTGAATTCTCTAAAGCTGCCACAAGACCTCTTTCTCAACAACATTCCCTAAAAAGAGCAGATTGGAGATGGGATCAGTTATTCAAGTTATTCAAAATGACTGGATCCAGCAACGGCTTCCTTAAAAGGGATAAACCACTGCCTCTTTAAGCAGCAGTGGGATCACTCCTGTCGAGGATGAATTCACCATTGCCAGGATCCAATAGCCTGTTACCTCCCAGGAAACTAGTTAGATAGGTTCAATACACAGGTAGCCAAGCTAAATGTTCTCTGTCCAGTTCATAAGAATTAAATCATCCCAAATAACCACACTAAAACTCAATCATCTCTGCAGGCTCTGCAGGCTCAAAGATCAGTTTGAAACAAATCTGAGTTACTCCATCTGACAAATATTTAGAACACATCTCATACCAATCCTGGAGATCCTCCTCCAGAAAGAGCAAAGTCACTGTTAAAGGTACACCAGGTACTTATGGTCACAGTAAGAGCAGAAACATTGACATTTTGCTGCTTTTACCAGCATGAGATAAATCTTAACAGGGGGATCTAAGTCATTCCAATCAGATTCACTCCTTGTTTTCCTTCATCTTGCAGTGCATTGCTTTTCCCCACAACAACAGGATGGTAGCTACTGAAGCAATGGGAAAAATCTCTGCTGGCTGGCTAGGAATGAAATATGGAAAAGCTGTACACTACAATTAGAGTCACTGCTTAAGATATTGTATTGTGGGAATGTACAAAACAGTCAAAGGAAGCAATTAAGAGGCAATTGGAAATGTGTGGTGGATTCTTGGGAAGCAGGAGGCGAGACGAGAGAGTTCAAACAGGAAAATTGTTTTATTGTAGTAACAGGAACAGAACTGAGAACAGGCTTCTACGCAGCTACTTATACGGTTGGCCACTAGGCGGAGGCCAATAGGTTTAAAGGAACCTATTCCCAACCATTGATCATCCTGGAGACTGCATGTCTGGGCAGCCAGCGACCATTACACAGACACCCTAATTAAGCAATCTCAAGCAGCATTCAAAGACACGTGAAAACAGTTCAAGTAAAAGGCCCAATACATTACAGGAAATTTATATTCTTTTTCCTCTTTAATATACCATCTATTTCACAATAGCAGAAATGTCAGGTACATCAGATCATTGACTTCACAAGTGTCACTGACTAAAGTCTGCAAGAGTGTAATACACCCTGGCTCAACTAAGAAGCTACATAACAAAGGAGATATGCTTTTTCAATTACACTAATTCATGGCCTCAGTTTAGTTGATAAGGATGCTGGAGTTATTTCAATGTGCAACAAATCTATTTTTCTGGCTTCACATGACTCATCACAATCAACTAATTACATGGGCTAGGTTACAAAAAAGGCTAAGTTAAAATATGGTCATCTTATTGTGATTCAATGTGGAATGCAAATGGGGATTATATTAACCTAGGTTAGATGTCTTCCTTTAGTTGGACTCAACTCTTTTTTGTAACCTAATTTTAAACACAATTCTGATTGCTTGTTTCCTGATCCCTGATCTACCCACTTTGGCTGATTTGAATCTGATAACTCACATGGAGTATCCTGAAGAATAATTATGATGGCTTTCACACACATACACACAGATACAGATACACACATCCAGAAAATCACTAAGTTCTGCATCCACTCACAACAGACTTTTATAAAAGACATGAATACTTAATAGAGTCAACTACACTTCTATTGCTGATAGCTTTTCCTGCTCTTTTTTATTGAAAAGTTTTAAAATACATTTTTAAAACATATACCCCATCTACCCCACCCCTCTCCCCATCCCTCCCATCCCAACACACACACCCGACTTCCCAGAGCCGAATACAGGGTATTACATCATACAATCTTACTCTAAAATATTCTAATTACTATAATTACTCTTTAAACCCTATCGCACTTTAACTCTCCTTAACCATAGAAAAGAAAAATAATATAGCCTCTAATTACAATAACTAATAACTATTCAAATGCTAAATGATACTTTGTAGTCCCATATTTGTTCTGAATAAAATCAATCCATCTTTTCCATTCCACTATATATCTCTGTTGCGAGTGATCTTTCACATATGCCGAGATTTTAGCCATTTCTGCCAAGTTCGAAACTTTCAAAGTCCGTTCTTCAATAGTAGGCAGGTCCTCCTTCTTGCAGTATTGCGCTACCAAAAGTCTTGCAGCTGTTATTAAATTCAGCATCAATTTGGTTTCTATAGCAGTACAATCAGCGATAATACCCAACAAAAACAATTGTGGTAAAAATCTTATCTTTTTCTTAAAAATCTTCTGCATATTCCACCACATTTTAATCCAAAAAGCTTTAAAGCTTTTCCTGCTCTTTTATATATCATCAAATTAATGTTCCATTGGGAAATCTTTAAATTGATTTTTCTCAATGTTTTGGAAAACAAACATCACAATTCGTCATACTTTTCCAGGTCTAAAGTGTGCATCGATGATATATATTAATTACCTCCTCTGAAACGAAAGTATTTCCTGTGGAGTATTTAAATACCTCATGGCAGGAATAACTGGCTGTTTGGGAAGCACCATCTGTTACAGAAAAACAGTACCATTAAAATATTCTTCCCCAGAGCTGCTGTCTAATTTGGAATTAGGGGATGGAAGCAGCAGATAAATTTGTCATTTACACATGTGTGTGGTCTATGTTGACATATAAAGTTCAGTCATGTATAATATGGTTTCAAAATATATACCACATTCTGATCTCCTTGCTTCACACATACTGTTGTGAAAATTAACCTGTATATATAGGCCAGAAAGCTACAGGAATAGCATGTTATACTGAAGGATTGACTTTTCCATTTATAGAATATTGCTGGATACTTCTATATAAGGTATTGGCTGCTTATGATGTAGCTAATTGATATGCAAAACCATCAGCTTAATAGTATATGCAGGTATTTATGTGTGTATGCAATGTGAAATATATATTTACAAACATAAATAAATAAAATAAACAAATGAAGCAACACAAAGTTTTTTTCCCCCTTTGCTTACACAATTGATTCAACCCAAGGGGGGAAAAAACCGTAGATCTGCTATTTATTTTTGCCTGTAGTTTAAGTAGTACTGGAGGAGGTGCTCATTTCCAATTAAAATCTTTTCCCAGTGGTTTCTACTGATCAATTTGGTCTGCCTGGCTGGGCATGCTATGGATTGTGTCAGACAAGGAATGTCTGCTAGCAAGGACTAGTCTTATCTGCCATAGCTCTGCTTTCTAGAACATTCTTCTTTCAGAGCTGAGCACGACCTCAACTCCATTGGCCTTTCACAAGGCTTTCTGCCAAGGATGTAAAGGGCCCAGTTTCCTGGCTGTATTGACATCTATAATGATGTTTGTTTCTTGGCTGTCATATGTATTTAATTCTGTACTATATTGTAACTATTTTTAGTTGTTTTATGATTGTTCACTGCCACGGGTCACTTGTTTGAGATAGGTGGCTACAGAAACTGAATGCATACGGTAAATAAATGAAAATCAAGGAATTATGCAATCTCTCAACCATGCAGATGTTTTTGTTTATGGTTTTAGCATATTAAAGACAATCCTTTCTTTCTCCATCTGCTTCACCAAGAAGTTAAACCAGTGCAGTAGAGAAAATGAATTGTATAGTAAATATGTACTATGACATTTTAATGACATTAACAATGAAATGAAATTATCAGTGAAATGTATTTACCAGCATGAAGAGCTGTTTTTCTGAAAGTGATATAAAGGCAAATTAGATCTGGAAAACTTAATATTAATAATAACAATAACAACAATAATAATAACAATAGAATTGGAAGGGACCTTTGAGATCTTCTAGTCGAACCCCCTGCTCAGGCAGGAAAGCCTATATCATTTCAGACAAATGGCTGTCCAGTCTCTTCTTAAAAACTTTCAGTGTTATATTGAACATGGTTCAATTTATCTGGTTTTCAAATAAGATTTATTAAGTTAGCTAAAACATTTGCTGAGTTTGTTCATCCTCACTACATCAAATTGATGACTATGTGCCATTAAATTTATGCCAATTCTTAGCAAACATATAGATAGATTTCTCTAGGATTTGTGTCAGATATACTGGGTATAATTCTAGCCAACTTTAGAAGTATCTCTATATACACATAATGCATCCATTTAAGTACCCAGAGATTTAAAGAATAATGAGCATTTTAAAGGATATCCTTTCTTTGGTAATAGGTTTTTGGGGAAATTGTTTCTATTTTGATTGTCACTTAATTTGGTTTCTGTGTGTTCTGCCTCCCTGGATCTTCTTGGTATTGAACCTCATATATGCTGAATCTACATTTCTCCATTAAGCAATAGCACCACAATTTCCTTTACCAGCCTGAATCCATATATTAGATATTAGAATTAGAATTAGATATTAGAATTCTTTATTGGCCAAGTGTAGATGGACACACAAGGAATTTGTCTCTGGTGCACAAACTTTCAGTGTACATACAAGTAATAGTGATACATCAGGACCATGAACAACATAAAAATACATCCATCAAAAATCATAAAATACAACACTTCATCATAAATCATAAGATGCAACCCTTAGTGATAGTCATAGAATACTAGTTAAGCAAACAACATAAATCATACTAGGATACTAAAAACTAAAAACACGATACAAGCAATGAAGTTATAGTCATAAGAAGATAAGGCTACTTAATAGTAAAGATGAGGAGAATAATAGTAATACAGCTTTACTAAGTAGTTTGACAGTGTTGTAGGAATTAGTGGTTAAGCAAAGTGATGGCATGGGGGAAAAACTGTCCTTGTGTCTAGTTGTTTTGCTGTGCAATGCCCTATAGCACCGTCTTGAGGGAAGAAGTTGAAATAATTTATGTCCAGGAGGTGAGGGGCCTGTAGATATTTTCACAACCCTCTTTCTTGCTCCTGCAGGATACAGGTCAATGGAAGGCAGACTGCTAGCAATTGTTTTTTCTGCAGTTCTAGCTATTCGTTTTTGGTTGCAGTGCCAAACCAGACAGTTATAACAGTGCAAAAGACAGAGTCAATAATTGCTCTGTAGAACTGTATCAGCAGCTCCTTGGGCAGTCTGAGCTTTCTTAGTTGGCACAGGAAGAAAATTCTTTGTTGTGCTTTTTAGTTTACACTTTTGATGTTAGGTGTCCATTTTAAATCTTGAGATATTATAGAACCTAGAAACTTGAAGGTCTCTACTGTTGATACTGTGTTGTTTAGTATTGTAAGAGCGATCGTTTGAGATGCAGTCATTGGTATAGAGAGAGAAGTGGAGAGAGCACACAGCCCTGGGGGAGTTCTGTGCTAATTGTACAGGTACAATATCTGATGTGATTTTGCCTAGCTTCACTTGCTGCTTCCTGTCTGTTAGAAAGGTTATAATCCACTTACAGATGTTAGTCAAGCACCAGTAGCTGATTTAGTTTAGTGAGAAGAATATCTGAAATGACGATATTGAATGTCGAGCTGAAATCTACAAAAAGGATCCTTGCATAGGTCTTTGGAGATTCAAGATATTGTAGGATGAAGCGCAGAGCCATATTAACAGCATCATCTTCTGATCTATTTACTCAGTAGGTAAATTGCAAGGGGGCATTTGAAGCAAAAAGGAACATAGCATATCTCTAGTGATTTATTAAAGATGCAGGTGATGCTCCATGAGGTCCACCATGAAGCAAAAGCTCCATGCCTACAAAAGTAGTCCCATTGCTTTTACTGTCTTCCTGCAATGTTGCTGAAAGCTGCCAAATAGTCTAGTGCTCTGAAATCCATAGAAATAGCTCCTTTTCTCCTGTTTACTTCTGCATAGTGCTTGTCTGTATGTATCCATTCCTTTTCATTCTGTCTGGAGATGCTTGTTCCCTTCCACATCATTCCTCTTTCCCACAGTACAGCGATCCAGCCTGCAGCAGTAGAAGCAATGCAGAAGATCCACAGACTACGTTGCATTTGAGACAAGGATCCATACAATGGGGTGGAAACAAAAGAGAATACCCTAGACTTTGGGAAGATCCCACATGACTCTGCCAATTCTAGTTTCCAGCCTAAAAGATGGAAACTAATCAAGGAGAGAACCATCCTAGAACTAAGGAAAAATTTATTGACAGAACAATTACTCAGTGGAACAACTTGTCTCCAGAAGTTGTGGGTGCTCCAACACTGGAAGTTTTTAAGAAGAGATTGGACTTAAATAATTGGAAAAAATTACAATTATCATTACTGGGAAGAATTGCAGTTGTTAAAATGAATGTTCTACCAAAGTTTCTCTTTTTGTTTCAAATGATACCAATATTGAAAAAGGATGCCAACCTTGATCAATGGCAGAAGGGTATTAACAAATTTATCTGGGCGGGGAAAAAACCAAGAGTTAAATTTAAGATTTTACAAGATGCCAGGGAAAGAGGGGGACTCAAGGCGCCGAATTTGAAATTGTACTATGATGCGGTTGCCTTGACCTGGATTAGTGATTCGCTTAATTTAACCAACAAGAGAATACTTCATCTTGAGGGATGGGATTTGGTATATGGATGGCATGCATATTTGCTTTACGATAAGAAGGTGGACAGGGCTTTTAAATCCCACATTCTTAGAAGTGCTTTATTGCGTGTCTGGAAAAAGTATTATTATAAGTTAAATTATAAAATACCGATTTGGGGAATTCCTGGACACGCGATAGAGGGCGTATCTATGGGAGTGAGTATGGATATGGTTTCCTACAAGGAATTACTTAGATTGCAAGGGAATGATTGGCAACTTAAATCATTAGAGGAGTTAAGACAAGAAAATATAAGTTACTCTTGGTTTCAATATACCCAATTGAAAGCTAGGTGGAAGTTAGATCAAAAGGTTGGCATCACAATTACAGATCAAAATTTAGTAAAACAAATTAGAGATTTAAATGTTGCTGAAAGTTTTTAAGAAGAGATTGGACAACCATTTGTCTAAAACGATATAGGGTTTTCTGCCTGAACAGGGGACTGGACTAGAACAGGGCTTTTCAACCAGTGGTACGGGTACCACCTGTGGTACATTGGCACCTGGCAGGTGGTACACGACCATCCTAGAAAAGTGGTAGCGGGGGAGGGGAATGGCAGCACCACACAAGCCTGAGCGAGAGATGGCTGGAGGTGCAGGGCTGTCAGGGCTCAGTGGAAGCGCCAGGATCTGTGCTTCTTTGGGGTTGTCAGGGCTCAGTGGAAGTGCCAGGATCAGTGCCAGGCTCCAGATGGAGCTCGGTGCTGATCCTGGTGCTTCTGCTGAGTCCAGAAGAAGCGCCAATCAGCTGGAATGTTGCAGCATCTCCAGGGTCTTGTGATTTACATTCAGATGCTTGGCAACTGATTCATATTTATGATGGTCACAGTGTCCCAGGGTCATGTGAAGTGACCACCCAGCAGACAGGGGAAATAAAAACCAAACACCTCCCACCCCACCCCAGCTGCCAATCCTCAACAGAAATGCTCACAACAATGAAAAACTCAGTCAGGAGGTAGAGCGCTGCTGGGCGGGCAGGCAGGTGTTTTGCTCAGCTGTGGCTTGAGGGGCACTTTTTTCAGTGCCATTGTAACTTCGAACAGTCACTAAGCGAACTGTTGTAAGTTGAGGACTACCTATACTTCATCACTTTTTTCCTTTTTCTTTTGGTCATCAAGTTTTTGACACCTTGCTAGGTGACTGGTGGTACTTGGATGTTGCCATATCCTAAAAGTGGTACAATGGGTGAAAAGGTTGAAAAGCCCTGGACTAGAAGACCTCCAACTCTGTTATTCTGTCATTCATATCAAACCCAAAAAACCTTTAGAATCAACTCCTGTTTACATTCTTACTAATTTATTTTACTGCATTTATATATTATCCTTCCTCCAAGGAGTGGCATATTTTCCTCTAATTTTATCCTCACATGTGTTGTGACGATAAAATCAGAGGAAAATTTAATGTCCTTCCTTGCATATTTGATGTGGGATAAGTTAGAGAAGATAATTTTCCTCCAAGGTGAATATGGATTGTTTAAATTTGCAGAATGGCTAAATCTTCAGTCTAAATATCTTGACTTCTCATGTTAGACCTGATGCTTTAACAGCTTTTAAAAGTCCAACATAACTTTTTCTGTTGAAAAGAATCTAAGTTTACCATTTATTTCTACACAAAGGTGATAAAGATGACTAAGACAGATACTGTTAATTTGTAAGAACTCTTGAAACTCTTGAGCTATAAATCCTATAATGATAAATTGATGGCTTTGATTTTAAATACATTTTCTATTATCTTACAGTGAGATTAATTAATCAAAAGTTTATTATTTGGGGATTTACTCCCTATGAACGTCTCTCATTTAAATTTGTTAAAGAAAGTCTTTTCAGACGGGCTTCTTTTTTTCATACTTTTTGTTTTATATTTGGTTTCAATTTCCTTGTATTTGTCTTTTTGTTCTATTTTTCTCTCCCTTGTAGCAAAAAAGGAAGTAAATATTAATTTTTAGTACAAGACAGAATAGAATAGAATAGAATAGAATAGAATAGAATAGAATAGAATAGAATAGAATAGAATAGAATAGAATAGAATAGAAAGAATGGAATGGAATGGAATGGAATGGAATGGAGCTGGAAGGACCTTGGAGGTCTTCTAGTCCAGCCCCTTGCTCAAGATCATCCATGTGTTTGAATTCCCTGGTCTTCGTCTGCCATTAACATACCACGCTTTGAGTTCAGACATCAATAATCTTTGATTTTGGCTGGAAATACTCTGGAAGCCCAGCCACTACGGCATATAGATCATAGATTATTGGAATATATGAATCCAGGCAGTGGGTCTCATTTTCCACTCCGCTGCTCTTTCCTTTAGCATGTATTGTCCTTGCAAAGAGATTGTTTCACTTACACAAGTCATACAAACACTTTCTGCTTATTTATTTGAAGAGATTTATATAGCGTCTTTCACTGCTAATTCTAGGCTGAGTTACAAAAGAAGCCGGTTGGGTAGAGCACATTTAATAAACCATGCCTAAAATATATTTCAGGTAAGGAAATACCAACATGCAGTGTTGTTGTCATCTTGTGCTGACTATTGCTTTTCATAAATTTAACTAAAGAAATCAGTTGACCATATTGTGATTGATGCTAAAACGTTTAGAAGAGTGAAGTTGTTGCTGTAATGTTTGTTTTTATAGTTATTCTTCATTTTCTACTGGGTAAACTGAGATGACACAAAATGCAATCAGCGAGCACCTTTTCTTCCTTCACTAGTGATCTTGTTACTTTATTAAGTGATGCTTTTCTTTTAACTTTACTGCAAAGTACAATTTGAAGATATAATAAAAGAATTGTGACTATATTAAGATGGCATTTGTGTATCAGCTGTTAATTATCATGGGACTATTAGATCAACTATAATAATCTCTACTATTGTCTGAAAATCAGAAAGTAAACAAACTGTACTCTATACTAATTACAAAATTATGATAAAGCATGGATGCATAGCCTTTGCAAGACAACATGACACAAATTTATTGCTCATTTCATATACTGCTTTACCTGATTATAACTTTTCGTACAGGAGTCTGTTGAAGTGGAATAAAAATGAAATAAAAGCAGAAGCACTCTTTATATGCTTTAATATTTTTGTGTCAATAATTTGATAAGGATTCTGATCTTATATCCATCAGAATAATAAGCTACCAGCTTTTGGAGGAAGAAATGGCAGACTGGAGAGACTTCTATGAAAAGTCACAACCATGGAGAAGAATGAAGGTTTCATTGGACATACAAAAGAAAAACCAAAGGGAAATTACAATAAAGCAAGAGAATGATGTGGATAATTCTTTCGTATTGAATTTACAAAAGGTTTGCTAAAGCTTGGATGAATCCTGTGAGAAGGAATAAAAAAGAAATGAAAAATTATTCAACATTAATTAAATGGAGTAGAGATTAAGACTGATAGAAGTAAAAGGAAGGAATACAAATTTGGTTTATTTGATCAACTTTGCTATTTCTGGCAAACCTTAATGGCCTTTTGCTGATATCAAGACTGAAGTGACAATGCTTTATACCCTTGGGACATAGAATGAAGAAACCATTTGTTGCAAATTAAAAGGAGGTGAAAAGTTACTAAAATTGCTTATAGTTCTTGTGATGAAGGATGGAAATCACTTGTTTATAAATTTCTTATATTTTTCTTAGTATACATGAACATTATGAACATCTATTTCATATACCAGTAATACAAATGGAAAGACATTTTATGAAATATATGCATCCTGCACCATCATCTAGCACAGGGGTGTCAAACTGCTGGCCCATGGGCCAGATGTGTCATCCGGAAGCTGCGCCCACCCCATTGCCGGCAATGGAAAAACCATCCCGATATGTTGCGTGACATCACGTGATGTCTCAAGTTTGACATGTCTGATCTAGCATGCAGAAAATGACTGCTTCATTATATTCACTCTGGTAACTCACAAGTTATGCAGGCATGATTCACATTTAAACCACTGAGTTTTTGGTTTGGTTTTTCACAGACTCCTTCTTCAGAGCAAAGATTCATATAAAGGAAAGAGAATGATTTTTTTTCTTGCCTATCAACAATTACAACCTGGAGACAGCCTGAGGAGTTGCACACAGATCTGTGCTGAGCCATGTCACAGAATATGTGGGAAATACCCTTAAAGTCATCAAATCTACCAATCTGTACAGTGATGGAATCTACTATTACAGTATTCTCAACATCAGGGTGGGGAGGAATCCTAAAAAGACCACATTGCTATAGATGTTAAAGGTAAAGGTAAAGGTTCCCCCGCACATGCATGCTAGTTGTTTCCAACTCTAGGGGCCGGTGCTCATCTCCGTTTCAAAGCCGAAGAGCCAGCGCTTGTCCGAGGATGTCTATATGGTCATGTGGCCGGCATGACTAGATGCCAAAGGTGCACGGAACACTATTACCTTCCCACCGTAGTGGTCCCTATTTTTCTACTTGCATTTTTACATGCTTTCGAACTGCTAGGTTGGCAGAAGCTGGCCGACCTTCTGATCGACAAGCTCAGCGTCCTAACCCACTGAGCCACCGCCGTCCCTGCTATAGATGTTAGAACCATCTAAATCTAAAAACACTCCATCTTTAACTGCCAGCTTCAAAAATAGGGGAAAATCTGTTGGTCTTTGCACAACTTCATCTGGTTCACCAGTTGCAGCCTTTCCTAAATTGGAAGATCTTTCAGACAGACACTCATGGCCTAGTCTTGATTATTACAACATGCTCTACATGGAACTGCTCATAAAGACCACTTGGAAGCTTCAACTGGTCCAGAATGCAGCAACATGGGCAATGATAGACACACCTGGATGTGCCTATGTGACTACTTTACTTCAAAAGCTACCCTAATTGTCCGTTTGCTTCCAAGTGTGATTCACAGTGCTTGTTTCAACCTATACAGCCATACATGTACAGGACCTGGTTACTTGAGGGGCTTCCTATCTCTTTGGATGACTGCCTAGCCAATTCAATCTGACAGGTTTGGCATGCTGCTGGTTCTTTTAATCAGTGCCAACTATCAGCACCCCAGAACCATGCCTTTTCTGCCATAGCACCTGCCCTCTGGAATAGACTTTCCTCTGGAATACGAGGGACTCTGTGACATTCTAGAGGGCCTCAAAAACTACTCTGGGCAAGTGTGGTTGCAGCCACTTGCTTGGTATGTAATATATGTTTTCTTGTTGCTGGCCAGATTCACCATCTTGCTTAATGTTTCCTATGCCAACTATTTATTTGTTATGTTGTGTTTAGATTGTGAGCTGCTCAAGTAAGATAAATAAATTCAACCTTCCTTTTCTATGTACGTTAGCTTTATTTTATTTACAAAATTTATTAGTAACTCATCTTGCCACACGGTAACTCTGGGCAGCTTGTAATATTAAAAGATAAAACTGTATAATAATATAAATACAATACTATAAAATCAACCTAGCTAAAAAGATGGGGGGATATGATGAGGAAGGGAAGAGGATGAGATCTCTTGTTAATCAATTAACCACCCCCAAAATGAAGCCCCTCCGTTAGTGCCCCAAGCCAACTGGTAGAGCCGGGTCTTTAAGGTCAAGAGGGTTGACGCTGATCTCACTTCAGGAGGTAAGATGTTCCAGAGGGCAGGTGCAATGGCAGAGAAGGGTCTTCAGTTTAGCTGAAAGGTCCTGTCACCTACAAGGGTTTACTAAGCAACACCTATTTTGTTCTTATTGGTATGGCATGCGACTGTACTCTCTGTAGCTTATATTTTACAAGTTTCCAACTCTCCTGCATTTCTTTGCTCTGGAAGCTTTCTGCCCATGGAATCCTTAGTATTTCTTTAACATTGTTAAAATTGGTTCTTCTGCATCCAATGTGCACATATATTTATGCTAAAAATTCTCTTTTTGTAATTTCTTATTTCCCAAGATGACATGGCAGGTCCTTCCAAAGTTTCCAAGGCTTTTGTCTTTTCCACCACATTTCCCTATTATTTGGAATCAGATCTAGGACACCCAATCCCTTGTCTCATCTTGAAACCTCTTTAAAAATGAAGCAGCATATTATTGCTCTTTCCAGGTGAAAAAAATCTGCTTGTCCTAATTACCTAAAGATAAAACTCACTATATTTGCAGCTAAGAAGACAACTAAGTGCTGTAAGCAATCAGAAATGAGGCTATATTTTTGAGGGAGCAAGTAGTTGCACTAGACGTTCTGGTATGTTTCTGTGCTCATTATTTCTTGAAACCTTTTTCACGATCAAACTGAAAAAGCTTATTAAACGGGCAGAGACAATTATCCTAGAGGCATCCAGATATGCATACATACAGTAATTCTTACTTACTTACTACTGACTGACTGAGTGACTGAGTGATTCAAGTCAGTCCAACTCTGGTAAATAGTTTCTCTCCTCTTCCCCACCACTTTGTTATCATTGCCATTACTCAGCCCCTCACCCAGAGAACCCCAATATTCCTTACAATTTCTACTCATCCCTCACATCTCATATTCCATGCAACTTGATCTAAATTAAACTCTCATGTTCCCCATGTCATTAGAAAACAAAGGTTCTCCATCTTGGTCTATATTATCTCATTTTGCCTTTTCTTTTATCTCATTTTGCTTCCTGAGTCTCTTCATTGTTGAATTCTTCCTCAAAACCATTAAAATATTCATAAGCTTATCTGGCAGTTTGATCGTAACGAATAGTAAACAGGCAGTTTTCAGCTTTAGATACATATGTTCACGCATTACTTTGCACATTTGAGTCATTTAAATGAAGTATGGTTTCATTTTATTTTCTCTCTGTGTGTCTCTGTTGGTTGTCTTTGTTGTATACCACAACTGAACATAATTAAAAATTTGATAAATAAAATAAAAATCAGATGAATAATTTGGGAACAGCAGTCATCCAAGCCCTTACAGAGCACATATGAGATTTAGAAAGCAAAGAAATAAGGAACGGGAAGAGTCCCATTATATGAGCTGTAGTATGTTCATGCAATAGGGGTTGTAGTCCCTGGACCATTAATATTGCATATTTTAATCTCATAATTGTTATTATCAGTACTGTAGATTACTATGAAAAAGTTACATAATTTTATTTCATAGATTATTGCCTAATTCCTAATGGTTAAACTTCAAGTATTTCTTGAATATTTGATCAGGACAGAAGAGGAATTCAATAACTGCAAATAATTCCATAATACCTTTGTGTACATAGACATATAGTTTTCAAATATATCATAAACTTGTATGTACTTGTGACAAAATTGAAAGATCAATATATATTCAGCAGTATATACTGGTTAAGCTAAAGGGTATCAACTCACCACATCTTCCCAATAACCTAAGAATAACACAGTATTTCTCACCTACTTTTTCCAGCTCATTTACTTTAAAGGTATTCTTTGTGATAGTTAAAATGTGAAATTGCAAGAGACTGAAGCATAAAGTATATCAATGTTTAAAGCGATATATAAATAAATTTGCAAATATCTATGAACTCAGGGAACCATAATAATTGCTCCTCAGAGCTACTGCAGGACTCCAACTCTGTACCCATGAAATCCTAAAACTAGCACTGTGCTATAGAATAAAACAGTATATCTCAGCATTTCTCACAGTTTTAACATGCAAGGGTGCTGCAGGAAAATGAATGGGGAGTTGCAAAATACATCTTCTTGGTAAGTCCTGTGGAGTCATAGAAGAAAACCTGGCACTGATTTAGATAAATAAAACAAAGCAAAACATCCCCTTCCCTTAATTAACTTTCTAGAGATTTGAGAAACAACTCTGTCTGATCAGCTATGCCAAGGAATGTTGATAAAATGAGGAGATAATATTAAAAGACAAGCATAGGCTCTGGGAACCAAGGCCAATT
This sequence comes from Vipera ursinii, assembly GCF_947247035.1. NCBI lineage: Eukaryota > Metazoa > Chordata > Lepidosauria > Squamata > Viperidae > Vipera > Vipera ursinii. The sequence goes on from NC_139512.1 coordinate 288,914,771, forward strand.
TAGCATAAACTGATTACACAGCAACTTATGGAATGTCCTCTGTATTCTTTCAGTACACTATTCTTTTTGTAATTCCACTCTGTTACCTCATAGAATCCACTCCATATCCGATCTCACTGATACTTAAGCTGCTCCTATATCCAATCGATTATATTTAATTATTTTGCTATATCCAATCAGAAGCTATTCTAATTTACATAATTATCTGTATAAAGATTGCATCCTCACCACTTTACGTTGCTTCTACTGCCTCCAGTAACATAATTAACAATTTGAGCTTCAATAAATTCTTGGGAAATTTATGTGAGAGATTTTTTTCTCTTACAGAGTAAGCAAGCTTGTGCTTCTCTGAAAAGCAGTTCCCCAAGTCTTATACAAAGCCGAAATGTTATTCTTCTTGTAGTTGCTGCTATTGTTGTCAAACACATTGTATATGTTTACAAGGCAAAATAATCATGTCTTGATGGCATATGGCTGCTATACAATGCTCTGACCGTCTGATTTGATACTTATCCAGAGGAACAGCAGGAACTGGAGATTAGATGAAGGCAGCATCTTAAATACATTTGCCTATAAAACTATGGGGCATCTTCTTGCCGTGGTTAGGGAAAAAACCTATAGATAAATTCTAAGAGGCCTTATTTAAAGCAAGAGACAATGTTATATCTGTTGCACGCAGCAGCCCAATTAAAGGAATCTTCTCTTTTTACAGTACTCTTTTTCTTATTTGGGGGAGTAAAATAACAGTATGCAAGGAAAGGATGAATGAAGCATAATAAGATTTCCCCATCCATTAAAAAAATAAATATTGGATTCAGAGTTGCCACTGTTTTTCTTTTGTCTCAAAAATGACTAATACCAGAACTAATTTCTAAAAACCCAGTAAAACATGTTTTAACTTGAAAATATGACAACTCTGTATCTACAAGAACACCGCACACAGGAAAAGGAGGGAAATCAGACTGTAATATTTCAACCACACTAAGTAAGTCAAGGAATACATATCAACACTGATGTTACAAACAATGTTGCCCCTTCTGTTAATGCTATTCTATTAATCTAATATTGTTTTTCCTACTATCACTGTTTAATTACAATATCTGATGAAGTGTGCTCGGTTTGGTTCTTGTATTCATCCAGCAGAAGGAAGGCAGATAACTCATATACAGAGATGGCTTTAATTCCAAATCAGATTGCCCAATCTAAACTCAACAATAAACCTTTTAAGGGGATTTCATGCTGAACCACCATTCCTGCTGCCATCAATTACTACATTTCATGTGAACTTCCAAAAAATGCATTATATTGCAATGTATGTATTACTAGGTTGCATATTCATTGTGCGTGTGTATTGGTTCAGATTATTTTTTTACATTTTACACTATTTTAAAAAGTTTAAACATTGGAATGTTTAAAATGTTTTAAATATAAATAAAATAAAAAGTTGCTATAAAGCAGAAGTAGATGCACTCCAATTTTTTTCTCTTTCTTTCAGTTCTTAATCACACAGCCACTCTGGCAAACGGCAAGAGTTTGTGGAATTTGTACCCCAAAATATTTGGAATATATCAAGTTGCCTATGCCTGAAAGCAGATTGTCAGTTACAAAAGCATCAGTTATAAATGCCAAAACATATGCACGTTGTGAAACAACCTACAGGAAGGTTTGTACATTCTTTATGAGAGACTATCTAAATCCTCTAGATTTATGCTTACCCATTTTTTCCCATTTCAGAAATACATATATATAGAATATGCTCCGCAAATAAACAAATGGAGTTATCACTGAATTCAAATGGCCATGACCATTATGCAGACAGAATTACACCCTTAATAAAAAAAAATCCAGTCACATGAATATCCCGGTTTGTGTGTATTTATTCACCTTAATTCACTGCCATATTCAATTTCTTTCAATAAGTAATCATCTTGCCAAGGCTAAAGACATACAGTATATATGTGTTTTAAACCAAACACAATTACAGTTACCTAGTTCTTTTTTATTGTTTGGGTTAGTAAATATGCTGCATTTAGTTAAAACACTGATGCATAACAAAAAGTAATTGATGTACTGTCCAAACTTAAAGCAAAGTCAGTAACTTTGCTTTAATCTGCTATCTAAAACCCTTGTTGAATCAAGATATATACAAATTGTTATAAGGCTGCTGAGGACATTTCAAGAGTTTCACTTCCCACTGTTGATCATTCTGCTGTAGTATAAATTACTAAAATGCAATCCATATTTGGGCATGGATACCTATTGTATTTTACTGATACTTATTTTTGTTCAGATTCCTTTCTTAAATAAATAGTGGTATAAAATATTGTAGGAATGCAAGGCTTTCACCATTCCAGTTACTGCACCTTTGCCTGTATTTTAGATTACATCACTTGGCACTAGTTCATGTACTGTAGCTGTACAGAAAAGTCAGTATATTTTATTTATTTATTTATTTATTTTATTTATTTAGTTGCATTTGTATACCGCCCTTTCCCTGAGGACACAGGGCGGTTTACAGGGAATTAAAAAATCCAACATACAAAAGTTAAAACCATATTAAAAAATATTAAATTAACCCTGTACATAATTTAAAACCCAATTAAAAAATTTCTCCTCAGCCTGGGCCCGAGAGCTCAAAGAGCCAGGTCTTCAGGCCCCGGCGGAATGATCGGAGGTCGGGGGCAGTTCTCAGCTCCACCGGCAGCTGGTTCCAGAGGGCAGGCGCTCCCACTGAGAAGGCCCTATCCCTGGGTGTCACCTGCCGGCAATCTCTCACCGGCGGAACCCTGAGCAGACCCTCCCTGTGGGAGCGCACTGGGCGAAGGGCGTTTGATGCTGGCAGCAGGTGTTCCCTCAAATATTTTGCTACAGTGATTTCTTTCAAGGAACTAGCTTGCGTTAACAGCACTTTATTGTTCATATATTGCATATAAGGTACACAGGGACTCTCTATTTCACCTTATTTTGAGCAGTGTACAGCATCCCCTTAAGCAAGCCTGCTGCATTGTAAAACTTAAACCGTTTCCTTGCTTCCTAACATGCATGCAACAAACTTCGCATTAGAATTAAACTCCTTTTCTTTCTACAAGTATATACTTAACCTAATATCAAAATCAAAATATGCTGTTCCATTATTCATACAACTCATTAATGTCATAAACTACACAAGAACATGACAGTCCATTGCTCTAAAACCTCTGAACTACAGAAATATTTCAAAGTACCTTAAACCCAGCATTAAAATATGCATTGCAGCCAACCATAGCTTCAATGGTTTCCTGGTCCCCAAACTCCTTATTTAACATTATTCCTGCAGGAATTGAAAGTGCAATGAAATTTACTTTGCACAACTTTACATAGTCTTGTAAGAAATATATCTAGAAAAAATATATCTAGAATACAGCAAGTTCTAAATAAAAAATAAAGGACACAAATCAAAAACAGCTACATCTAGATTCTAAATCATCATAACACTGCAGGATGCATTCAACTGGAGAAGTGTTCTACAAGCTTCCAGTTTCCATAACCTCTAAGCAATTAGATGCCTTCATGGGACATGGATGTGAAAAGTGGTTTGCAGCAGATAGCGGCTTGTTTGTTTGTTTTTAAAAAAAGGAGATGAAGCATATAATATGAAAACAGAAAGCTATTTGCACTTCTGGGGGACTGAACCTAACCTAACTATTCGGGCATCAAAATACTGGGCAAACTATACTACATCACATGCAATCCTATATATTTTTTATTCGGAAGTAAATCCATGTGGGACCTGCTCCCAAATCAGTATACGTGGGATTGCCATTTAACTGCTGTCCCTAGATGCCATGTTTTTTGACTCGACTCTTGATATTCTCAGGGAATATCAACCTATGTTGGTGGAGCAGTGGGCTAATGCCTCCTTAAGTAACACCAGCTGCCTGCAATTAGTGCAGGTTCGCATCCCACCAGGCTCAAGGTTGACTCAGCCTTCCATCCTTCCGAGGTAGGTAAAATGAGGACCCAGATTGTTGGGGGCAATTAAGCTGACTTTGTAATAATGCCGCTTGGGGTGTGTGTGAAAGCCCTAATAAGCAGGCATATACATAGAATGAAGGCTACTGCTAAGCTTGTAAGCCGCCCTGAGTCTTCGGAGAAGGGCGGGATATAAATGGAATTAAAATAAAATAAATAAAAATAAAATAAATGTTGAGAGGTGAGGGTTGATATCGTTGGTCTTGTGCCATATCGAAGTAAAGCTAGTCTCCCATCGGAGTCGAGCTCGACTCCTGGTGACTTCACGAGCACGTCCCGGGTGCAGAATTCTCACTCAGCCCCAAATGCTGCAAGTCGTCCAAGAAGTTTCCGCTCCAGCTCAGCTTCCGCACCTGTAAAATGGGTCTCGATACACCTGCCTGGCGGGCTTATGGAAAGAAGGATCCAAAAGGCAACGGCAGTCTGGTCAAAGCGCCTGAGGAGAAGAGCAACAACAACAAAAAAGTGGCTTACATGCTCGAGTTTGTCTTTCCTTCTCAGCCAGACGCTGGCACTGTAGTCCTGCTGCTTGACGGCGCTGTAGAAGTTGGAGCCCACGCGGGTCAGGCTGGGCGAGGGTTCCCGGGGTCTGCTCTTCAGCTTCATCTGCTCGAAGCCCTCGGGGCGGGTGGAGGAGGCGAGCCACTCGCTCCCGCCTTCCATCTTGACATGACAAGGCAAAGTCCACGGCGGACCCAAAGGAGACACCGGGCGGCGAGCGGCGAGGAAGGCGGCGAGCGCGGGGCTGGGTTTAGGAACAAAGCGCCGACGACGAAGCGTGTGGGGGGGGGAGGGGGGGTGTGGACACCCGACGGAGGCAAACGGCCGACCGGCAGGAGGGAGACGGCGCACCCGAGCGCCCGGCGGGGAAGACGAGGCGGAGGGAGCCCTAGCAGGGGGCAGGAGCCTCTGGCCCCCGCCGAGCTGCAGCTCGCTGCCAACGCAGCGGCCCCGACCCGCTCTTTGCGGCACTGGCTGCTGACAGGAGCTCGAGCGGCTGAGGGGAAAGCTGAGAGCGGCCACGCACGTTCTCGGGCGGGCGGGCAGGAAAGAAAGGAGGGAGGGGCCGAGGCAGGAGGAGGAGGGGAGGGAGGAACCACGGGAAGCTGAGGGGCGCGCGCCCCCCTCCCATCCCACGGATTCCACCAGCCCGCAGGTTGGTGCAATGGCGGGGCTTCGTCCTTCGCGTCCGTCCCGCGCCTCCGCTGCCTTCTCTGCGGCCGTCCGCGGCTGAGGCGGAGAAGAAGGGGAAGGGGAAAAAAAAAAACTTCTGGCCGCCGCCGCCGCCATTCGAACCGGCCGAGCACCTGGCGTTAGAAATGCCCTTCCAACGGCTCGTGCTCGAGCGGGAGGCACCAGCAGGTGCGACGGGCGGCTCGGCATCAACTGGTTTCCAATCCAAAGTTGGCCAATGCTTGTGTATCCGCGCACCCTCACGTGTACACACACACACACACACACACACACACACACACACACACACCCCGCTCGGACCCTGGGTGAAAAGTTGAGCAGTGGGGAGCCGGACCGTGGCCGAGCGTTGGCCAGGGCAGCCCTAGGAAGATGCAGGCTGAGCGCCGAGCGATGGACTCGGATGGGACTTGGTTAAGTTGAGGGCCTTTTGTCAAACTGCTCGCTTGCCAACCTCTCCGCCCTTCTTGAATCCGCAGAAAACTCCACTTGGCAGGAAATAAGGCCGATCCCCCTCCTGACTTTACGGCCACTGTTTCAAGTCACTACGTTCGCTGGAATTCTCTGTAAAACCGTAAAACATAAAAACTTAACGGATTATGCGTGCCTTGAGGCTGTCCTTGAACGGTCTCCGTAAGAGGGGAAATACTGTGACGTTGTAGAGTGATGGGTGATTTAATCCGAACTCACAGCAGGATTACCCTGCTTTGGCTGTAGTCAGGTGCTCATCAACAGCATTAAGTGATCGTGGATTTGCCTTGAGATGTCAATATTAGCCCCTTTGCCTTGACAACCTCTACTCTGAGGTAAGATGCTCCAGGACTTGGCCCTTTCCTTCTTACTGGGGGCATCATCTCCACCCCAGGAAAAAAGATGTGATGAAAGTGCTGCTGTCCCAGTGGCCGGAGGCTGAGTTTCAATAGGGTGAGACAGGCTTAGGTTTAACAAGATGGACTGGTTATAGATTTAGAAACCAGAATAACAGAGTTGGAAGGAACCTTAGAGGTCTTCTAGTCCAACTCCCTGCTCAATCAGGAGATCCTATATCATTCCAGACAAGTGGCTGTCCAATCTCTTCTTAAAAACCTCCAGTGTTGGAGAACCCACAACTTCTGAAAGGAAGCAGTTCCATTGATTGTTTTAACTGTCAATAAATTTGTCCTTATTTCTAAGGTGGTTCTCTCCTTAATTAGCTTCCATCCATTGCTTCCTCTTCTGCCTTCAGGTGCCCTGGACAATAGATTCACACACACACATATACATCTTCTTCTTCTTCTTTGTGGCAGCCCCTGAGATACTGGAACACTCTTATACGGTCACTATATAAGTGACCCTTCTTTTTATTAAACTAAATCAAACCAATTGATTCTGGCAGAAGGAAGGAGTTGCAATATCCAGGTTGATCAGGTTCTTGGTCTGCAAGTTTCCTGGAGTAACAAGTGATCTCAGAAGAACAGACTAATACCTTTGCATAATTTCATTTGGTAAACCAATTGTGGCCACACGTGCTCTTATGCAGGAGTCTTCAAACATGGCCCTTTTATGACTTGTGGACTTCAACTCCCAGAATCCACCAGTGGATTTTTCCTAGCCTGAATCGTTAGTGTCATATCTTCACCTTTTTCATGTTTGCATAACTGTTCTGTCTGGCTTGAGAATCCATTACTTCCCACCTTGCCGACATCGTCCCTTATATCACCTCACTGTTTATTCTTCCCCTCTCTTTCTCCAGATGTGGGAAAATAGAGAGCATTATGTCCCACCTTCCATTTCCATTTCTTCATCAAATTGAACTCACAAAGTCTTCTCACCTTCATATTCTGTAACCCTCCCTATAGGCAGGAGCCTATAATCTTTGAGGGTGATGGGTAGAGTGGTTTTCCATTTCTTCCTCAATTGGAATTGAAAGATCTTTCACTTTGTATCCCATCCTTTCCACAATCATATGCAAAACTTTATTAAAGTTTGCTCATTGGATAGGAAAGAGGCATCAAGGGGAATATCAAAGACTTTAGCCTTGGGTCCTCTGCTCTTCCATATGTCATTAAAGATTTGGAAATATAAGTGGAAACAAAGCTTGTCAGATTTGCTAATGTTACATAAATGGGATGTGATAGATAATAATCTAGAAGATAAAAGTCAATGATCTTGAGAGGCTGAAGAAATAGATGGAACTAACTGAATGCAATTAAACAGAAAAATGCAAAATTTTTATCAAATGTTTCTCCTCTTGCCCTCTCATATAGTATGGAGAATGCCTCGCTTGGTAATAGCATTTGCAAAAATAGTGTATTAGGAATAGTAGGTTAATTGCAAGCTGAATATGGGCCACCAATGTGATGTGAAAAGAAGGGAAATGTAATTTCAGGCTGCATCAACAGAATTTCCAAATCATGGGAACTAATTATTACATTTAACCATGAGCAAAGATGACTAAGCGATGATAGATAGATAGATAGATAGATAGATAGATAGATAGATAGATAGATAGATAAACAGAAAGACAGACAAATATCTTCATATTCCTGAAAGAATGTTATGTGGAATATCAAGACCAATTCTCTATTGTTCAAGAGTACAGGATACAGAATAATAGATTCAAGTTATGTGAAATCACATTCCAACTGAATGCTAGAAAAGAAAATCTTAAGAGCAATTTGAGAATGGAATTACTTACACAGTGAGGGAGCAGGCTCAAGGTCATTGGATGTGTGCAAATGGAGGCATCTGTCTTAGATATTTTAATTTGAATTCTTCATTGCTTGATAGGCCAAATTGCCTCTTCCACCTCTATGATTCCAACAAAGAAACATGTATCTACTAAGTGGGGAAGAAGAAAGATGTTTTGAATTAGTATAATTCTGAAATGGTATGTGTGGCATCTTTCCCTATAAACGTGGTAGTCCCGGGTTTGTTTACTGTGCTGTCCTAAGAATAATGGAGATGTGGAACTGGGCTTATTTATTGCTTATTTACCATTTTTTTCACTTCCCCACCCACTGCCCATACCTTGTGAAGTAAGAGAAGTGATTGCTCAACAATCAGCCAGTTTCAACCACCCCACTTGCTACTTGTTCAATTATGGCAGTTTCTGCCTCACTTTTCTCTAGTGCTATTTCTTCCCATATATTTATTTCACAATATTTTGAACTGGTGAGATGCTGAAATGAAATGCGGGAGGAAAGTCTGATGAATCAGCCTAGCAAAACCAAGAGAGGGTCCTGGAATATCAGTCCCTCTTCATTTGTCCTACAATTTTCAAATTGGTGGGTGTTTCTGATATTAATCATAGGATGACCAGAGATCACTGCAAGAAAAGAAAACCACTCAGTCATTTTGCCTACAATAGCTGACATGGTCACATAAGATCAGGACAATATCCTTCCGACGCGATCTGATGACCTATTTATTTGAACAAGCCGGCCTGGCCTGATGGGGGATGTGTTTGGGTTTTTATTGTGGTTTTTTACATTATTATTTATTGTTTTAGCTCGGGCTTTGTATTTAATTCTCTTTTTAACTTTTGTACCTTGTATTTTATATGTGCCCTGTTCACCGCCCTGAGACCTTCGGGAGAAGGGCGGTATACAAATATAATAAACTATAAACTATAAACTTGGTTGGGACTTGCAGCAGACAGAACTGGGGCAGGATAGAAATTGGTGATGATGACAGCAAATCAGTATTGTGCTGACACAAGGACAAATAGTTGCTCTTTAACTCAACAATGGGGAAATAGCCTAATATGGCTATCTTTTGGGAGAAAAGCCTTACTCTGGAATAGATATAGTAGGACAAATTCTTAATCTGGAAATTTCTCATTGGCCTGAAATATATCTAGATTTGTGGAATTTATGTACAAATAAACCTAACAGCAGTATATGAGACTTAATTCCATATAATCGGAATAACTGAAGGGGGGGGGAAAGCAAATTTTCGGAAGAGTGCAGACAAACCAGCTTGCAATGGTGGAAGATGGCTGAAATACTAGAATTTGATGCAGGAAGCTTCTTCAGGAGTGTTTTTAAGCAAAGTACTAATTTTTAATAATTACTGTTGTTATATTTTTAATGGAAGCTAATATTGACAGGCAACCCATATATCCCATGATCAGTCTCATCCTTGCCTAATGGACTTCTTGTGGCTGAGAAGCAGGGAGTCTATAACAATACTTTCTTCAGAAACAGAGGACCTGTTGCTTCTAGTTCTACCTTATTTCTCATGAGATTTGCAACAGCATTTGCTTCCAGCTAGGCTATAATTTCACTTCCCTCTGTCTGTTTTCTTCATTCATCTGGGAATTTCCATCATTAGGAACCTGATGAAATTTTGTTAGCATTCCCTCTTGGCAGGCTGTTTCTATGGTGAGCCCCTGACAGCAGGCCATCTGCCCCAAGAGACTCCACTGTTGCCAAGGTGAAGAACAGAATGCCAACATGGCCAGGAGGGTTATGCAAAAATGTGGAACGGTAGCTGAACAGTACTTCACAAAACGAACTGGGTTAATTTGAGAATATATGTCCCATAAATTCTCATAGAAACTGGCCCCATTTTTGATATTCCTACTTTTCAAAAGAAGTACAGCCATACTACACATCAAAAAGAGCCTTTGCATCCTGCAGATGGATGGGCTAAAGAAAGAATTTGCACCATGTGTTATACTGAATACTAATGACTTCAACTGAAAATGTGTTCCCTATTGAATTTACCAAAAATTGTATCAAATTCTTAAGGCTAGCATCAAAGCCATGAAGAATAAGGTTAGTTATGCATTTTAATGTATAAGAACTTTTAATGCAATATCTTAAATTATGTTGTTTTAGTATTCTGCCTCATCTTGAAGACCAAGGGTAATATTAATTTTAGAACTAAAATTGTGCATGTGTGTGTATATATAACCTGTGTGCACCAATGTAACTAAAACCCATTTGCATCTGTGATTCTTAAAAGATCTTTAGTGTATACCAAATACATATAAAGAAGATGAAGGAAAAGGCTGTCACTTCAGTTAGGAAGTATATCATAGAAATATAGCAAAGAAAACTGTATAATTATTCAGAAATAAAGCAAAGAACTGTATTGATTAAATTTTTTAAAAAAATACTTTCACAAATAAGGTGATATCTATACCCCACACAACAAGATTAAGGAAAAAGATGAGGACAAGAAAATGAGCCCAATAAAGTTTGTCAAGACTCTTAAATATGAAAAAGTCTTTGAAGAGATAAAAGTTAAGAAGGTCATATTTCCATTTTCCATTTATTTTGATGTTGTTCCATCTAATGAGGATTTGGTGTTATGCAAGAGTTTGAAGAAGATATGTAACATCTAAATTTTTATCTTTCAGAAAAGTTCTTTCCTAGAGAAAGAATCTACAGCACCACAAAGAAAGAGGCTTACACTGTGAAACAGACAGTGGGAAAACTCAAAGTTTACTTGTGGAGTCATGAAGTCACTGAATCACCGACTAACCAGTTCTCAAGTTGGGCTATACAAAAATAAAAGGCACTAACAGAAGGCTTACACACAAGTATTTTACCACACCCCCATACATCTTTGTAGTTCAACATCAGTCAGGGAAACAGCACCAAGTTGCTGATTTTCTGTCTAGATAATTGAATTGACCCAGATATTGCTATCTTCAAGACAGAGATTAATAAAGCCAGTAGAAGGAATGGAGAAGATTAAAAGAGGTGGTGGTGACAACATGTAGCAGCTAAAAGGTGTCTGATATCCTGTCATGAGCTTGAAGAGGTATATATAGCTGATAACATAGGCTGGGAGAAGAGATAACCTACTTTCTCAGAGACACAAAAAGGGGGAATTGCTATTCAGAGGGAGGAGATTGCTTGAAGACTTGAAGAGAGATTGAGGAGTGACTCAAAAGTGATTCTAAGCCTCGCTGGCTAATAAAGCTTTCTTGATCCCAATGCAGACTGAGGCAAGATTTCTGAAGCAGAGCTGGGTGGGGTCCGAAAGCCACCAAAGAAAGATGTTGGCATTTTCCTGTGTAGAATCATTTTTCCAAGACCTTCATGATCATTTACAAGTTTGCATCAACTTGTGCAAGCTTTTGCAAAATGAGAGCTTCCTCCCTCCCTCCCATTTGTAACTTGCTTTTCCAACAGGATCTTCACAAAAGCTTCAAATAACACAATTCAAGATGGGAGAGGCTCTATTCTCTTATAAAATGTGGTAGACTTCAAAGAAGACCTGCACTTTCTTTAACAACTTTGGTCAGCATTCTTTACAACTGATGCTGCACAACATGGAGGCCACTGGCAGTTTTTTTTTTTTTTTGAAAACTCAATGAATTCACCATCGCCAAATGTCTCTGCCAGCAGGAATGATTCACCACTTCTGCTTGCCTCCAAAACTTTCATTCCTTACTGATGTTCCTTTGTTGCCATTACTCCAGTAGTCACCAACAGTTGATTGGTACACCAGGTTTTCTTTTTTGTTTTGTTTTTTGCAACCCACAATTATTTTTAATTTATCAATGTGACTTTTTCCCCTAAAAAAAGTTTTACAGGCCTGCTTTACGCGATTCTTTATTCCGCAATAGAATTACAGTGCATAATTCACAGCTAAAGGTGCTACTACCGGTACGTGCTTTTCTTTCTCATCTAAGTAGGAACCTATTTGCAGTTATTTTTCCAGTTTCTAGCAGATATATTTTAACAGCAAGCCTGTAGTAACAGATTATCAGGACTTTCTTCATCAAATATTTTCTTAGACACCCTGCTGCTTTTAGATTAATTGAAATATATACACTAGATTTATTCATTTGTGCTTCCTACCCACATAGGCAGTGGTGGGATTCAGCCAGTTCTCACCACTTTTGCAGAACAGGTAGCTAATTTTTTGTTGCCCAGGTCCAGAATGGACTTCTGGAAGCGGAATCCACACAGAAAACCAATTGCTCACATATTTGAATCCCACCGCTGCACATAGGGAAACGTAGCATCAAACAGAACTAACAGAACACTATCAATTGCCACGTTCAAGTAACAATAGTGAAAGATGAGCGTTAATGACGATGATACATATATTTTTCTTTCTTCCCTGTACTTTATGTATGATACATTGCACCACTGCTTTTTTTTGTAAAAGAAAAAGGTGCTGGAACTCACACGTGTGCTACAACCCGTCTTGCCTACCCAACAAGGTTCCATCCAAAAAAGGTGCCGGAACTCCGTTCTGAGCGTTCTATGACAAAAAAAGCCCTGCATTGCACTATATATCAGGAAATTGCTATTCTCTATAATGCATAACACATTGAAAATATTAAGAAATAAGAATTCTTCTCCCATCTGTTATTGTTGGTGCTTTCGCCAAGATGTTTATTTTTGTTATTGTTGATAAGAGCTTTACACAATTTGGTGCTTTCCAAATGCATTAGAGCACGATTCTCATTACCTCCAGCAATAGGTTGGGCATGATGTCCCTGTTCCATCACTGATATAGTAGAATCAGGACATAGGCTGGGGAGACCTGGTTTCACATTCCCATTCAGCCATAGAGCACAATGATAATTCTGAGCTGATTATTCTCTCAGCCAAACCCAATTCACAGGGTTTTTGTGAGGATAATATCACAAGAAATTTCCAACAAATTCCCCCTATAAAGCGTTTTGAACTCCCAGCAAAGGTGGGCTATGAATGCTGCAAAGAAAATATTTTTTTAGAATAGCATGTTGGGGTATGTTGGTTTTTAAATTTGTTGCAGTTTCATAGAAAAGAAACTGCATATTAGAACATATTGTAAGCAGTACAAGTACCCTGTTCTCACAGTAGCTAGCCAAGTGTATTACAATTATTTTTGTTTAATTATTCCTTCATTATGAGAAATGGTTTGTGTCTCCAAGCTCTTAAGGAACTCCATTACTAAGTTAGAATTTGAGCCAAGATTTCCTGTATCAAAATCTAACATCTGTTGATGCTTTTATTTTTTTTCCTTTTTAGCCCAAAGGCAATGTCTTAAGTCAGGGGTGTCAAACTCAATTTCATTGAGGGCCGCATCAGCATCGTGGTTGCCCTCAGGGGGCCGGGTGGGTATGGCCAGGGTGGGCGTGGCCTACTGGGTGGGCATGGCTAGAGTGCGTATGGCCTACTGGGTGGGTGTGGCCAGCTCTACATCGTTCTCATCAAGGGTGCCTATGGGGGCCTGGGCAGGAGTGGAAGAGATCTGGGGGTCTCTGGCAGAAGGAGGGTCTCTGGGCCAGGGGCAAGGCAGTGGGGGCCGTTCCCTCGCTGTTTCCAGGATGGCTTCGCGGGCTGCATGAAACCACTTCGCGGGCCGGATCTGGCCCCCAGGCCTTGTGTTTGACACGTCTGTCTTAAGTCTACTGATACTAGGACCAACTATTTTAGACCCACTTTATGGTACAGCTCTAGAAAAACCAGGCCTCCTGCTTTGGAGACAAAGCATCTCACAAGCAATACATAATTTCTTTTTTTAAAAAAAACAGGAAAAAATAGCAAAAATTTGTTTTATTGCTTTTGTTGTTGTAGTCACAGGCAAAAACAGTTATGGTTGGAGAAACTAAACATATACTGCTGCTGAGACATTGTCTTAAAAGAATCTCCCATTGAATGTTATAAAGGAGAAGATAAGTTTAGGCCAGATCTAACAATATAGCAGACGTTATTGCACAGAGAGCCTAAGATCCTGTTAAACTGAGCTTGTGTAAATAAAATAAACAGAGAAGCAACAAAGATCTTGAACAGCACACAGAAATAAAAATAACCTTCATGGAATGCTAACTATACATTTATATGCATCTATCCATATAACCAGGGCTTTTTTTCTCATAGAACGCTCAGAACGGAGTTCTAGCACCTTTTTTGGATGGAACCTTGTAGGGTAGGCAAGGCGGGTTGTATGACATGTGTGAGTTCCGGCAGCTTTTTCTTCTACAAAAAAAGCACTGCATATAACAGATCTTCAGAACCAGAAATTCCTTTCACATTTAATGTTATCTGTAGTTAGTTTTGGGGGTTCTGAAAATCGTAAACTTAAATGTGAAGGAGAGGCACTTCTGTTCAGTGTACCATAGTGACAAATTTCACATTGCATTTTAAGCCATTAAGTTAGGATACATCACATGCATCAAAGATAGTTCTATGTAACCATAAAGAGCCACTCAACTATAATTGTATCCATTACTGTATCATTCTATAACAAAGCTTCAGTGCATCTTTGGCTATGACTGTAATCCAGGAATATTAAAGTAATCAATCAAAATTTGTTTGGTACATATAGTAGGCCTTGCTACATGCAAGAACATTTTCTTTTGTGCTCATTAGTAATTCATTCAAACCAGAAGCTAAATGCCAGACCTCTCAGAAGGGCTGAATATTATGCTTGATAAAAAGTATAAACCTAACAGATTTTGTTTCCATGAGTCATTAATACTAGAGTCATTAATTGCTCTAGTGCCATTTTTTTCTGCAATAATAAGAGATGTTGGGAAATGGTATAGGGTTTCCTGCTTGAACAGGGGCTGGACTAGAAAACCTCCAAGGTCCCTTCCAACTCTATTACTCTGTTAAAATGCTCGTATATGTTCAAGCATGTTTGTATCTTCATACAATGTATGTTCTTGAGCAGCTGTATTCTGTCAGATGACATTTTATTAAAAATCATTTTCCTCAGTCTGATGTTCTCTAGAAACACCAATATTTCTAGGCTTGGAATTATGGTAGCTCAGTATAAGTCTGGTAAACAAACAAATAAACAAACATATCTGAAAAGCACCAGCTTGGACAAGGCTATTTTAAAGAAATGTGTTTAAGAAATTGTACTCTGTGTTCATCTTAAGTATTTTAAAAGTTTTTTAAACAAAAGATTGGATTCTGACAAATTGACTTTTACTGTGTTTCCATTGGAATAAATGAAATTGAAATCACGCCCAACTCTACTGATTTCAGCCAGAAAACATTCAGAATTCTGTAGTTTATGAAAGGAAAATGTAACAATAGTAAGACAGTAAAATCTATTTCTTGTTGTTTCACACCAGTGTTAATTAATTTGTTCAACATAAAGCAATTGGCACAACGCAGACGAGAGCATCCAGCCATTTTCTTTCTTTTCTTCTATGTTGATGCCTTTCTACAACATTCCATCTCTTTCTTCTCACTGTAGTCCTGACCATATGCTTGCAGGAAAGGCTAAACCAGATGTGTCCAATCCACAGCCCATCAGCTACATGCAGCCCTAGACAGCTAATAAGGCAGCCCCACAAAAATCATAAACTCGTAACATTATTATGAGGTTTATATGCAGTACATTAACTATATTATAGATTTTATATGTTGCCCAGGGCTATTCCTCTTCACTAAATGCAGTCCAGCCAAGCCAAAAGGTTGGACACCCATGGGCTAAACAATACGGCATAGAGAATTGCAAGCAAAAGGAGGTTTGCTTGACCAGAAGGAGTTATGTGGGCACTGGAGCAATGGCAAAGGAGCACAGATTCATGGGAAAGGTTGGGGTTCTTACTGCAGAAGACCCATTAAGAAGAGCAAAACTGATCTTCCAATGCGCTTGTTTTTATAAGTGAAGAAAGAAAATCATATGGCAAGGGCATAGTTTCAAAGTAGAAAATATCTATATGGTTGCCTCTCCTGTTTCAATCACAATTTCTTTTTCTCAGGTTTTTTTTTAAAAAAAATGGATAGAATTCTCAAATTTCATTACCATCAAAAAAACTTACTTTTAGATTGGATCTTTCTTTATCAAGCTTCCTCCTTTCCTTGGTCCTTTCCATACATTTCACCTTCATATGTCCACATTTGTCTTCCAAGAATGTTTCCACTCAAACTGGTTCTATCTAAGATGGCTTCCCACAGGGATCCCATGGGCTGTCACAGAATCAATGCACTGTGACATTTAATCGCGTCACTATTACATTCACACAGATGACACCTTCCTAATATCTTTGGGAAGGAGTTATTATGTAATGGTGAGTTAAATATCTCTAGGAGAAGGAGTGGCAAAGCCTGGTGATGGACTCAAAAGAGGAATCAACCTAGAGTCACTAGGTTGTCAAAGTAGACTAATTCCAACTCCTCTTGAACTCTGTTAACCTTATCTAGTGCCAAAATAGTGCTTACCATTAATTGACTAGTTTCCTGTGCATAGACATCAGCTATAAATCACTTTAATTTCAATTTAATGTGTAGTCTTGATCTTCTGAGCCTGACAATATCGCTCCAAATATAATAAGCATCAATTTGAATTCAAGGGTATATAATTCTTTAGTAGAAATAATAAAATATGAAATGAGCTCTTTTAGCATATAGGAAATGCAAACTTATTAAGTCTTATCCATTTAAGTTTATATTTTATTTTCCATGCTGAACCATTCTGTGGTTGACTGTTTAATACCTGTGCCTGGCTCCTTGCTATTGATTTTTCTATTGTAAAGAATACACAAAGGATATAGAGAAATCACACAGTATTCCCTTATTTCATCTCTGTGTCCAAAGTGAAATTGTTAGCTAGAGTAAATGTCTTTCACTTAAATTGATTGATTTATTGTACTTCATCTTATTTTTAATACAAAATATCCAAAGTTGATGATGGCCAAATTCCAGTTTTTGGATTCACTTCATGTAGAATTTGCTCCTTATATAAATCAAGAAAGATGGTAGGCGATATAAGTACAAAAGGAAACCAGGAAATGAGCCTCTATTATCTCTTCAGTATTCACTTTTCCTAATTAACTTGCTCCTCATTTTTACATAATAGTAAATAACTGGATTTTCTTTTTTATCTTCTAATTAAATGATATGCTTTTATCCTTCTTGAACACAATCTACTTAGTTCTTAGCAATTAAAATGGTACTAAAACATTAAAGAATCTTTTATATTTTTACAAGGAATTGGAAGACTTTATATATTGAGTCCTCATACCCCTCCTTTTATTTCAGTATTATTGTTTTAAAAAATAAAAACTTCATTTAAATAAACAGTTCCTCAGAAGACGTGTTTCCTCATCCCAATGAAAATAGAAGCAAGATTTATACCTTTTTTAACAAAAAAACAACCCATAATATATGTGAATTTCATGCAGATTTCCAGCGGGGTACCTGATTGTCCCAGTTCACATTTCAAACTCTCACGCATTCACTTGCTAGGTGCAAATAGCAATTTAACTCAAGGCTCAGTAGATAATGGCAGATTTTAAAAAGGAATGTAATTTAAAACAGAATTTCTGGGAAAAGAAAGCTTCCCTGGGTAGTTTCATTTTCAGTGGAAACACAGAAGTCAAATCCAGTTCAGAGAGCCAAGTCACGTTTGCCAGCCAGTCCAAAGGTCAAGGTTTCAGGAATCATGAATGCAGACCCTTTGCCACAGGGGCAAGAGCAATGCAGCAGAGCAGGAAATCAGACAGTTTCCAGTCGAGAAATCTGAATAAAGATTGCCTCTTAAATCCGGCTGTAACCATCTCTCTTTACTTAAGAGTTACTTCCTTGTTTGACAAGGGGCCTTATTGAGCACCTTTGCTCTGCTGTCGGCACTACTCTCCTAGGGCTGGGAGGCCATATGTCATATTCTGACTGCTCCAGCTATTCTATGGTCCCCGTGTTTTATCAGCCTTGGGTAATTCCTGGCTTGGTGTCTCCTGAGGCCAACATTCTACAGTTCAGCTAGAGCAAGGGTAGGCAACCTTGTCTCTTTTACGACGCGTGGACTTCAACTCCCAGAATTCCTGAGCCAGCCATGCTGAGGAAAAATGGAGAGGTTTCCATACTGAGCCATGCTGGCTCAGGAATTCTGGGAGTTGAAGTCCACGCGTCGTAAAAGAGCCAAGGTTGCCTACCCCTGAGCTAGAGTATCATCTTCAGAGTCACAGTTTGAGTTTTGGACCATGACACCAACTAACACTAGAGGCTGACCTCCCAATGGTGGAATAATCATCTTCCATATTCCTTCATAAAATATTTGGGGCATACTTAAAAATTGATGAGTGGTTGTAATAAGGAGAAGTTTACACGAAACACTGTACTGATCCACTGCACTTCCATCTGGTTTCAAACCATGACTCGCTGCTGTAGAGAAACAGACATTTATGTTAGTGAAAAGGAGTTTGGTAGCTTTTGATAAAGGAGGGCACATTTGACATTCTCAGAAGTAGGAGCAATTAGTGATCAGAATGGATGCATTAGTATATACATGAATGATAAGCCAGAATACTCCAGAATCCTTGCCTATAGCTTTGGATAAGCTCATTAGAATTTATTTGGCTATGGTTACAGCCTTATACCTCTCTATAATGCCTATCAGTATGCCTGCAAATTTCACTCTTGTCAAGCTCTTTGTCTCACCTGAATTTTTAAAAGTTTTTTGTTAATGAAAAACAGAAAGCTGGCAGGCTGCAAATTAAGCTTCTGACTCTTGTTTTCTAAATGCCTCTTAGAAAATAAAGGTCTAATGTTTTTAGTAAATGTGCTGATGTTTCCAGGAGGGAAAAAGACAATGGTAAGAAAAGGTTATAGGAAGCATGCTGTGAGGCTACTTAGATTGACTGCTAATAAATTAGAAAATTTCCATGATATGTTTGTTAAGGTATTAGACTACAATAGTAAGTATGTTCTGTAGCATGTTTGTCATGGGTCTTAATACAGAGTGATGCACCTGGGAATCATCCCACTAAATCAGGCATGTCAAACTTCTTCCTCATTGCCGGCAATGGGGTGGACGCAGTTTTGACGTGACGCATCTGGCCCGTGGGCCGGCAGTTTGACACGCCTGCCCTAAATATAATATGCTTTATTTCTTTAATCTAGATTGAAGAATCAGATTGTACCAGATATGTCCTGAAGCATTCTAAAGTTTCCCCAGTTCTATTGTTTTATCATTACCTATTTAACCCAAGGAGAAGAACTTCAGAAGAAGTGAAGAAGCTTCTTAGATGAGAAGTGAAACATTTTCAAAAGAAACACAAGAAAGTCCAGTTGCCTCCTGAAAAAAGCACCTTTGGGACAACCATGCCTGAGAATCTCCCTAGACATCTAACAATACCTGGTTGTATATCTCTGTCTTTGGCACCTTTTTCATGGTGCATGAACTCCATGGGGACCTGGGGAGGGAACAACAGGCTCAGGAAACTCTGGTAAGATGAAGTGGCCATGCGTAGGAGGTCCTTTGTATCCAGGAGCTTATTATGTTTAGTCCTGGATGAGGTTGCACTGCCCCAGATGGACTAGGTGCATAATATGCGGGTCCTCCTGGACTCATGACCTGCAGGAAGAGCAGGTGGCAGTCATGGCTAGGAGGACCTTTGCTCAACTTCATGTCATGTGCCAGTTATGCACTTTCCTAGATCAAGAAACACTTCTTTCAGACACTCAGACATTGTCAACTTCCTTGTCAACTACTGCAATGCACTCTATATGGGGCTATCCTTGAAGAGTATCCAGAAGCTGTAGCTGATTCAGAATGCAATGGCATGAGCAGTTCCCTTGGATTGCTCATGTAACACCTCTGCCACACAAACTGCATTGGATGCCAGTTTGCATCAGGTCCAATTCAAGGTATTCTTTATCACCTTTAAAGCCTTCAAGGTATGGAACCAAGTTACCTGAGGAACTATATTGTCTCAATTACATCAACTTGACCCACCCAGTAAGGTAACGAGGACATGCTGCAGATCTGATAGGTTAAAGAAGTTTGACTGCTGAGATGTAGGAAGAGGGTCTTCTCAGCTGCTGACCCCCTTGTTGGGAACATCTTATTCGCAGAGGTGAAGTGACTCCCCACTCTTCTGACCTTCAGAAAAACGTTAAGACCTGGCTCTGCCAATTAGCATGGTGATCAAAGAATAATATATGACCTTGGAGGTGGCTGGTGATGTGAGAGTGCTCCCTGTGCCTTTTTAAATTTATAATATTTTAATTTTAACTGTATTTTTAATTCTCCTTTAACTTTGATGCATTTATGCGTTTACACCACTTTTTATGTTTTTCTTGTAAACTGCCCAAAGTAAATAAAAATAGATAACCATTGTTATCATAAACATTGTCATCAGAATAGGAAGAAAGTACTGATAAGATATGCCTCAGTGAGAGATATGGATCCTTGATAAGTAAACTAGTTGTCTACACTGACTCATTTAAATATTGTAGTTCAGCTTTCATTATCTTCAAAACCAGGGGTGTCAAACTTCTGGCCTGCAGGCCGGTTGCATCATACAGAGGCCGCGTCCACTCCAGCTCCAGCAATGCAAAAAAAGTTGTGATATGTCACGACAAGTCACGTGATGCAGTGAATTAATGAAATTCAATTCCATTATAAATTTCTGTGTGAAACATATTCTAAAAATATTTTCTTCCTCTTAGTATAAGTCAGAAATAAAGAGCAGCTGCTGGACAAGTTAGCTATACCTATATTATTTATCATCTAATGAAAACTTTTAACCTAATTAAGTTTTTTAGTTTTCATAAATTCTCAGAAAGATTATGAAAAGTGTAATCATCTGCTGAGTCAGGTAAAAGGCCTCTGGACTCCATAGGCATATCCACACTGCCTGACTACTTCTTCCCAGAATAGGCCATCAATTGTTTCTGAATGATTGAATGCACAACATTGCCTTTTATTAATTCTGCACTCCTCACCAAAGTGATCTCAGGTACATTTTTCTACTTGTTATGGAATGAGTTGATGACCTGGGGGGATGTGGGAAATAGATGCTGCTCAGGAAACAATCAACAAGAGAAGAAGGAACCTGGGCTCTGTTCTGGGCCCAGTGCTTTTCAACATCTTCATCAATGATTTGGATGAGGGGATAGATGGGGAACTCATCAGATTTGCAGACACCAAGCCAACGCTCCAGAAGATAGGCTTAAGATACAGAAGGATCTTGGCTGTATAGTTGAAGCCTGAGGACAGGGATTTTCTAATTTTACTGATCTGCAAGTCACTCTGGGAAACTTTCCAGCTAAAAAATGGAATGGAAACACTTTGGATTGAATTAATATAGATATGAACTAGGCTGAATTGGAATTGACAGACTTGAACATTGGGCACTATCTAACAAAATAAAATTCAATGGTGAAAAAGTAAGGTTCTACATTTACGCAAGAAAAACCAAATGCACAGGTATAGTATAAGTGGTACCTTGCTCAATAGTAGTAATTATAAGAGGGAACTTGGAGTCCTAGTAGACAGTCACTTAAGTATGAGCCAGCAGTGTGCTGCAGCTGCCAAAAAAGCCAACACAGTGCTAGGCTGCATTAATAGAGGAATAGAATCAAGATCACGTGAAGTGTTAATACCACTTTACAACGCTTTGGTAAGGCCACACTTGGAATACTGCATCCAGTTTTGGTCACCACGATGTAAAAAAGATGTTGGGATTCTAGAAAGAGTTCAGAGAAGAGCAACAAAGATGATTAGGGGACTGGAGGCTAAAAATACAAGGAATGGTTGCTGGAATTGAATATATCTAGTTTAATGAAGAGAAGGCTGAGGGGTGACATGACAGCAGTGTTCCAATATCTCAGGGGTTGCCACAAAGAAGAGGGAGTCAAGCTATTCTCCAAAGCACCTGAAGGCAAGACAAGAAGCAATGGATGGAAACTAACCAAAGAGAGATACAAGCTAGAACTAAGGAGAAACTTCCTGACAGTTAGAACAATTAATCAGTGGAACAACCCACCTCCAGAAGCTGTGAATGCTCCAATGCTGGAAGTCTTTAAGAAGAGACTGGACAGCCATTTGTCTGAAATCCTATAGGGTTTCCTGCCTGAACAGGGGATTGGACTAGATGACCTCCAAGGTTCCTTTCAATATCATCATCATCATCATCATCATCATCATCATCATCATCATCATCATTATTATTATTATTATTATTATTATTATTATTATTATTATTATTATTATTATTATTCCCAAGGAGAATAGTCAAAGACTAAAACTTAGGAAATACCTGCCCTAATAAATCAAACAGTTAAAAGTGGTGGCAGGAAGTTTGTGGATTCAGACTGGCAAGATTCTGTCAGTGTAGCCTTGCAATAAAATTGAATTAGGTCATCATTGTGTTTCCAGTCTAGTTTACATGGGAGGGCTGACACTACTTAACCTCCAAAGTACACTTTTTTATGTTATGTCTTGAAGGTGTGTGTTCATTTTGGAAAGCATGCTTTAGTTTGTTGCACACTAATCTCATCAGTTCATTGTCTACTTTGCAGACAAAGGAACACCCCTTCACTTGAGTCAGTATTAACCATAGTCTCTAATAACTTCTATGGCAGCCTTTTACAATGAATACTATTATGTTTAGAATACTTTGTAAATAAACGTTTGATTGAAAATGGACAGAATTTGCATTTTTATTTTTTCTTTCCCCAAGTTTCCTATTTTTTACTTTTTTTAAGAGGTCCAGCAATATGCCACATCATCACTTTTCCAGTCACCTAAGGCAGAAAAGTTTCATCTCTACTCTACTCTCTAAGTCTTATTGATAGATGGTGAAACCATTTTACCTGAATTGATTTCAAAAACAATGGAAAGATGCTCTGCCAGGGCTGAATTAAAAAAACAACAACACAGGGAACACTAAGAAGCTCAGGAGAAGAAAAATAGTAATTTAAAAGAGGGCTTTGCTGAATTTGGAACAAGCAACCTTCTTTTTAGAAGACAACAACTACTGCTGTTATTTGTACCTAAATATGAAGTAACTTTCTGAATCTGCAGAACAGCAGAGAAAAAAGTATCAGTGCAAGAGTATTGTATTCTGTTTTGTGCCTGGAGTCATGGACAGTGCTACTACCAAGTTCCTATTAGCTGTACCAATAGCTGTGAACATTTTCCCACCAGTCATGATTGGTCTCACAATGGCAACATTAATTAAATGTAATGTAATAACTCTCCTTCTAAGCCAAAAATATTCAGAAGCTCCAGAATAAAAACCGGTAATTATTAGCTGGTAAAAGTATGTACAGAATAGAATAATATACTTTATGTATAAAATGGCAGCTTTAAAAGAATCTTACTTTCTGACCTTTGAGATACAGTACGATGTTGTAATTTATTATGTTGATTCTCCAGAAGCAATGAAAGAGGCAATTATTATAACATATTTTATATTATTTTGAAAATGACAATATACCACCTACTTCTTTAACTAGTCCAGGTTTCATAACAATAAAATGATGATATTATGTATAAAATGCATAAAAAGACCCTGTAAAATAAATTTCCACATTCTTCCTAAACTGTAATGAGAAAAGGCACTTGCTTTAATTCTAGTTACAATTTATTCTATAATGCTGGTTGCACCATGAACAAAGCTCAGACAATTCTTAATGTCAAGTGTTGTTACAGTTGTTATATTTGCTTGGTGATGGTTAATGACAGCAATAAAGATTGATTTAACTTGAAGTCTACCCGGTGAGGGTGAGGACTTTTAGTCTGAAGCAGCGGTTTAGAAACCACCATTGCCAGGAATTTTCATCCTCAACATTGCAGCCAGTACATCAGCAGAACCCCTGCTTTCATCTGTTTATCCAGAATGGTATACGTGCCTTGAGAACTGCAAAGTCCTCTAAAGAAAGGGAGAAGTTCCTGCCATCAGGTCTGCAGCATTCTTCTGGAATACCTGGTGGGCAACAAATTATCCAAACAAGCCTTCTTTCCCGTCCTAAAAAAAAATCAAGCAAAACTCCATAATACACAACTAGGATGATTCTTTCATGTGTCATCAGACCAGGAATTGTGTCTCTTTGATTAGAGACTGTCCTGACATTCAACAAAATAATGCCAAGACCGGATGAGGCTTGGCATGACTTTCTAGAAATAAGCTAGCAGATTGAGGAGCTGAGGGTAAGAAATTTTATGATGCATTGTCTTCTTTAATGCATCTGCCTTTTCCTTTTTCAATCATATCTCTTCCTGGCCCACATTAATGAAATAGAATCACCAGTGCTACAGCAGGAGGAGGAGGAGGAGGAGGAGGAGGAGGAGGAGGAGGAGGAGGAGGAGGAGGAGGAGGAGGAGGATTAAAGGAACTTTCTATTATAATTCAGTATGACTAAACTGGACTCCAGAAGATGATAGAGGATAGGAAGGTCTGGAGGAACATTGTCCATGGGGTCGTGATGGGTCGGACACGACTTCACAATTAACAGCAACAACACGACTAAACTATGGAGAATTGAAAGTCTAGAAATAAAAGCAAGTTGAAAGACGGCACATATATATTTTAATCCAACTGAGTTAAATTTCAGAATTCTTCCTTCCATCGTGGTTGAATGGATTTGTAATCTCAATTAAAGTAGATAAAAATATTGTTGTGCATATGTTCTGTGACTAGATTTCATTGATTTTTAGTAGGAATTCTGAGCAGACATGTTAAGGGATTGTAGTGATAAGCAATAGGGACAAACAAGAACAAAATCAGATGCCTTCTATGTTGCACTTGGATATCCTATAATACAAGCAGTCATTTTATCTGAAAATAGATTCTAGTGATATACATGTATTTCATTCAGGAAATGTCAAATAAAAGTAACTGTAATATAATCTAAAATAGAAAACTTAAAATATTCTCTTCCAGATATTAATTTGACAGCCAAATTAAACTTCCATGTAGTGAAATTATGTTGTTCCATAATACATAACTGATTTTGAATTTACAGAACGTTGGAACACTCAAAATATGTTTACCATATCAAAAACCATTTTAAAAGATCAACTTCCATGGGACTTAATTTCTGATATTTGGTTTAAAAATCATAAATATATAAGGTAAAGTTTACAAAACACAAAGATATATGCCAATTTAGATTTTTTTGGAATCTATCTGCCTCCAAGTGAGAGCAATTCCTCATGACACAATAGCACTGAGCCCTCCTTTGAAAGTGTGTGTCTTCAGATGCACTGTCACCCAGCAGCATTACAACCTACTAGTCATAAAAGGCAGGAAAGAAAAAGCTAGAAATTTCCTCTGTGTCCCCTCTTTGTATCATAATATGCCTGATCTTATCATCTCAGCATCTTATTTTCTATCCCTTTCACAGATGGGAAAACTCTCCTCTTGATTCCCCTCCCAGTGAAATGACATGTAGATGGTTTTCTGCCTAACTCATGTACTTCCTGAAAATTAACTTTCTGTTCAAGTTACTAAACCTGTTTCACTAATCTTTCATCAATTTAGGCCCCCACTCTCCAAAACTTACATGACAACTGTCTCTTCATATAACTGTATCCAATGGTCATCAAGAGAAAGGTTGTATCATTTGTGGGACGTTATGGAGTAAAGACCCATAATGACAAGCCTCAACCTTATCTACATGTTAAAATAAGCAGTTTTAACAACTTTAAGAATACCACAAGAACAAGTAAGTAACCAAGACTGAAAACCTTCACTTATAGTTCTTTTTGTAATGACCAAAAATTTTAACGTGACAAGTCTCCAATTCCTCTAGCAGTCAAAACCTCATATAAAGTTCTTATTTTTTCCTAAAGATAAATCGTTGGATTATGATCTGTGTCAAGAATTATGTACATATTCTCACATACTTGCCTTTTAGTTGAAATCAGAGTAACTCTGATGTTTGATCTTTCTTTTCAAATTTATATTCAAACCATGAGTATAATCTAATACCCCAGCTCTAGGCGATAGTATTGGAAGATAGCAAAAGTGGATACACGAATTCATTAAATCTATCCTTCTGTACATTAAGGTCAGAAATTCTCAGTTTGACCATGGTCCAGGTTTTGTCTAAGCTCAGTGTAAATAGATATTGAGGAGACAAATCAAAGTAGATCAGATCAGATATTACTGCCTTCACTCCCACCAATGCAAGTCAAAATACAGACTTGTCTCCATAGATTTGTTTGAGCTGGTACTTTAATTGTCATAGCATGTCCATGTTCCTAGTTGAGGAGTGCATTTATGATAAGAGTATGGAACTCAAAGCAAGTTTCTCAGAAATGTATACTGAACTACTTACTACAGTATATACTTGTGCCACTTTTAGATACTTTCCTCTCAAAAGTTTTGACCAGGAATTTCAATATCCCCTATTGAGAATACTTAAGTTGAGACTCTGAAATTGAGATGGTCACACATGTACTTTGAAATGCCCTCTCTCACACTCTTGTGTTATTCTTTCCTCTAATAACAAATTATTTGGACTGGTCCCATCAGGCAATGGTGTGCTTCCTACTAAACAATCTATTAAGATGGCCAAATTCTGCCATAACATTGGAGATCAGAAACAGTTGGGTTGAAAATAGTGAAACAAATAAAAGAAGACCTGGAAAGATGGGGAAACTTGAGCCTTTCATTGTTAGGGAGAATTGCTGTCATAAAAATGAATGTACTACCTAAAATTCTATTCCTGTTCCAAAATATTCCTATACAACTAGATCAAAAAAATTTCGGGAACCTGAACAAACTGACACTAAATTTTATATGGCAAGGGAAAAAAACCGAGGATTAAAATGAAACTCTTGCAGGATGCTAAATAAAATGGGGGGTTTGGACTATTAGACTGGGAAACATATTATTATGCAGCTGCACTAACCTGGATTAGAGAGTGGATAATTTTAAGGAATAAAAGACTATTAATTTTAGAAGGCCGTGATTTGCAATTAGGCTGGCACGCATTCCTATGGAATGAGAAACAAAGGCTATATCAACATTTTCAAAGCCATCGAATTAGACAAGCACTACTAAAAATTTGGAATAAAATTAGAAAACAAAATTATATTAAAGTACCGGTCTAGTTGTCCACCCTGGAGGCGATAGTTTACCCAAATCTGTTCAATTTGGAGAATAGCACTACATATAAAGATATTATGAATGATGTGGGAGAACTGAAATCGAGACAGGAACTAGAGCAACAAGGGATAAAATTGGAATGGTGGGCTTACTTACAGATACAAACACGATATGGGAAAGATAAGAAAGAGTGGGGGATAAATATTCAAGAAACTGCACTGGATAAAATCTTATTGGGGGCAGATGAGAAGCAAATAAGAAAACTGTATAAATTGTTATTGGGGTATAAAATGATTGAAGAACAAGTCAAAGAAATGATGTTGATATGGGCTAAGAATGTGGGACATGGTATTGATCTTGATGTATGGCAAACACTTTGGGACAGAAATAAAAAGATAACGCTGGCCACAGCTTACAAAGAAAATCTATATAAGATATTTTACCGCTGGCATCTCCCTCCAACACGGCTAGGTAAAATGTATAAAAACAATATCCCCAAATTGCTGGAAATGTTCCCAAGAATTAGGCACCTATTTTCATGTATGGTGGACCTGTAATAAGACGCAAAGGTATTGGAAAAAGATACAGACATGGCTAGAAGAAATATTAGGATGGAGAGTAGAATATAGGCCAGAATTTTTCCTGCTTGGCATAACAAAAGAGAAACATAGCAAAGAAGAGTTATATTTAATAATACATATCATCACAGCAGCGAGAATGATATTCACCCAGAAATGGAAAGATAGTGAAATACCTGACAAAAATGAGGTGATAAACAAAATATAGGCATGTGCAGAAATGGACAAGTTAAGTTTGGAAATAAAAAAATAAAGATCAGTCAGAGTATTATAAAATTTGGAATAAGTTTTACCTATGGTGGGAACAGAAAGGAAGGTCTTAATAGAGATATACAAGATGTTGAACTTAAATAATATTAGAATAACGGTGGATGATAAGATTGAATATTGTATAATTGTATATAAATGATATGCATATAAAATGTATATAACATATAAAAAATGATGTTAGGCAAGAAGGTATATTGGACCGATAACACCATGTCCAAAGTTTTTAAATATTTTAAATAAGAAAATTTGTTTAAAAAGAAAAAAGAAAAGAAACAGTTGGGTTGGAACACAATACCTGCATGCTTATGTTGTCCCCGATTCAGGTCTCAGCCTGGTGCTGAGGCCGATGAAGAACACCAGACACGAAGTGCAGGTTTTGTTGTCTTTTATTGAAGCACTCCAAGAAAAGGGATCCTGGCCAAAATGCCAAGGAACCTCGAACCACAGAATTAATAAAGTTTTATACATTTTCTCTGAAGTAGAAGGTGGGATAAGGTGGAATATATAAGAAATATCATCTAATAAACATTTCAATAATAATCTAACAATTATTCTATTGGTCTCTAGCATTCCCTATTCCTTAGCCTTGGCTAATGAATGCTTCAGGAGTTATCTAATATACATACTATTTGCTCCAGGCCATCTCTGTTCCCAGCTTCTAACTGAGTTTGCAAGATGCTTAAGTCTTTTGTTACTTTTACCAGTTTTTTGACCACACAGAATTGTTACAAGTTTTACACCTGCATATTCCCTGTGAATAAGCATTCTTTGTTCTTGCCAGACAAACTCCCCAATTACAGGCTTCCTGGTCTCCTTTCAAATGTATGCCATAATCTTGCTTTGTTTTGACAGACAGCCCATCACTTATATTCCATTGTTATCTTGGATATTTTGTACTTTAATATCATCTTCTTTATTTAGGTCTATGATTGTAAATTATTTAACAAATAAATTAAACTGGGTATGCTAATGCTACTTCTGCAGTTTCCTTCCTCCTAGTTCTGAGAGAGAGTGATTGTGTAAACTGACCCACTTCAGCTAAGCACCCAAGAAAGCAGAACTCTTGAAGCAGGCATTGTCTCAAGAGGATACTTTTATGAGGGATCAGTGACAGTAGGGAAGTCAAGGCGAAATCTGGGGAAAAGCCCACTGAAACGGTATAGTTAAGTAAGCGATATTCCTCCTCCCACCAAAGTCATAATGTCCATTTGAAATCCAGCCGATTCACAGATGGTCTGAAGAGCGGGTAACTGGCACAGTTGGCGCGCACCGAAAGGTCTTCTCCAGTTTCATTTCTCTGTAACCGTCTCCCTGATGAGGGAGACACATTCCTTTCTCAAAGGAATGGAGGCAGGAGGAGAGAGTAGAAAGCGAAGGTTATCCCAAGTTGCTGCAACGTTCCCTCCCCCAAAAGCAGAGTATATATGCAAGGTAAAGAGTAAGGATTTGAGGACCTGACAGACTGGTACAAAGTCACCTGGCTTTGTGCCTTAGGTGGGGCTAGAACTCACAGTCTCTCAGTTTATATCCTCTTGCCTTTAACTAGTACACTAAACTGGCTCTCACTTACAAATGCTATGATTTCTAAGATCCTCTATTACTACATGTATTATTAAATTTACTCATATCATGCCTCTTTATCCAAAATAAAGCAGTTTATAGGAATTATGTATAAATAAACAATATATGAATGCAAAACAATCATAACCTGTGGATGCCGCTTCTGGAAGTCCATTCTGGGCCTGGGCAACAAAAATTAGCTACGGTTCTGCTGATGTGGTGAGAACTGGCTGAATCCCACCACTGTATACTATGTTGGAGAACAGCTCTCATGATCTTTTTATAACAAAGTTCATAAATGAGTTTTTCTTCTCCTGTATTCAGCTACCAAAGATGACACTGCAGGAGTAGACTGATAACAGGCCAAGTCATTATGTTACTTGAAATTAAGCAACTATGAACCTATATTTTCCCCAAGCCACAATGCATGTAAGCCCAGGCTGCTCTTTCATGCTGTCTGACATGATACACTGGGGAAGTGATGGTGGAACGGCTTATTGATGCTGGAACTGCCATCCACAAATGGTCTACACTTCAGCAATTTGAGTCTGGCTCTGTGAGACAGGGTGAGCCCCCCACCCCTGCCCGCCTCACACACTCCCTGGGTCCTGCCCACCCAGCAGTTCAGAAGCATGCAATATTGCAAGTAGATAAATACAGTATCTACTTGTAATCAGATACATTCTCAGTCATCCAGATCATGGTTGTTCCAAAGGTGCTTTTTCAAGAGATAACTGGACTTTCTTGTTTTTCTTTGAAGACATTTCAACCAAGAAGTTTCTTCAGCTCTGAGTGAAAGCAAAATATTTTTCTTGGAAGAATGTTGCCTATAGTGCATAATTTTTGTTCTTGAAATGCTGCAGTGCCAAAACAGAGAAATTTAAAGATGCACCTCTGGCCACTTACTAGGGGATAATTCACTGAACACAGTAAAACATGTCCACTGTGTACATTTTCAGTAGCTTTACAGTTTTAATATACTTACACATGGAATCAATAATATTTCATTTTAAGATTCTTAAAAACAATATTCTTCTTGACTATGGCCTACTAAATTTAAAATCTCACAAATTTTAAAAAGATTAAATCAGTACTTCTGCTTTTTACTTTAAGACAAGTCATTCCTTATTGATTGCATTTATACTGAAATTGGGGAAATCATTTTGGTGACATACAGAAGTCTTCTATATTTAAAATATGAAAAATTGTTATTAGCATCACTACCAACATCACCCCAAAAATGGATCAAAAGTACAAAAATATAGCTGAAACAAGACATTGGACAATCAAATTTTGCCCCTTTTGAATTCAGAAATATTATACATTTGTGGAAAACACATCTAAATCAACAGCAGAACAATAACCATAAATAGGATAGTCTAATTTACCAGTACATTGATAGTTAGAATATCTTCTTAACATTCACTGATGACATTCATTATTTGAATTCTATGGCCACAAAATTCCAGCATGAATTAAATAAATTTTATCCTGTCAACAGCCTGAAAGTGTAACTAAACAATAGATATATAAGGAAATTACATAATAGATCTTACATATAAAGTCATTGGATAGATATACAACTTCCCATTTTTATTCAGAACACATTGCAACATGCATTGATTACAGCCAAACCTTAGTATAAATTATACCTTTCCATACAAATAGTTAAGAGATGTAAATCAAGTATTTCTTTAAGGCAAACACATGTCCAATGAAGTTAAAAAAATAAATATATTAAAAAAAATAGATCAACAGAGTCATATGGATTTTGAGCCTTAGTGGCACAATGTTAGAATGCAGTGCTGCAGGCTAACTCTGCCCACAGCCTGGAGTTTGATTTTGAAGGCGCCTAAGGTTGACTCACCCTTCCATTCTTCTGAGGTTGGTAAAATGAGGACCCAGATAGTTGGGGGCAATATGCTAACATTGTAAACTGCTCAAAAAATGCTGTGTATAGCACTATGGAGTGGTATATAAGTACTATTGCTATTACTATTCTAAAAAAAAATGATATACTATAAACAGGTCAAGAAGAGAAAATAACAGTTCCACACCCTCTACGTTACTCAAGTACCCTGTACATACTATCCTAGATGATAACATTGCCTTTCAAGTCTTATATGATAGGGCCATACTTGCTTATGAGCAGCCCTAAGGTGAAACTTCTGTGTACAAGCAATAGCATAGCATGTAAAGGCTGAAGGTGACAAGTTGGGGAACAAAACTTCCCAAGCTAGAGAGACCATTATCTGAATGTAGGGCAGCCACTGAAGACCATCAAACTGCCAAGTAGCGCAGAAAGGGGAAAGAATAATCATGAAGTTTAATCAAAGGAGTCTAAACTTATAAAGGCTGTGAATTATTTTCTCTGCAGTGGGAACTGGACAATTGTGTCAAGACCTCATGCTTCTGTGCCATTAAGATTTTCAGCTAGCTGAGTCATGTCTGGGAACCTTCTGCCAAATCTGCCACCAGTACCCAGAGCTAAATGTCTGGAAATCTGAAATTTACTGCCTAGTTTTATTGCCTAGCCTAGATGTGAAGTCTGGCGGAAACAATACAGAATAATAATAATAACAATGTAAAAAGAAGAACAAAACCTTGTATTAGACACATCTGACAACTTTTGATAATGAATTCCCATTAGCCTGTTCATTTAACAGTGTAACAAATGTTTTCACAGCAGTTTTCCACACCATGCCTTTTGAAATCTTTTATTTACCCAATTAATTTGCAAAACTTACCCATATGTGGTTTTCCCTCTCTCTCTTCAGATTAGGAATTCTTCATAACTCTTAAATGGTGAACTAACTACTTCATGTTTCTAAATACTGGTTGGATTTACACATTAAACTGAACTGAAGGGAAAAGAATTCAGACCCGGGTCGATAGAATTGTCCTGAACCAGGTAGGGCAGCCTCATCTCCAAAAAGAACTCCCTGAGCACTGCCCGCTGAACTTTTATTCACCTCCAACATTACAAAAACTACATCAATCTCATACAACATAGGATACATAGAAATAATTGGATTACTCAGGTGCCTATGAGATCACACGAAAACAAGGTACCATAAGATGGAGGTGAAGGCTTTATCATAGCGTTCCCAAACCTCCCACATGCCAGCCTTCCCACAAGCCAGGAGAGTGTGCTCTCACTGAAACCAACAGAGAGACCCATTAAGGGGGTCTGGAAAGGCTGAAGGGTGAGAAACCAAATTCTTGAGAGACCAAATTCTGGCCATTCCCACACTGAACCATAAGATGGCTTGCTTGGTTAGGCTTAGTGTATTTTGGGAACTTGGTCACTGTTTATCAGTAGTCCATGGCTTGTGGCTTAGTATGTGGTATTTAAACCCAAACAATTGTATTTTAGATAAGAAACCAGAATAAACAATATCAGAGCTGAGCATGAATGTTTGAAAACCAGTAACCATGTGAAGTTCTTATTTTACCTTCTATTTCATCGGGCAGCTAAATAAATGTGACCATTTTATGCCCAACTTTTTCCCCTTCAAGCATATTGAGAGGTAACCTTCAGCAGCCAGATGTTATACCATCCATCATATTCATGAATTCATTATATGTGCATGCACAATCAGGAGAAGAAAGTATTTTAAGATTCACAAGACATTATTCTTACTTAAAAGTTCTTTTCTCAGTTCCCGGAAGTACACATTTCATCTATGTCAGCCAGATAAAATTAAACATTTAACAAAACACCATTTATCTAAAATATCCAGAAGAGCAATAGGCTGCCACTGCTGTCGCCACTCTTGATTATGGCCGATGGAGAGAAGAATTATGATTTAGTTTAAAACATTTCTTTTTTAAACTAGTATCACAATGTATCTTCTATGAATAGAGAAGAACGCCAAAATAAAAACTTCAGTGTTTTTTTGGAGTTATATTAACATATAAGAGTAGATCAGTGGTGGGATCCAGCCTGTTCACACCACTTCAGCAGAACCGGTAGCTAATTTTTTGTTGCCCCGACCCAGAATGGACTTCCAGAAGCATCATCCACACAGAGAACTGGTTGTTCACGTACAGTATTTGAATCCCACCACTGGATTAGATGCTTCTGCATTTCATTTCTGAGCAATTTAAATAAATCAAAAACTGCAGTGACAGTTCAGACAGATCGTTTTGAGGGAGTGAGTTGGTACTGAACAGTGTTTGTAAGGGGAACAGCCTATGCCAAAATACTTTGGAGAAATAGATTTTGTGATCACAGGAGTTTTTAAAAAATCATTTTATAGTACTGGCCTCAATCTTATCTTCCAATATTACAAAATGAGCAAGTCCGGGAAACATTAATAATAGGAGGATTAACAAGCTATAAAATCTATAAAAACTGTTCAAAATCAAGAAGGCAAAACTAAGGGTATTAGTGTTGATGACACTAAATTGCTTTTCATTCACCAAACAAAAAGATACTTGTACAAGAGTTTTTACTTGGCCAAATGGCAAAGGTAAGTATTCTTCAAGGTCAGGAAACTGCCATTAAAGAAAAGACTGAAGATAAAATGAGGCAGCCCATGCTGAAATCTGTTTGGGTGCATATAGAACTTTAAAAGAACATTTAATCAACAGTAGTTCAGGTATCTGTCCACCTAATAAATTGTAATTTTTTGGGTAATCTTGAAAACTGAAGTTGAGGAGGATGCCATTTTAGGAATACAGCTTATGGGGAGGGAGTACAACTGTTACTTTTTATTCTTTACAAGGTAGTACTACTTTATTCCTTCCCCTTTTTAATACATATCCATCTTCCTTTCTTCTGTCCTTCCTTCCTCTATTTTCTTTTATATTCATTCTTATTCTTCTTTTTTTCCTAATTTCTTCCAAATTGCTTTCTCTCTTTCAAGAATTTTTTTTGACAATCTGTGTTTACTCCCCCCCCCATAAAAGTGTGCTTCTCTATTCTATTAATAGTCTAAACACTATCTATCAATATTAGGATAATTTTTGCTGTTTTCAATTCAAGAATAAATCTTTTGGATTTCTTAATACACCAAGATTATTTATTTATTTATTTATTTATTTATTTATTTATTTATTTATTTATTTATTTATTTATTTATTATTGGGACTTATATGCCGCCCTATCTACCAAAGGACTCATTATGATGTTAAAGCAAAGCTTTATAGAAATCAAATGAATCAATAAATAAATAACCACATAAAGCTGTGGGAAGAATCCAGAGAAAGAAATATTTTGGGAAATATTAAAAAGGCAGAATATATTTCCCCAGAGGATTTTAAAGGCAGAAACCAACCCCCCCTCCCCAAGTCTCTCTGCCCCAAACAGAAACCAGGTCTGCAAGAATGCAGATGTGATAATCTTGTCAGAAATATTGGAGCCAGGAAGCTTGGATTAGAACGATAAAGATCCCTAGAATCAGTAATCCCTCACACCAAAAATATCCAACTGTCATCAGCCACAGCCACAGGGAAGCAGGATATGACCTTTGTGACATAATAGGATTAACAGAGTGAGCGCCCGTTACTTGTCCCAGCTTCTGCCAACCTAGCAGTTCGAAAGCACATAAAAATGCAAGTAGAAAAATAGGGACCAGTAGGGTGGGAAGGTAACAGCGTTCCGTGCGCCTTTGGCATCTAGTCATGCTAGCCACATGACCACGGAGATGTCCTCAGACAAGCGCTGGCTCTTCGGCTTTGAAACGGAGATTTATTTATTTATTTGTATATTTAAATTTGGATTTATATACCGCCCCTCTCCCAAGGGACTCGGGGCGGTGTACAGGGCAATTAAAACACTATGAACAACACATAATATACAAAAATTAAAATGAAATTAAACCAAATAGCCCTAAACAATAAAACACATTCTAAAATTTAAAATTTTTAAAATTTAAGATCTAAAATCCCAGTCCCTCAGTCCAGGCCAGCAAGTTCAAATAGCCAAGTCTTCAGGTCGCAGCGAAAAGAGCGAAGGTCGGGAGCCATCTGGAGCTCAACAGGAAGCTGATTCCAGAGGGCAGGCGTACCCACAGAGAATGCTCTCCCCCTGGGGGCTGCCAGTCAACATTCCCTGACCAACGGCACCCTGAGGAGGCCCTCTCTGTGGGAGCGCACAGGACAATGGGAAGTTAACACCAGCAAAAGGTACTCCCATAAATAACCTGGACCCATGCCATTTAGGGCTTTATAGGTCATCACCAGCACCTTGAATCTTACCTGGAAGACAACTGGAAGCCAATGCAGCTTGCGGAGCAGAGGTGTTACATTGGAGTATCAGGAGACCCCCATCACAACTCACGTGGCCGCATTCTGCACCATTTGAAGCCTCTGAGTGGTCCTCAAGGGCAGCCCCATGTAGAGAGCATTGCAGTAGTCTAAATGGGAGGTCACGAGCACATGAGTGACTGTGCGTAGGGCATCTCGGCCCAAGTAGGGCCGCAACTGGCGCACCAGGTGATCCTGGGCAAAAGCCCCGCTGGTCACAGCTCCTATATGATCTTTAAAACTGAGCTGTGAATCAAGGAGGACACCCAAGTTGCGAGCTCTATCTACGGGGGGTAACACCTCACCCCCTATAGATAAAGATGGAATAGAATGGACAACCCGAGATGCCGGTATGCACAGCCACTCGGTCTTGTCGGGATTTAGACGAAGCCGGTTCCTCCCCATCCAGACCCTCACCGCCTCCAGGCAACAGGACATCATGGAGAGGGCATCACTGGGTTGATCTGGGGTGGAAATAAAAAGCTGGGTATCATCAGCGTACTGATGATACCCCACCCCAAAACCACAAATGATCTCACCCAGCGGCTTCATATAGATGTTGAACAGGAGGGGCAAGAGGACCGACCCCTGAGGGACTCCACAAACGAGAGGCCTCGAGGCCAACCTCTGTCCCCCTGCCAACACTGACTGCGAATGACCCAGATGAGCACCGGCCCCTAGAGTTGGAAACGACTAGCACGCATGTGCGGGGGAACCTTTACCTTTACCTTTTAGGATTAACCCTCCACCATCAGAATACCAGAAAGGCACACTCACTCAGGTCAAAGTTCATGCCACAAGAACAACTCCAAACAAAAGCCCAAGAAGGTATAAAAACCCACTCCCTACTATATATGGTCAGGTGTTTTTTTCCAGAGCCATCTTTCTGTCTGGCCCTCCTCTTCAATAAACTACAACCTTCTTTCTAAAGCAGTCGCCATGTTGTTTATTCCCGGCTTGGGCTGGACCCTGATGAAGATTTTTCTTTCAACAAAGCAAAAACAAAGTTTTTGCATTCTTTAATTTTGTTGTTACATCCTGAATATTATAGGTTTTGCTGCCTTCCTAATTTTAAAATATATTTTATTGTTATAAAATATTTTGTTGTTATAAAGTATTTTGTTGGTATAAAATAATTTGTTGGTATAAAATATTTATATCTATAAGAAATACCTTTTACACTTCTGCATAATCCACAAAATCACTCTCATCTATCGGTTTTTAGCACTGATGAAAATATTCAACAATTCCATTAAATTTAATTCCTTTGATGTGTCCCATTTGATTCCTTTTGTTCTTAGCACAACAAAGCAATACCATTCTGCCTGTAGAAATATTTGTAAATATCACCCACATAGTTATTTTAGCAAGGAGAAAAAGTAATAACTTGTGAGAAAATTCTGCTGAAGCAAAAGCTATTGTAGGTATAACAACAATGAAGAATTAAAACAAACAAAAACCCAAACCTCATATTATTGATGTACTTCTCAGGGGAACAAATCTAATTGGCCAAATATATATTTAGTTCTATTATACTTCTACAACAACTTTTTTTAGTTTTTTAGTTTCAGTTATCTGCCACTGAAACTTTTCTATGGGATATTCAGATACTGCAATGTGTGTTTCTTGGCTATCTGACCACACCAATTTTGTATCTGGCAATATCCTTTAATATAAAGTGTCAGAATCCATTTATATCCTATTCATAAATGTATGTTTAAAACATTATTCCATGGATTCTGCCATCTCCCGAAGAGAAGAGAATGGATGTGTATTGAACCGGTATTAGGCATGTCAAAGGAAAGGAGAAGCCTTTTGAACTGGGGAAACAAAAGGGAGGGCTAGCATCTGGCTTATGTCACGGAAGAGAGCAATAAACATGAAAGGTCCTAAGTTCCTTTTTCCCACGAGAGGGATGATACAAGAGAAAGGATGGGGGACTGACCAAATGGGGCTAAGGGGGGTTAAACCGGGAACTCTATATAAGGGTTAGTTCGTGGAATAATATTAAGTCCTGTCTCATTTTCTACAACCAAGCATGTCATAGTAAAGATTCTTTTTGGAATAGACTTGACTCCAAGAATTTTGTCTTCCTAAGACGTGGTTTGGGGTGGGTCCTAACATTAGACAAGGAGTTCAAACAAAACATTCCAATCACTTTAGAAAATAAGTGTGTTGGCTGCAAAATATAATTTTTCAGATGAAAACTACGAATGATGTATATTGTTCTGTTGCAAAATAATGTTTACCTCAATATATCAAAAGCAGAAAACATGTTTCTCTGTATGAGATGAAATATTTTTGGCCGCAGAAAGTAATTTCTCAGATGAAAACTGTGAATGAAGTACATTTTTCTATTGCAAAATATATTTTTTCTCCAATCTGTCAAAGGCAGCAAAATATGTTCCTCTGGGTAAGATGTGTATGTTTGTGTTACTTGTATGTGTGTATGTTACTCTACTTGTAGAGACAAACTTTAGATAATGAGTCAAAATCCAAATTTCCACTGGGCTCTGTACAGATTGCAAGATTCATAACAGTGTGAATTCAATCTCCTCAGGAATGGGTTGTACAATTCAAACAATTTGAGATACAGTTATCTTCATTTGTAGTTTAGCATTAACAAGGGAACTGTGACGAGGAAACACTTCCATCCCCATTCTGTCAGTTGATCCCTAGACTCCTTTTAAGTACAGCATTGTAGCTCTTTATGATGTCACATATGCTTGTTCCAATATATACTTCTGTCATGTTACTTCAGACCACAAGCATATTTCCTCTTCTTTAAAAAACTATTAAAGTGTCCCAGTGTTAAAATACAACAGAAATCAGAAAAAAATAGGAAAAAAAGAAATGCAAAAAAGAAAAGAAAAATAGAAGAAAATAAAAATAGTTAAAGGAGCAACTCACAATCTTCTTGCAACCAGTACAGTCAAATTTATAGTATCCCATCCCTTATACAATTACATACCATAGGTGTATTTCCCAAGTGGTATAGATGCCATTAGAAGAAAATTTCCTCAATATTTCATAAATCCAGAAGGACATTAGTTCAAAATGATTTCCTTCTTAATTTGTTATATATCTCTATTATGATGAAGATAATGGTGATGTATCAAAAATATGTTATTTTAAACCTTCTCCCATATACTATAATCTGCTTTCCAGTCCATCATTTTCAATATTCAGAAAATTTAAACACAGGTATATTAATCTTTCCCTCCTTCTGTCCTGAATTTACATCAGAGGGAGGTAATGAGTAATGTCACTACAAAAGGGCAAGCAACAGAGCTGTGGGAAACAGTTGATAATCTCACCAGCCAGGAAAGTAATAAACCTACAGATCTGGATGCTGAACTGGCTCTGCAAAGTCATGGGACTTGTCAAGACCCAGCATTCATGACTGATGGATTGACAATAGGCTTGTTGGATTGCAACTGGGGCAAGCCTAGGGTCTGATCACCTTTGAGTGGCTCAAACAATGTTCTGACAGTTTAGAGAATTCAGCAGATCCCACGGGTATGCATAGACAAGTGTAATGGCTATATGTGGATGCAATTGTCAGACACACACACACACACACACACCCATGTACCCTATTGAATTTGCCTGCTTATTATTTCTTTGCCTGTGTAGTTTTTTGAGGTTTGCCATTTTGGTGGGAGGAGGGGGGCTGCTTGACTGGGGAATGTATTTGCTTTGCTGTGCTCTGATCTTTCTGAAACGTCTTCCCTTCATGGGAAAGGAATGTGGCCTGAAAACATCTGCCTTATCTCCCAACAACGGAGCCTGGTACCATTAGGAAATGAAAGTGAGAGACACCTTGAGATGGGCGCTAAATCACTAGGAACTCAAAACAGCCTAGCACCTGTGGATTGGTAGGATTTCAATTGGACGGTTGGACACTGGGGGGAGGAGTCCTGAATGGGCATTATGATGTAACCTTTTGTGATTGAATTCTTTAGACCTTGCTTTGCTCTAGTGCTATCACTAACTCTTAGTAAAAGTTCCTTTTGAAACAAGTCTGTTTCAAGAGTTCTGCTTTCTTGGGAGACCTAATTGAGGCAGATCCTTATAGCAATGTAGAGAATTTGAAACAATTACAGAGATGAATTAGTATAAAAGAGCTCAGTGTTGCTTTCTGATAGTTTAGAACAGTGGTCCTCAACCTTTTGGGCACCAGGGACCAGTCCTGCGGTTTTGTGTGCTGCCTGCATTCCTCAGATGAGGCTTTGCTTGTTTGCATGGCCCAGTTGCTGGCATGCTCTGGACAGGTGCTGGTCCACAGACCGGAGTTTGGGGACCTCTGGTTTAGAATCTTGGAGGTTGTAGATCCAACACATCTAAAGAGCTCCAAGCTACAGAAAATAGTTGTTGTTGTTAGCTGCAAAGTCGTGTCCGACCCATCGTGACCCTATGGACAACATTCCTCCAGGCCTTCCTGTCCTCTACCATCATCTGGAGTCCATTTAAGCTCATGCCTACTGCTTCAGTGACTCCATCCAGCTACCTCATTCTCTTTCATCCCCTTCTTCTATTGCCCTCGATCTTTCCCAGCATTAGGCTCTTCTCCAGTGAGTCCTTCCTTCTCATTAGGTGGCCAAAGTATTTGAGTTTTAGCTTCAGGATCTGGCCTTCTAAAGAGCAGTCAGGATTGATCTCCTCTAGGACTGACCAGTTTGATCACCTTGCAGTCCAAGGGACTCGCAGGAGTCTTCTCCAGCACCATAGTTCAAAGGCCTCAATTCTTTGGCACTCAGCCTTTCTTACGGTCCAACTTTCACTGCCATACATTGCAACTGGGAAGACCATAGCCTTGACTATACGCACTTTTGTTGACAGGGTGATGTCTCTGCATTTTAGTGTGCTGTCTAGATTTGCCATGGCTTTCCTCCCCAGGAGCAAGCATCTTTTAATTTCTTGGCTACAGTCCCCATCTGCAGTGATCTTGGAGCCCAGGAAAATAAAATCTGTCACTACCTCCATTTCTTCCCCATCTATTTGCCAGGAATTGAGAGGGCCAGATGCCATGATCTTGGTTTTCTTAATGTTAAGTTTCAAGCCAGGTTTTGCACTCTCCTTCTTCACCCGCAACAAGAGGCTCTTTAGTTCTTCTTCACTTTCTGCCATTAGAGTGGTATCATCTGCGTATCTTAGGTTGTTGATATTTCTTCCGGCAATCTTAATTCCAAGTTTTGATTCATCTAGCCCTGCCTTGCTCATGATGTGCTCTGCATATAAGTTAAATAGGCAGGGCGACAGTATACAGCCTTGCCGGACTCCTTTCCCAATTTTGAACCAATCAGTGGTTCCGTGTCCAGTTCTCACTGTTGCTTCTTGACCCGCATATAGGTTTCTCAAGAGACAAATAAGATGGTCTGGTACTCCCATCTCTTTAAGAACTTGCCACAGTTTGTTATGATCCACACAATCAAAGGCTTTAGCATAGTCAATGAAGCAGAAGTAGATGTTTTTCTGGAACTCCCTAGCTTTCTCCATGATCCAGCGTATGTTGGCAATTTGATCTCTAGTTCCTCTGCCTCTTCGAAATCCTGCCTGTACTTCTGGTAGTTCTCGATCCAAATACTGCTGAAGTCTAGCTTGTAAGATTTTAAACATGACTTTACTAGCATGAGAAATGAGTACAATGGTGCAATAGTTTGAACATTCTTTGGCACTGCCTTTCTTTGGAATTGGAATGTAAACTGATCTTTTCCAATCCTGTGGCCACTGTTGAATTTTCCAAATTTGCTGGCAAATTGAGTGTAGCACTTTTACTGCATCGTCTTTTAAGATTTTGAATAGCTCAGCTGGAATACTGTCACCTCCACTAGCTTTGTTGTTGC
This sequence comes from Vipera ursinii, assembly GCF_947247035.1. Taxonomy (NCBI): domain Eukaryota; kingdom Metazoa; phylum Chordata; class Lepidosauria; order Squamata; family Viperidae; genus Vipera; species Vipera ursinii. Next base: position 288,956,218 of record NC_139512.1, read on the forward strand.
TCAGCTTTTCTAAGGCCGACTTCACTTCACATTCTAGGATGTCTGGCTCGAGGTCAGTGACCACCTCATTGTGATTATCTGGGATGTTAAGCTCATTCTTGTATAGTTCTTCTGTGTAATTTTGCCATCTCTTCTTAATCTCTTCTGCCTCTGTTAGGTCCCTGCCATTTTGGTCCTTTATCATGCCCATTTTTGCATTAAACGTTCCCTTCATCTCTCCAATTTTCTTGAAAAGATCTCTGGTCCTCCCTATTCTATTGTTTTCTTCTATTTCTTTGCACTGTTCATTTAAGAGGGCATTCTTATCTCTTCTAGCTATTCTCTGGAATTCTGCATTCAATTGGGCATATCTATGTTTTTCTCCCTTGCCTTTCGCTTCCCTCCTTTCCTCAGCTATTTGCAAAGCTTCCTCAGACAGCCATTTTGCTTTCTTGCATTTCTTTTTCTTTGGGATGGTTTTGGTTGCTACCTGTTGTACAATGTCGCGAACCTCTGTCCATAGTTCTTCAGGCACTCTGTCTATCAGATCTAATTCCTTAAATCTATTTGTCACCTCTACTGTATATTCAACAGGGATATGATTTAATTCATACCTGAGTGGCCTAGTGCTTTTCCCTACTTTCTTCAGTTTAAGCCTAAACTTTGCAAGGAGAAGCTCATGGTCTGAGGCACAGTCAGCTCCTGGTCTTCTTTTTACTGACTGTATAGAGCTTCTCCATCTTTGGCTGCACAGCATATAGTCAATCTGATTTCTGTGTTGACCGTCTGGTGATGTCCATGTGTAGAGCCGTCTCTTGGGTTGTTGGAAAAGAGTGTTTGCTATGACCATCGTATTCTCTTGACAAAATTCTATCAGCCTGTGCCCTGCTTCATTTTGTACTCCAAGGCCAAACTTGCCTGTTATTCCAGTTATCTTTTGGCAACCTACTTTAGCATTCCAATCCCCCATGATGATAAGGACATCATTTTTTGGTGTTAGTTCTATAAGGTGCTATAGGGTTTCATAGAACTGGTCAATTTCATCCTCTTCAGCACTGGTGGTTGGGGCATAGACTTGGACTACTTTGATATTGAATGGTTTGCCTTGGATTCGAACTGAGATCATTCTGTCATTTTGGGGATTGTATCCCAGTATTGCTTTTCCTACTCTTTTATTGACTATGAAGGCTACTCCATTTCTTCTGAGGGATTCTTGTCCGCAGTAGTATACCTGATGGTCATCTGAATTAAATTCACCCATTCCTGTCCATTTTAGTTCGCTAATACCTAAGATGTCGATGTTCAGTCTTGTCATCTCTTGTTTGACCATGTCCAGCTTCCCTTGATTCATGGATCTTACATTCCAGGTTCCTATGGAGAAAAAATCTTTACAGCATTGGACTTTCCTTTCACCACCAGACACATCCACAGCTGAGCGTCCTTTCGGCTTTGGCCCAGTCACTTCATTCTTTCTGGCGCTACTAGTACTAGCCCTCTGCTCTTCCCCAGTAGCATATTGGACGCCTTCCGACCTGAGGGGCTCATCTTCCATCGTCATATCGTTTTGCCTTTTGGTACTGTCCATAGGGTTTTCATGGCAAAGATACTGGAGTGGGTTGCCATTTCCTTCTCCAGTGGATCACGTTTTGTCAGAACTCTCGGCTATGACCTGTCCGTCTTGGGTGGCCCTGCACGGCATAGCTCATAGCTTCATTGAATTACGCAAGCCCCTTCGCCACGACAAGGCAGTAATCCATGAAGGGGACAGAAAATAGTACTATTAAAATATTGATTACATTCTTGTCCAAAAATAGCACTTTTTTCAAAAGAAAAAGTCTCAAAGCCAAAATCCAACATTGTAGTCTCAGAAAGTAAAATAGACAACTAAATATAGAAGGTACTAGAATTCTGGAAAGTGAATTGTGATGTTTGTACAAATCAAATTGCACTACTTTATGGATCAAGTTTAATCTGCGGGATATGATTGGAGGCTGTTGTTTTCCTGAAAGAAAATAGGGGAATAAAGAGGCTGCTTGCTCAAAAGCTATGCCTTTATTAGATGAAAGTCATGCTCGATTATTCCATGCCTTTTTGTCATGCTCACTGTGTTGGATAAAATAATCACTAAAGTCCAGTTGGGTCAATAGACACTATATTATTGGCACAGTAAATAAAATATATGTTCAGAATTTATTGTAAATAATGTTACAATTAAATAGTTAATCATTATAAATGACTTATAAAGAAATAGTAGATATTAGATGCAATCAGGTTGGGTTCAATTCCTGTGAAAGCATGAACAAGGGCTCATTGATCATTGTCTTGTCCCATTGTCTTGTCCAATGATATTCCAGTAATCTCTTTGAGTTGAGCCATCATTTTATCTGTTGCCCTCTGCTTTTATTTCTTGCAAACTTGTGAAGCAAAATATTTTTTCTAGTGTGTCACCTGTTACCATCATAGATGTTTGCTGTTAGTCAGCAAACATAATTGTGCTTAATTTAAGTTGAAGTGATTGTGCTTTAAGTATCTTAAATCTTTGATTTGGTTGCCACTGTTTAGAGTCACAATCACATGCTGTTCAAATTACTCCCTAAAAAGATGTTGAGAAGATAAAGGTATTTCCCAAGCACAGAACAATTTAAATATCTACATATTTTCTATCCTTCTAATAACAAACTCCAATGAATACCAAGAAGATAACAGCCAAATATAGGATGTGTTAGATATTAGCATATTGAATATGCTAATAGCTAACAGATTTCCACAATAAAACTGTCTTTAGAAAAATAAACCTAAGGCAGAATCTGAATCAAATTTATCCCCCAAACATTGTCCACACAAAGTATTATGGAATATTGTACTATTGGAAGTAAAGCATGGCAACAGGAATATAATTCTCTTAGTAGGCATTCACAATAATTCTTTAAGACAATTTCAAAATATTTCTTGATACCTTGATTAATCTGAGGACCCAGATTGTTGGGGGCAATAAGCTGACTTTGTAATAATGCCGCTGGGGGGGGCCAAAAGCCCTAATAAGTAGGCATATACATAGAATGAAGGCTATTGCTAAGCACATTGATTTGTGCTTTAGATTGTAAGCCGCCCTGAGTCTTCGGATAAGGGCGGGATATAAATGGGATTTTAAAAAAAAATCAAATAAAGAAGAGAAAACTATATTTACTGCTGAAACAAAATAATATATAAATTCCATGAAAACATTGCTTCGTGCAGAAATTAACAGATATTGTGATGCCCCATGATTTCTACACACAACATTCAGAAGATATGGTGTTAAAGAAACAAAAAGATCTCATGTTAGCAGAAGGAAAAACACTCTACTATTCTCAGGGCAATTAGTAGGTCTGCTTTGGTCAGATCAACATTGAGTAGCCACGGTGTGCATGCGATAATATAATTTTTCTTTTCTTTAATATTTACAAGAATTAAAAATTTCCAAAGGTCAAAAGCACTTCAAATCACAAAGGTTTGGAGCTGTGAATGAATTTTGTCAGAGGAACTTCTTAAACACATTTGTAAGCTATAACTCCTTTGTCAGATTTCTCTCAGAACAGGCTGGACCTTAAAATAGATTCCTCTGTACATTTACATTTGGTTTCTGCATTACTGTAGATAGCAAGTGATTAAATTATCAACACCAAGTCTAGATTATAATAATGTGATCCCTCAAGAAACACAGGAGACAATATAATTCTTTCTCCAAGGAATCTAGTGGAATTTGCCCAACTATCAATGGTTTCTTATTTCCACTTTCATGACAGAATAGTATTTTTTGTTTTGACTGAGGATAGCAAGCTACTTTAGGAGATGAAAAATCCTTATCTAACTCTGTTCTCAAGTGCTAGCATTTATTGCTGCCTGGGGCAAAAATATCACTGAAAGGGCAAGGCTAAGCCTGATCCAAGAGTCAAGTCTCGTCAATCATGTTCGCCTAACTGAGGTGAATATGGTGTTCACCATTCATTTGATGTATAAAAGCTAACTGGATTGCCATTTCAATCTTTATTCAATACTAATGTTAGGTTAGTAGTTTTACTACCTCTGAAGATACAGTAGTTAATTTATATGGCTGGAATAAGCCCTCGCTATCTTACTGCTAGCTCCTAGAATCTGAAATGTTGTCTTTACTTGCCTTATGGTAGGGCTGACCCAATAAGAGATTTGGCCCAATTTCCTGGTCAATCAGAGTCTACTTCCTTCACTGTTTTCCCTTTGAAAGCAGGAGCAGATTGACAGAATGAGCTATGCCCAGACAAGAAGATATGTGAAATGGCAGAAAGTAGGGATTGTCTTCCAAAAGTAGCTGCACACATACACAATTTTCTTACCTAAATATCTTGAAAAGTGGTGCTAGATTAGTCCCCTATTATGTTTGCTTCATCTTGCTGCCTAAACTTTATCCTGAGATCCCATTAGCATCAAGAAACAGAATAGTGATACATCTAATGTCAAGGTCATGTTTTCAAGGCAGTCTAGGAAAGATTTAACATTCTGTTGTGACAGAAAAGATAACACTGTGCATACTAATTATCAACAAGCAAAATCAATTCCACATTGTATGCTAAGCTATAGAGTCATTCTATTAAATTTAAAATTCACATTCTCAAGCTAGCAGTGACCTGATTTTTTAAAAAATTACAATTTACCATAAAATCAGGTAACATAAGAATGTAACCATGCAACAAAAATCAAGCTTCAAACTGCGGACATTGGGGGAAATTAGAACAGGGAGCTAGGTGCTTTCTACTTAGCCAACATACGTAGGAAAAGAAGGAAAACGGACACAACACTTTTGAAGTGCGGTGAACCTGATTTCTTTTTTGACTGGACTATTAAAAGGGTTGCAAAGCCCTCAAGCCAACATTCCATTTTCAAGACCTGAAAGTCAGATGCTCAGAAGGCTGAGGCAAAAGATTACTCCAATGTGAGAAGTAAGCAAAGAATTGTGAAAAAAGAGCTTCAATGCAGTTTCAGTTCTACTACATCTGAGTTTGAGTTGAGCTCTTCTGCACAGATGATGGTCTGGGAACATAGTTGTCTGGAACAATTTTCAAGATCCTTGGAAGATTCCACAATCTTTCTATGGAAATGCCCACAGAACTAAGTAAGCTGATTCCTTGTATCTACCTTCTGAAAATTTATCTGGCTGACCTAGAGGACATCCTCATTTGGAAAAGTTGAAACTTTATAAAATAATTATCATTTAAGACTACCCTGAGCTGGATAGAAATCAGTTAAAATATGACATGGAAATAATATGTGTATAATATTCCTATATTCTAAGTGCTCAGAAAAAGTATATTGCATTTTGTATCTTTTATGATTCATATAGGAATCTCCTCAAATGAGAACTCCAGAGGGCACAAGTCTCTATGGATAAACATCTACAAATCTTTGCCCAAGTACTTTTGCAAATATTTCTTAATAAATATAACAACTATAAGTAAAGGTAAAGATTCCCCCGCACATGCGTGCTAGTCGTTTCCAACTCTAGGGGCCGGTGCTCATCTCCGTTTCAAAGCCAAAGAGCCAGTACTTGTCCCAGGACATCTCCATGGTCATGTGACCGGCATGACTAGACGCCAAAGGCGCACAGAACGCTGTTACCTTCCCACCGTAGTGTTCCCTATTTTTCTACTTGCATTTTTACGTGCTTTCAAACTGCTAGGTTGGCAGAAGCTGGGACGAGTAACAGGCACTCACTCTGTTATGAGGCACTTGGGATTCAACCCGCCAAACTGCCAACCATCTGATCGACAAGCTCAGCGTCCTAACCCACTGGGCCACCGCGTCCCTTATAACAACTATAGGGTAAGATAATGAATGGGAGGTTGATTTTACATCTGCATACTTCCTGATGCCTTGAGTTAGGTTCTACTTTTGGATCTCAATTCAGATGGGCCCATAAGCAGAGACTACAACTGACATGTGTTTGAATATTAGTAGCTTGGGTTAGTAGTTGGGCTTTTGGTTTGATCTCTGAGCTTGGCAATTTCATCTTCATTCAGGGGGACGTCTTCAGTGCGCTTTGAATTGTGTTCATCTGTCAGAGCACTGGCCTTTAAAAACCTTTTTGTGTGATGTAAAGTGGTGTGGGTGTTATTTGTCCTGATGTTTCTGAGTCATGGTCTGGTTTCAGGCTGTTTGATTGATTGGTTGTTGTTGCTGTGCCATAGTCTTTGGTGTTTAAGTATTGTCTGTGTGGTGCAAATGGTGTTTGTTTGCTTGGTTGCCTCTGAGTCATGGTCTGGTTTCAGGTTGTTTGATGGGCTGGCTGTTGTTATTGAGATGTGGTCCAGTTTCTTATGGGGGGGTTGTGATTTTTGTTGCTGTGTGGTGGTTGCCTGTTTGTACATTTTAAATGCTACCTTCAGGATTGAAGTAGTTCTTTCGTTCTCAGTGGTTGGTAGATTGGGTTGATGACAATGTGTCTGTTTATTGACTTACCACTGGAGAACCAACCTTTGAGGAATTCTCTTTCTCCCCTTGATTTCACTCAGGTTACAACTGTGGTCTCAATTAGATCAAACTTGTATCCTTCTGAGTCTTCACGGACGGACATGAGGGATAGTGGCTCATGTCTTTTGATAGCCAGAAAGTGTTCATGCAGTCTGATAGATAGCTTTCTTCCTGTTTTGCCCACATAGTTCTTTTCACAGTTGCTGCACACGATTTGGAATATGATGCCTGTTCTTTGGTTTGTTTCTGTCTGCTCCTTAAGTTTTGACAGGGTCAGTCTGAGAGTTGAGGCTGGTTTGTGGGCTACTGGGAGGTCATGTTGGCATAGTAGTCTTGCTGTCATCTCTGAAACATTATGATTTGTCTGGTCATTGTTGTTCCACTTGTGGTTGTTGTGTTGCTTTGGGTGTTCGTATTGTTTGTGTGTAGCAATCTCTGGATGAAGTTTCGTGGGTATCCGTTTCTCTTGAAGACTTTGTATAAGTGTTTTTCTTCTGCTGATCTGGGTTCTGTGGTGTTGCAATGGGATTCCGCTCTCTCGAACAGTATTCTGATGCAACTGAAGACATCCCCTGCCCCCCGGAATGGAGATAAAATGTTTGCAGCCAAATTGCCAAGCTCAGAGATCAAACCAACAGCCCAGAGATTACAACTGCTTCATGTCCTTTACAATAAAATGAAGTGAAAGTTGAAAGCCAGTTTGGTGTAATGTTGAAAGTACCAGGCTAAAACCAGAAGATTCTGAATTCTAGTCCTGCCTTGGGCACAAAGTCAGCTGGGTGACCTTGGCCCATTCACTGTCACTCAACCCTATGAAAAAGGCAATGGCAAATCCCATCTAAAATCTTTCCAAGAAAACTGCAGTACTTGGAATTGTCTTTCCAGAAGTTATATTGGCTTGTTTTTCATGTTCTAACATGATTATATTTATTATGAGAATATTTAGAATGACATAATAAATACAGATTATCCTGGACAGGCTATTGAGTAGAAGAACACTACATTTGTGTAACAACAGAGTAGACTCATCATTTTCATGGCTGGTTATGTGCCACTACTTGGTGTCAACTCTTAGCGGTCACATAGATAAATTTTCTTCATGACAATATGTCTTTCAGGTCTTCCATGCAATCTGCACCCATCTTTGCTGAAGCACCTCCTTCTAGTAAATTCTACTCTAGGACAAAGTCCAGAGAATTGTCCGTGTGTTCACAAATATGGATTTGTTGAGCTCTGACTTCATCACTTTCATTACATCTTGAATGTGTGCCCTTTAACCCGTAACATTTCCCTTTATCTAATCTTACAGGCAGCATGCCCAAATGACAGAGAGACATAAACTTCCCTTTATCTGTTTCATTTTTAGTATGCTGTCAGCATACTGAATCAGGGAACAGCAGATGTGGATCATCCATGTTCAATTGCTGAATTAAATTTAGCCTCCTTTAAAGATTTTTTTTTAATGATTTCATCTTAAACAGTGCTGAGGATGGTGGAAATGTGTGAAACCTCTGACTGAATCATGAAGTTCACACTCAAGAGTTAACTTCCAGTATGCTGTTCAATTTAATAGTTTAGGAGAAAAAATTGTTAGGGTTACTGTTTTTATTTGGTTTCTGTCCCCCTCCTGCCCACCCTCCCAAAAAATCTGCAGCAGCAATACAGGATCACAAATAAGGCATTTATTCTTTATTGCAACAGCCAATGTCTTGCTGAAGAGGCACATTTATTTAAATTACTGTCCACATAGCCTCCACAACATTCCCCATTCCTGGCAGTGTTGGCAATATGTGAACTTAACTAAGCTGCAAATGAGAAAAGAAATCTTATTAAAGCTTGTTCTAATAAAGAAAACAGAAAATCAACATGACATGCACGACATGCACGACATGCTGTGGAAATGACTAGGAAGAAGAGCTTTGTATCCTGAGTGTGCTGCTACACATTAAAGCAGTCCCGCAATTTTTCAGGTTCCACTTGAGTCAAAAGTTGGTAGGATAAAGAAATGAGAAAACAATTGTTTCCTGCTTTTTGCAAGGCATAAAATTCAGTCTTCAAGACAGTGGTGGGATTCAGCCAGTTTGCACCAGTTTGGCCGAACCGGTAGCTAATCTTTTGTTGCCCAGATCCAGAATGGACTTCCGGAAGCAGCATCCACACAGAGAACCAGTTGTTCACATATTTGAATCCCACCACTGCTTCAAAATATAGAGGCAGATAAGAAAGAGAAAGGTAAAAACTAAGAAGTTAGTATTAAGGGAGACAGAATTTTAGGTATTGAACATAAGAAAAGTCAAGAGGAATTAGGTAATGGACAAATATTTAATATTGTGAATAGGTCTAATCCTCAGAAAATAACATTCTGGTTTTGTGTTGTTAGCTGCGAAGTCATGTCCAACCCATCGCGACCCTATGGACAATGTTCCTCCAGGCCTTCCTGTCCTCTACCATCTTCTGGAGTCCATTTAACCTCACGCTTACTGTTTCAGTGACTTCATCCAGCTACCTCATTCTCTGTCGTCCCCTTCTTCTCTTGCCCTCAACCTTTCCCAGCATTAGGCTCTTCTCCAGTGAGTCCTTCCTTCTCATTAGGTGGCCAAAGTATTTGAGTTTAAACTTTAGGATCTGGCCTTCTAAAGAGCAGTCAGGGTTGATCTCCTCTAGGACTGACTGGTTTGATCGCCTTGCAGTCCAAGGGACTCGCAGGAGTCTTCTCCAGCACCATAGTTCAAAGGCCTCAATTCTTTGGCACTCAGCCTTTCTTATGGTCCAACTTTCACTGCCGTACATTGCAACTGGGAAGACCATAGCCTTGACTATACGCACTTTTGCTGACAGGGTGATGTCTCTGCATTTTAGTGTGCTGTCTAGATTTGCCATGGCTTTCCTCCCCAGGAGCAAGCATCTTTTAATTTCTTGGCTACAGTCCCCATCTGCAGTGATCTTGGAGCCCAGGAAAATAAAATCTGTCACTACCTCCATTTCTTCCCCATCTATTTGCCAGGAATTGAGAGGGCCAGATGCCATGATCTTGGTTTTCTTAATGTTAAGTTTCAACCCAGGTTTTGCACTCTCCTTCTTCACCTGCAACAAGAGGCAATTTAGTTCCTCTTCACTTTCTGCCATTAGAGTGGTATCATCTGCATATCTTAGGTTGTTAATATTTCTCCCGGCAATCTTAATTTCAACTTTTGATTCATCTAGCCATTTCTTTCTCATGATGTGCTCTGCATATAATTTAAATAGGCAGGGTGACAGTATACAACCTTGCCGGACTCCTTTCCCAATTTTGAACCAATCAGTGGTTCCGTGTCCAGTTCTCACTGTTGCTTCTTGACCCACATATAGGTTTCTCAAGAGACAAAGGAGATGGTCTGGTACTCTCATCTCTTTAAGAACTTGCCACAGTTTGTTGTGATCCACACAATCAAAGGCTTTGGCATAGTAAATGAAGCAGAAGTAGATGTTTTTCTGGAACTCCCTAGCTTTCTCCATGATCCAGCGTATGTTGGCAATTTGATCTCTAGTTCCTCTGCCTCTTCAAAATCCTGCCTGTACTTCTGGTAGTTCTTGATCCACATACTGCTGGAGGTAGGATTTTAAGCATAACTTTACTAGCATGAGAAATGAGTGCAATGGTGCTATAGTTTGAACATCCTTTGGCACTGCCTTTCTTTGGAATTGGAATGTAAACTGATCTTTTCCAATCCTGTGGCTACTGTTGAGTTTTCCAAATTTGCTAGCACATTGAGTGTAGCACTTTTACTGCATCGTCTTTTAAGATTTTGAATAGCTCGGCTGGAATACTGTCACCTCCACTAGCTTTGTTGTTGCTCAGCTTCACTTCACTTCACTTAATATTCTAGGATGTCTGGTTCAAGGTCAGTGATCACCTCATTGTGGTTATCAGGGATGTTAAGCTCGTTCTTATATACAGTAGTTCTTCTGTGTAATTTTTCCACCTCTTCTTTTCTTACTCTTTTATTGACTATGAAGGCTACTCCATTTCTTCTGAGGGATTTTTGCCCGCAGTAGAATACCTGATGGGCATCTGAATTAAATTCCTGTCCATTTTAGTTCACTTATTCCTAAGATGTCCATGTTCAGTCTTCTCATCTCTTGTTTGACCATGTCCAGCTTGCCTTGATTCATGGATCTTACATTCCAGGTTCCTATGGCGAAAAAATCTTTACAGCATCAGACTTTCCTTTTACCACCAGACACATCCACAGCTGAGCGTCCTTTTGGCTTTGGCCCAGTCGCTTCATTCTTTCTGGCGCTCTGCTCTTCCCCAGTAGCATATTGGACGCCTTCCGACCTGAGGGGCTCATCTTCCAGCGTCTATCGTTTTACCTTTTGCTACTGTCTATAGGGTTTTCATGGCAAAGATAGTGGAGTGGGTTGCCATTTCCTTCTCCAGTGGATCATGTTTTGTCAGAATTCTCTGCTATGACCTGTCCGTCTTGGGTGGCCCTGCACGGCATAGCTCATAGCTTCATTGAATTACACAAGCCCCTTTGCCACGACAAGGCAGTAATACATGATCTTGGTGTTGGATGCTTAAATGCAATGTGTTATATATCAGGAAATGTCTATTTGAAAGCATAACAACATATTATTTAAATTTTATTTATTTCTCAAATTTATATGGCCACCCATCTCACAAGAAGTAATTCTGGGTAGCATACAGCAAAAAAAAAAGTATTAAAAATAAGCATGTGAAACAGTCACATTTTTTAAAAAAAATTAAAACCACACACATGAGATTCAGTTAGCAAAACTGCTCCTACCTCCCATTATAGACAGTAGGAAAAAAAAAATCAAATCTTACGGAGGCTGGGCAAGGTCTTCTATGAGTCAATTTTCATTAGCTGAAGAGCTAACACAAAATAACTGGATGCAGAAGGAAGATTGTTTTCTGAACTACATTGACAGGGAAATACAATCCGTAATGCAGCTGTTGCCAATTTCTGAGACTATACAGTGTTTTAGCACAGAAAGCCCAGATTAGTACAGTCATTAAAAGTTAATTTCATATTTCTCAAGATTTCTAGGTGATACAGCCATTCAGAAATTATAATTGGGTTCAGTTTGAAGGAATCTATCATAATTGCTAAAAAAAAAAATCAGAAAGCAAAATGTTTGGTGGAAAAAAATGCTGTCCAATGTAATAAGAAGCACAAAGACACACTTTCCTGTGGGCTTTTATTCCTTCTATGGAAGTCCATATGAGAAAAAAACGTGCGCTTCTGGATTTCCTGCATACTGTTGGCACTACAGGAACTGGGAGCAGTGGCGTAGCGTGGGTTGTCAGCACCCGGGGCAAGGCAAGTAATTTGCGCCCCCTAACCCGTGGATTTTAGCACTCGAGTCTGCTGCAGGGAGCCCCGCATCCTGGGCGTCCGCCGCACCCCCCACCCACGCCTCCCCCGGAAAAAGGGGGAAGGTCCGGCATCCCCTCCCTCACGTGCGGCAGAAGCGCCGGGACCCGAGGCCATGCCAGGAGGCGGGCGGCGCAGCAGAGGATATACAGAACATTCAAATAGAAGGAAAATATGTGCATCAATAAGACAAAACCAGATTTACATATATTATTCCCCTCCACTTGAATATTCATAAATATATTGGAGCAATATTACTTTCCTTCCCTTACGAAGTAGGCCCAAAATTTATGAAGTTCTACTTCTATTTACAACCAATTTGACCTTAATCTACTTGGTAGATAGAGAGGCAAAGTAGTTAACAGGTGAACCAACAGCAAAGTTAAAATGTCAAAGCACTTTGTTAATAATCTATATTCTATTTTACTTCTATAAAGCCTCAAACAGCTTCTTATTTACAGTAAGTTACACAGTGCCTGCTCATTTCTGTATCTGTCAACTGCCCCACTCTGATAGTCAACAAGAGAAACTCCTGGGTTTATTTTTTCCTCCAAGAGAATACGGTACTGAAAAGCCATGTGGGTACAGAAGTGGGAAATCCAGTTCTAACATTTTGCTTGTAAAAGTCATAAAACAAATTCCTCCTTTCTTCCCTGGATCTCCCACTGTCCTTTCAACATCAATCAGTTGCATTTGAGTTGTTTTGAGAACGATCTCAGAGAAGTGGAGGCAATTAGAGCTCCCAGACCTGTCACTTGACCTAAAATTATTTTATTTCCTCTGAACATGGGAACGGGGGTGCCCAACCTTCCGGGAAACACCAGGATCTCCCAGGCGGGGAGCCGGGCTGCGCCAAGAGGTGGGGCTGCGGGGCAGGAGGGGGTCTTGGGGGAAGGATCTGAAGGGGATCGGAGAGCCGTTCGGGGAAGCCGCAACCCAGGAGGAGGAGAAGCGAAGGCGCAGCGCTTCCCACGGAGCAGAAAAACTCGCGAGGAAAGGCGGAGACTCGGAAGGGGAGGGGGCGCAACTGGGGGAAACCCACCTGGCTCTCCCAGGAATCCCTCCTCCCCTTCCCGCCCCTCCTATTCCCTCCCCCTCTCGCGGCGTCCTTGCCCACCTGGCGCCCCTCCCCCGCCACAGGAATCCCTCCTCCCCTTCCCCCCCGTGGATTCCCCCCTCCTGATTGCCCTCCCCCTCTCGGAGCCTCCTTGCCCACCTGGCGCCCCTCCCCCACCAGGGGAACCTCCGCAGCCCTGGCGTAAGAGGCGTCGAGAGACCAGGAAGGGGAGATGGAGGGGCAGGAAGCTGGATTCCCAGCCCCCTTTCTCCTCTCTAGGCGCAAAAACTCTACGCTTAACTCCTCCGCTGAAGCGCTGCGGGGAGGGGGCAACTGGGGCGCCGCTGAGCAATGCTAAAGTGCTCCAAGCGGGAACAGCAAAGGACCGTCACCCTTCATGCAAAGCCCCAAGACCAAAAACTAGGATCCAGATTGAAAAGGAAAGTTGCGTGTGCCAATCTGCACCTCTAAATGCAAATTAGGAATTCGTCGCCGAGCGCGCCCCCCCAGATGTTGCGCCCGGTGCGGCCGGCCCCCCCTGCACCCCCCACGCTACGCCACTGACTGGGAGGGACATATTTTGGCAGGCATCAGCCGCACATAATGCTGTTTTTAGGAGAGCTGAAAATTATTACTGCTTTTCGTTGAGGGGGTTTGTGTGGTGGAGAGATGAGAATTCAGTGAACAAAAAGATGGTGCAGACTGGAGGAGCCATACATTCAGAGCTGGAAGCAAAGTCTTCTGGGTTTCCCCCCCCCCCCTACTGTTTTGAAACCATGACAATCTTTCTTTTTCAAAATTATGGTACCTTTACAGCATGTGTACTTCTTGTCTGAGATGGGTAGAAAAAATGAAAACTGGCAGCATAGAAACAAGCAAAACATGTTTCAAGGCTTGCATATAGCTCTGGGATGGCTAACTGCTCATTCTCAAATACATTTAGTAGGAACTTGCTTCTTAAAGTAAAAGAGAGTGATATTAAAAAAAATCCTCAGAACCATATTATTAATGGTATGTGTGCGCGCAGACACACCCATACATAGAGAAGGAGAAAGAAATTTAGAGAATACAGTCAACATTCTATTATAGAAAAGTGTCATATGACCAAACAAGGTTTTGAAGGAAATCATCACTCAGGCTATCCTTAAAGTAAATCCTATTTATTAAATGGGGCTCTTAGTAAATGAATATAAATTTACAGTTCTGAAGGCACTACAGCAATAGCCATGATATGTTAACCTTAAGCTTCACAAGAAGCTTTTAAACTCTTTTGAAATGTGAGATGTCTGATCTTGATTGAGCAGTGAAAAATGAAGGCGTACAGCACATTGTACAAATAAGATCTCATTTGGGGGCAGGACCTAAGGTATCCCTGCCATATTTCTTTAGTTCCCCTTTATCATCTCCTTTTACCCAGAGTTTCCAAAGTACTTTTTAAACTTAGCAAAGAGGAGAGGGAAAAAATCAAAACCTTTCACATTATTTTCTGAATAGGAGAACAAGGCAGAAAACAGATGACCACTAGAATGTGTTACGCTGCTTAAGGTGAATATAAATGGCTTAAAAATGATATTCTATTGATTACTAGACAAAAAATACATACAATTCATCTCCATCACTTTTGTCATCAGCAGCATAAGAATAGCCAGCTTTCAGTATCTCTACAGTCTCTCAAAATGTTCAAGATTATACCTTCCTTCAGGCCAATCAACAAGGTCAGTGGTAAATTGTTCAAAAGATATTGCAGGCATTAGGATGCTTCTGCCTCAAATTATCCTACTTCAAACATATTATGCAAAGATCCAACTCTCTGGAAAAGACTCTCATGTGAGAACAAATGGAACAAAAGAGAAAAATATGATAACCTGCAGCAAGATAGAGATGGCCTCAGTTACAAGGGTGATGTGCATTATTGGAATGCCTGAAAAGCCACCATAAGGACAGAATGTCATGGAGAAAATCTACGTGGTCTCTAAGAGTGGGTAATGATATGATGGATCATCAGCATCAGCATCAAACATGATGACTAGTTACTTCCTGATCCTGGCAACTGGCACAACATTTCAGTTCAACAGGTGATCTATTCATTAATTGATCAAATATCTTGATGCTTTAAAAGGTAATGGTAAAGGTTCCCCTGCACATGCGTGCTAGTTGTTTCCAACTCTAGGGGCCAGTGCTCATCTCCATTTCAAAGCCGAAGAGCCAGCGCTTGTCTGAGGATGGCTCTGTGGTCATGTGGCCGGCATGACTAGATGCCAAAGGCGCACAGAACGCTGTTACCTTCCCACTGTAGTGGTCCCTATTTTTCTACTTGCAGTTTTACGTGCTTTCGAACTGCCAGGTTGGCAGAAGCTCAGACAAGTAACAGGCTCTCACTCTGTTACGCGGCACTCGGGATTCAACCCGCCAAACTGCCGACCATCTGATCGACAAGCTCAGCATCCTAACCCACTGAGCCACCGTGTCCCTTGATGTTTACTGCTGAATAAAAATAATTATTATTTATGTATACATAGATTACTCTTCAAGTGTTATGGCAATGTGGCAATGTGAACAGATTTACAGGAATAAGGCAGTAAAACTATGTACATATATGAACTTGGATATCCTTGTTGATTCTCTCTTCTTTTGTTCTTTAATATTTGGAGCTGATGTCATCAGTTGGGCTTCCATTTCCTTCTGTGTGCAATTCAAATTGTGCTTGTGACTTGTGTCCTCTGTAGTTTAACAGCAAGACACTTCAGGGCTGCTTTCTCTGGCCAGAATCAACCTGCCTGTCTCATATGTCCTAAGAGAACTGCAGATGCCATTGTGGTAAGGGGGTAGAAAGAGGCACTCTGGCATTACAATGCATTTATACATGGATTCAGCAACTCCAACTTTTGCTTTGATCTACCAGTCCTTTGTTATGGATGAGGGTAGGGTTGAATTGCATTCTACACTGCATGTAAAGTATGCTATTGTCTCCTGTAATTGAACAAAATTCTTGCCCTACAGAGTGAACCTTGGAACAGGACACTCTTTTAGTATAATAGGAGCCTTGGTGGAGCAGTGGGCTAATGCCTCCTTAAGTAACACCAGCTGCCTGCAATTAGTGCAGGTTCGCTCAAGGTTGACTCAGCCTTCCATCCTTCCAAGGTAGGTAAAATGAGGACCCAGATTGTTGGGGGCAATTAAGCTGACTTTGTAATAATGCCACGTGGGGGGTGTGTGAAAGCCCTAATAAGCAGGCATATACATAGAATGAAGGCTACTGCTAAACTTGTAAGCCGCCCTGAGTCTTCGGAGAAGGGTGGGATATAAATGGAATTAAAATTAAAAAAAAATAATAATTCCATTCTTGTTTTCCATAATTTTTTCCTTGTTTTATTTCTATTATTATTCAGTATAATATTATCATCGGTTAGTATTCTTTTAAGATGTATGTGAAATTATGCATGCATCTTTGTGCACATTTTGCCTAATATTTGTTTGTTTGTTTATTAGATTTATGTGCCCACCTTTCTCATTCAGAGGAAATGAGGGACTGCAATGCAAGGACTGCATTGTATGTATAATGTTGCAAAAAGGAGAGAAAAATGATGAACTGTTTGCTTGAAAGAAGTGGTTGTGAAGAATAATAGTTGAAAAGAAAGCCTCTGAGGAAAAAGTGAAGCAGGACAAGGGAGCTCTCAGAAAGCAACAGACAACTGTGCTGTGGAGTAATTGTTAATGATGGGACAACAGTGATTTTTAATTAACTCAGACATACAGCATTATTTGAATCTGTTTTATATTGTTGTATTTGAAATCTAATGAATAGTGTCATTCAATGAAAATTTAAGAGCTAATAAAATAATGATACATATCTTCAATTTATTTCATAATTGCCAGTCTGCTTTCCTCACTCATCCCAGTTATTGAACTCTGAGATATTGCCGATTTGTTCTGGGAAAGTGCAGCCAAGTGGAATTAACCATGAAATCCATCCCAGAAAATGGGGGGGAGGCTGAGAATATATGGCAAACTGGCCTGCGGTTTTCTTCATCTTCTTGAAGAGGCACATGAATAGTTGCTTCTACTGAAAAATTGTAAGACAGAAAATGAGCTTCAACTTTCCTACCTCATGTTCGATATCGTGAGTCTCCAAATTTGGCAACTTTTAAGACTTGTGGACTTCAACGCGCAGAATTCCTGATTGGCTGGGGAATTATGGGAGTTGAAGTCCACAAGTCTTTAAGTTGCCAAGTTTGGAGAGCCTTATTCTATTTGAAAGGCAGGGGCAGGATTCTTATTGACAAAATAAACAAATAGGTAAAAAGACTTTTCTTTAGACAAGATGTTGTTAGAATAAATTTGAATTCCACTTTGCCTTAGTTTGCTAGATCCTTGTTAGATTTTTTTTAATCTTCTCAGACAAACATATTCTTCCAAGCCAATATGTTTATGAGGAGACATAAACATGTCATTGCATTATTAATCTCCAAAGGCTGCGCCACTGCCAACATTATGCAGATACCTGAGGGACAATTCAAGAATGGAAAAGTCACAATAATCTAGGGCAGCTGTATTAAACTTTCAATTCATTTTGCTTTTCAAATTCTTCTCATTTTTAAATGAAACAAGAGAACTAATTTTCTGCCTGCTTCGACATTTTTATAATATAGTGAACATTATAAACTATCACTGAGGACCTAAGATTTTAACGCTTGTAAAAGATGACAATAACCATCTTAAAATAATCATAAATAAATTCCATTATCATTTATATGTCAGTATAGATTTAAAAAGGGACGCGGTGGCTCAGTGGGTTAGGACGCTGAGCTTGTCGATCGGAAGGTCGGCAGTTTGGCGGGTCGAATCCCGAGTGCCGCATAACAGAGTGAGCGCCTGTTACTCGTCTGAGCTTCTGCCAACCTAGCAGTTCGAAAGCACGTAAAAATGCAAGTAGAAAAATAGGGACCACTACGGTGGGAAGGTAACAGCGTTCCGTGCGCCTTTGGTGTCTAGTCATGCCGGCCACATGACCACGGAGACGTCCTCAGACAAGCGCTGGCTCTTCGGCTTTGAAACGGAGATGAGCACCGGCCCCTAGAGTCGGAAACGACTAGCACGCATGTGCGGGGGAACCTTTACCTTTACCTTTTATAGATTTAAAAATAGTTTAAACTACTAATTTTTTCAGAAAAATCTTTTCATGGAGACAAAGGGTTGCTTGCTTCTGATTTTATAAAATCCTATGTGCTAGAAATTCTTCACAAATTATGAAGACACCGTCACCATATAACACAGAATGTTTCTTTACAGTATTATATACTGTTCTGATCATTTTGTTAATCTATACAGACTGATCTCTTCCCCTTTCTTCATCTGATGCTGATTAGAGATTAAATTAGAGATTTTAATCATGTTACTCACTTCTCTTCACCAAAACATAAAATACAACTTTTTAAAGAGAAATCACAGGTACTTCTTTTACAGCTAGGAGTTGAATGCATACATTTAGCAGTAAAATGATAATTTAAGATTAAACTAGTAAATATGTTATTTTTGTTAGGATCCAGTTTTCAAGAATAAACAAACTGTATACATTTAGAAGCACTTCTCTTCCCAGAATGTGTGACAGGTATGAAAAAAAGCTTCAAAGATAAGAAATTAAGAAGTATCCTCCAAAGTATCAGATCTGCTTTAGTTTCAATAAGAAAATTCTGTGCCTTAAGCCACAGTCATTGATTCAGCACATATATTCTGGAGTCTGCTCTGTTTTGAATGTTTAATGTAAACTCATACAATTTATGTACCCAAAACTAATCAAATATAACAGCAAGAAATGAAGTTTAGAGTAGCTACAGAAGAGAAAACAGCAAGGGTGGGCACTGATGATAGCAGCAGCAGTGGCCAATCATAAAATTCTACCTTTGCTTCTTAAACCAATTTGGAGTGGAGAACTAACCAGAGGAGGCCATCCTACAAAGACATGAAAACCACTTTAATCCTTCCAACATTAAACAATGTCTACGAGTCTATGTGGCAAATACGTAATTTTGGAAGCTGTCTACTAACATTTCCCCCCCCCAGATAACCAAATAAATCAGCCCAGCAGTGTGTGATCTTTCTGATGAAGGAGAAAAAGACTCTGTTCTACCTATTGTAATGTCCAGGGGAATATAATAGGCATAATGTATCTTAACGTCAGCAGAGCATTTGATAGTTTCCCAAGAGACCGTAGTATGAAATATAGGGTCAAGGTCATGTGACATAACTGTGTTGGTTAGACCAGAAGTCCCCAATCTTTTGGGCACCAGGGGCCGGTTCCATGGAGAAAGGTTTTTCCACGGACCAGAGAGTGTGTGGTTTTATGTGCTGCCTGCATCCCATAGATGGGACTTTGCTTGTTTGTGCAGACTGTGGTTAATACGTGGGACAAGGATTACGCGGAGACAGCAGGTTCAGCTTCTAGGTTTATTGAGGTACACCGAGGCAAAGACAGTCGGGTTACAGCTCCCTTATATAGCCCGCTGATTGTTGGTTCTGCCAATCCCTGGACCCGCTGCTTTCCCGCTTGTCGGATGGGCCAATCGTCTGCGATGGTTTCTGACCGCTCGGGTCCGCGTGTGGAGCTGTCAACGTTGCGCCTGCGTATTAGCTGCCGGCAATTTGACAGCTGTCAAATTGCCGCGTGCTGAACTGTCAATGGAGATTTACCTCACAAAGCGTTCTAAAACCATTTCCAACTTGATGTAACATAACTAACCAATAATGTCATTAACATGTGAACACTTATTACAATTAACAGATGAATACATATCACCCTGGTTGCTGGCATGCTGCAGCCTGGTACTGGTCCACGGACCAGGGGTTGGGGACCACTGGGTTAGACCACATCTGGAATATTGTGTCCATTTGGGGGCTCCATGTTTTAAGAAAGATATTGACAAAGCAAATCACGTCTAGAGGAAAGTAATCAAGTTGATAAGAGGCTAGAAGGAAATGTGTTATGTTAGAACTATTGGATATGTGAAGCCTACAAAAGAGTGTGAGAAGACATTATAATTCTCTGAATTATCTGAAAGGGGAGCCATATAGAAGATGTTCAAACTTGTTCCATAAGATTGAACAAGATGGGTTTAAATTAAAATGATTCCATTTTTAAATTGGACATGGGGGGGGGAAACTTCCTTATAGAAAAAGCAGTTCAGTTTTATAATGGAATAAAATTCTTCTAAAGGTGCTAGAACCTTCTTTGATGAAGGTATTTAAATCGGAGGCCTGGCTGGTCATCTGTCAGAAATGATAAAGTAGTAAAATCTTGCAGTGGGTAGGAAGTTAGACCCTGTGATCCCCAAAGTTCCCCTCAGTTCTTATATTTTATAGTTCTATGACATTCCCAACACAGAATAAATAGAACTGAGAGAGCAAAGTAGGTCTGTTTGCTCCATTGTGAATAAGATGTCTAGTTTAATAGGCAGAAGATGGAAACAAAGGATGAATGTACCCTAGCATCTTTTTTGCAAAAGTGGACAAAATATGCTCACTTAAGTATTGTTGGAATACAACTCCAATTATCCCACATTATTGGGCCACCTACCTAGATCTGAATGGAGTTGCAGTTCAGCAATATCTGGGGAGGAGACAAATTTTGGTCCCATGGAAAGTGCTCTACTGCAAATTATTTCCTTTCAAAATATCAAGGAGGTGGCAGATGCAGTCTCTAAAAGAAATGGCACATTAGGGAAGGAGTAGATAGCACTGAAATATTTTAGGACTAAGACAAAATAAGTGAAAGTCTGTGTACAGATGGATGCAGAAATGGATATTTTCACTTTTCATTACATTAAAATGTGGACTGAATGCAAGTACTATTACTGTGCAACGTTGCTTCAGGCACCCCTGAGCATTATGTAATAGACAGTCACTGTAAAAATATGATGACATTTCAAATCAACTGGATTAATTCCCGGCTGTAAATGGAAATTCTAAGCCTTCTCCAAATCAGCCTGCATTTTCTGCAAGATGCTAAACTGTGATGCTTCCTCCCAAGGTTAGGAAAGCACACTTCAGAAAATAGAAACCCTTAAAAGATCAATTTCCCCCTTTTTTGAACTGCTGACTTTAGAACCATACAGCACTTTATAAAGTAAATATTTAGTAGATCTTTCGTTTAAATGTCAAATCTCAGCAGAAATCTATGAGGAAAAGCAAAAGGTTGAGTCTGGAATTAGTGTTGCATTGATGGGAATTTGCCAACTGTCTGTCAAAAAGTAATATGAGTACTGAGCAAAGAGTTCAGGGTCCTGCAGTCAAGACAGCAAAATAACTATATGCCAGGCTCCTTCTTGAAGGAATCAGCTCATGATAACCAGGAGGCTAATGGACATCTGAAAGTGCCTGAAATCCACCTATATGTTAATTGGCCTTGTAAGGAAAACAAATGGTTAGATTTCAGCACAAAGATGGTCCTAAGAAAGGGCTCCATCTTGGCAATCAAAAGATAATTTGATTTCTGGGGCATTAGGCAATGCAGTAAAATTTTACAAACATTAGTGCAATGCCTTGGAAAGAGTAATAATAGAGTACATATCTTGAAAGATGTTTGGGAAGTAATTATGTAGAGAACAAGGAGCAATGAAACAGAAGAGTGTTGCAAAAGAGGAGAAATTGGAAAAGCTAGAATTTTTAAAATAGATCATCACATCAATCCCTTGTTACGTACTGCTTCTTTAACAATGGTGTGCATTTTACTGCCCTCCTTCACAAATGGTATTTCACAAGTATATTACTTATTTTTAACTGTAACTGGAAAACTAATAGACATGATAAATTGCCAAGTAACTCAATGCATTTAACAGGAAGAATTACAAATATTGTATATTTATAAAGTATGCTTGTTTACCTCTGCAACATGCCTCAAGATTACCCGAGGCTAATTCAGGGAGGGACAATTTGCCAGTTCAGTGAAAGGTAACATAGAAGTCTATTTTGTAATCCTTCAACTGGTGTAATAAAAGTCTTACCTAAATACAGATTACAGCCAGGTTATGCTATGAGACATTTTACACTCGAATATGCAGAGCTAAGTCCTAGAAGAAGCACAATGGCATGCATCCAGGACGTTTTGCTGCTTATGATGAAGGACCCGCTGGAACCTCCCTCCATTCTATAGAGGGCAGTCAGATGAAATCCTTCATGATGCTTGAGAGCAGTTGAAGAATATGAGAAAAGTAGGCATGCCGTGGAGCATTCGTGGTTCTGTCCTTTAAGACTGGGGACAGTCAAGGGCTCAGGAAGGAACAGCTGGGGAGCTGTCACTTCTGCCTAATAATAGATGTTGGCCAAGGAAAGAGTACAGAAAAATTGCTCTTCAAAAGTGACTTTAAGAGAAATTGTTTTGGATTTGGATGGTGGCCACTACTATGCTCAGTTGTAAAATAGTTCTGGGACAACCTGAAAGAAATATGGGACCATTTTGAAGAAAATACATAATTGTTCTTTGGAAGGAGAGAAATAAACTGAATAAACAAGTTATTAATATTTTTCCATTCAATCTGCAACCTGGAATTTGACTTGCATTTTCATCTTTCATTATTACAGATCATAAATACATCTAGTGCTAAAGAAAGGCACTTAATCAAACTTTAAGTCACCTCATGATTTTTCAATGAGCTCCCTTGTTTTGTTAAGAGGTTCTGGTGCCAAAGCTGCTTATGTGTTTTTGGAAGCATGTCAAATCAATTGTTTCTGAAGCAGACTGGGGGAAAGAGGACTTGACTAGCTGTCCTGTTTCACTTTGTTATGGCCATGCAGATGCTTAAGTGAGTTTCCAAGTCTTCTCTCTGGGTCAAGAGTAAATGTTTGGAGTTCATTTTTTGGAACCATTCACATAAAAAACCCTCTTCATTTCTACCTTGGAACAACAGCAATACAAGAAATGATTTAGTAGTTAAATAAGGAAGACAATCCATATAACATTTACGATTGCCACTTAACATCAGACCAACATCTCAGCTAAAACCTTGTCATAATATTTGTATAGGTAGTTCTTGAATTGTGACCATAATGGAGCCATCAGTGTTGTAACTCGTGACACTCATAAAGCAGTTAATTTTGCAACCCAGTTTTGTGGGGCTGGTTGAGCAAATACCATGATCCTTAATGAACCAATGGTTCACGATGGGTATAGTTTTGCCAAAAACCAGAGATAAATGCCATTTTTGGCAAAACGATAGTAAAATATGGCCATGTGACCTTGGGATGCTGAAAATGGTCATGTGGCCTGCTTGCTGACTGCTTAAAGTGCACTTAAGTGACCATGGGGGAAGAGGGTGATGATTCACAGATCTTAGAAACTGGATCTTAACTACTCCCCAGGTAGGTCCATAGGAACTTCAAACAGTCACTAGACATAAGCCAAGGATTACCTTTAATAGCTTCTGTTGAGCCTATTATATCTGGGGTGAAAAAAGCTGATTCACTACTAGGTGGCAGCAAAAAGATATAGAAATTCTCTTTGCTCCCATCTAATTGTGTGGAGTTTTGAAACCCAGATCAGGTAGCTGTAGATTTGTAAAACTGATCAAAATGTATAAAATGAAGGTGTGCCATAATCTACTCAACTTCATAAGTCTCTCTAACCTAGAGTCAGTTCTAATTCTGCAATGAGACCAATTGCTCACAGAGATTTATTGCATCTCAGGCTAGTCTTCCACACTGCCTACATCTAGCTGAGGATGGTCCACTTTAACCAGTCCTAGAATCACAGAATCATAGAGTGAAAGGGACCTAAGAGGTCATCAAATCCAATCCACTGCAAACTGCTAGATTCACTGCACCATCTCTAATAGATGACTACAATATAAGACTTCCGTTTGAAAATCTCCAGTGAATAGGAAGAAACCACTCCATGCAGTAACCTATTCTACTGATTGACAGCTCTTACTATCAGGTTTTTCCTCATGTCTAATCTGTATCTACATAGCTGACATTTTATCCCATTAGTTCTAGTCTTATCCTCTGGACCAAACAAGAATCACGAGAAATCAGTCCTCAGTATCTTAATCATAACACCAAAGTGACTCTACATATATGTGCTTACAGGTTATAATATAAACTTGCTAGTCTGATTTCTAATAATTTGATAGAGGAGTTTTAGGAGGTTTTAGAACCATCAAAAATTTTCAGGTGCTGCATTGTATTTTGGAGTCTATGTGATTTCCCATCTTTGATTTATATTAATGACTTCTATTAGTCTATGTGATGTAGGAAAATCATGTGATCACAGGCACATTCCTCTGGTAGCAGAAGAACTAGACTGGCTTTTGCCCATAATCCTAAGGAATTCTATCAGGATTTTTTTAGAAAAGAGTCTGAGGAATAGGCCATTTATATACCTCAAAGGGTTTGAGACATATTTGAGAGTGAACATTCAGGGGATATTTGTGCATTTGACTATCCAAAGAGTTCAGAAAGTTTCCACTGAAGGTGAAGAAAGATAAGGAAACAGCTGGCTATATGGCTGAAGCAATTAATAATCCATTGACCTGGCTGCTCCTAGCCTATGCAAACCAGTCCAATCCTTGACTGAGGAGAAGATAAGAAAGATTGCTTTGGAAGCCATTGGGATACTAGCACATTATATAGCACTAAACAAGCTCAACATTTGTGCATGTTTTCTAAGCTCACTATAACTTGTGACATATAAAGAAGAATTCAGTTCAACAACGAACTGTTTTTGACAAAGTTTGCTTTTTGCAGGTGAATAGCAAATTTTCCCCAAAAAGTTGCTCCAAGAAATAGCCTTACTTAACTCTCCAAACCAAAGATACTTATTTTCCCACAAGCTGATTGTCAGTAAGTGTGCAGAGGTCTCCTTGAACTACAAGAAGTTGCACAGACAATGAAGGGTACTGAGAGCAGTAATAGTCACACAGTAACCACAAGAGACACTGAGTTGTGATAAACAGAAAAATATTTTACTTTGTGTTTGAAAAACAAAGCACGGTCAAAAATAAACAGTCCAGGTCATACACAATAGTAACAGTCCAAGTAGTAATCCAAATACAAAGTCTTCTTACCGGTCCAGAGGTCAAAAACACAGTTGTTTAGGTTTAACAAAGTAGTAAACCAACAATAGCAGTAACAGAGTAACTAACAGTGAAAAACAGCGAGAGCAGAGAGAGAGAAGCTACGTTCCTAGCTCCCTCTTATGGCCATGAGAACACTTACACACCCATCAGCCAATTAACATCTTAAAGACACAACATCATAGTTTATATATTTTCAACCCAACTATGTAGGCTATCACCATATGCCTAACACTGATGATATTACAAACCTGATACACATGATAAAAGAGAAAGGCGAATGAATAAAGTGAAATCAAACAGCTGCTCACAATATTAGAAGCACAGAGATTCACCAAGTTTCCTCTCTATCATACATTATAAAATAATTTTGAATGTGGATTCAAAATCAGCTTTTTCTGAGTACAGCTTTGCTGCTGGTGGTCTGCCTGAAGAACTGCTTCTGCATGCAAGCCCATTCCCTAAAATAAATGTTTTTCTTGGGAGAAAATTGCCTCAGTATATACCATTAAAGATATTTTATTAGGTGTGTGCAAAGCTATTGTTATAGAAATGACTCTTCCAGATGCAGCTACATTGGTAGTGGTTTGGCAGTTTTCCAAAAGTTAATTTCCTGATCCAGAAGCAGTCTAAGATGACTTTGACATGATCCAGCCCCTAAACAGACTCCTAACTTTTCTAGAAATCTGTTCTTAAAAATAGAATACATGTGTCTGGGATAATCATAAAGATTCTCTGGGTTGCATGACTTAGTCATCGTCTTGCCCATTGCACCCATAATGCTAAGCTTAATTTAAGTCCTTTTAGCTTGGCATTTGTCTGGGATGCATAACTCCACTTTCTCTGTAAGCAGACTCTGAGTGCTTAATGCTATTTGGGTCCAATTTAGACTCCTTACTCTCATCACTTCCAAAATAGTTAAATTGGTCACGTAGATGGGAAGACTCCTGACAAAGTGAGTGCAATCACAAAATTGATTAAAAGTAATTCTGACTGATGGGCTGAAGCCTTTCAGCTCTCTTTACATTTATTAGAATGAGTTCCCTAAGAATTGGAACCTTGCCTTTCCATTTATACAGTATCTTAAAGGAAAAGAATGCTTGAGCCAACCAATACCAGGTTTCTGGTAGAATCAGTAAACACCAGAAGCTAATTGACCAAATCAATAATAGTGATTAAAAAAAACTTGAAGAGTAGTAAGTAGGTTGGCAGAGAAACTTTCAGTCAGTGCTGAGTCTTCCAACACCTGGTAGGTAATTACAACTTCATGTAGCAGAATTCCATATGCAGCACTTTTTATTTTAAATCAGCCTTTAATCTAATTCCCAGGAACAGACTCTGGAGGAGGCTTGAATTCCCTTCTATTGATCAGCAATGCTTGTCTCCAAAGTTCATTTCTGAGCAAGACCAACTGTCACAGGCAAAACCAACTCAGAAAGGGTATGGTTTAGATATATATTTAGAGCCACATTTGCTTTGCTTGAATATTCATTCTCTGTTCATAAGCCTTACCCCATGTGCACTTTCCTCCCAAAACTAGCATATGCTTTAATATGCAGATGGAATGGTGGTACAATCTGCACCTCTGACGACTTTATTAGCTGTTAATTAGCAACAGAAATGCTACTGAGGCCAGGTAACCATAGACAGCATGTAAATGGCAACTATATTCATCAGCTCATGAAATAAAATAAAACTTACAGAATTCTGGGTCTTTCTCCAGATTGAACCAGAGGCCAGTTTAAGCTTCTGGTTTTTGTGTTTAAAGCTCACTGGTTACAAATTTTCTTTTATTACATCAGTACTAGGTAATTTCTGTCAGAATGGTTAAGATTTGTGTCATTGTCCTGGCAACAATTGCATTTCCCAATTGCAATTAATCAGTTTTGCTTAATTTTCTTCAAAGTCTGTTTTCTTAAGGTAATGTAACACTGCTGAAGTGGTGGCTCAATGTTGCAGCATTGTAGATATCCAACCTATTTTCTGTTTTCATCTGTTTTCCCCTCCCCTACTGATTCATTATTAGATGTGCAAGTAGATTTTGCTACAAATGTTGGAGAGCAATTTCACCCCACCCATCACAATTTAAGTGATAAAGCAAATGAATGAGAACACTGACTTTAATGGACTTCATTAAATGTTTTCTTTCTTCCCCAAAAAGGGAATGCTTTCTATTTAATGTTGTCCTTTGATACTATTTCATTCTTCTGTAGTTTACTCTTCTTATTTACCTTGCTTAATTAAGTACAATAACTATGGGAAAGAATGCATTAATATCCTAAAGAACAAATATTTCAGTGCTATATTCACATTGATTGAAAACAATCCAGATATTATGTTTTTCCAGCATCTTGTTGAAATTCAAGGCTAAAACCTGTTAGAGGATTTATTTGTCAATTTCATTAGGAGTCTATGACATTAATCTATTTCAAAGTGTGTTCTTTCTCAAGGACATTGAATACAAACAGATGTTACAAATATTTCAAGTTAGAAGTAAGGACAGTACATGTGATAAAATATCTAATATATCAGCATTAAACATCAGTGGAACTAATAATCAGATGTTCTATTATGTTCTTAGTCAACACTAAATCATCTTCTGGATAGAAGTGATGAAGAAGAAAGGAAGAGATCAGTCAGAAGATTTGCAGCGGGACTTGCAGGTGGGACAATGGGTCAAAAAGTGATTAGAAAATCCTGAAATTTATTATTGTTTGTGCTCAGTTTATATCTTTGCAAAAATTCCAGTTTTGGTAGCAGTTTTTCTTTCCTTTACTTAAAGACACTGGCTCACAATTTTTCATTTTAAAAGAAGAAAATTCTAACCTTGAATATATCTCTTCAGTTTTAAAGCTGTTCTTGGTAATTTTGGTGAGCTATTATTTTGATCTAAATCTTAGTTCATAAATGAATGTTCTTTTTTTTCAAATGTCTTTCAAACTTGAAAATTCAGTATTTCAAGTTTAAATCTCCAAGCCACTAAACTTTCATCTGGATTCTTGTATCCTATGTACTAGATTAATTTTCTTGAAGTATATTTTCTCTCTTTGGATCAGCAATTCCTTCCTTCCTTCCTTCCTTCCTTCCTTCCTTCCTTCCTTCCTTCCTTCCTTCCTTCCTTCCTAAATGTTACATAGAAAAGAGGCTAGACTGCAGTCATATGGCATGGCTACCATCTTAACTTTTTGACAATCTCCATTCCCAGGAGACTGCAACGCACCATTCCAGCAGTGATCCAACTCTTTGAAAAAAAAGGAGTATGGCTGGAACTATGAATCTAGGAATACTACTTGTAACCGAAGAAGTCATAGCAACTATATAATTCAACTGTTCACTCTTCTAGTCAAATGTCTGCATTGGAATGGAAAATCTTGATAATCTTTGGTTAATGGTAGTAATTGGAATCAGGACCTCCATCACTATCAGCCCTCCCAAGTAAAAGAGACGGGAAATACAGCTAGATGGACTAATTCTCTTTTCTTTCATTCATTCATTCATTCATTCATTCATTCATTCATTCATTCATTCATTCATTTGGTTTGTATACCGCCCTATTCCCGAAGGACTCAGGGCGGTTTACAGGGCAGAATTTAAAAACAATACAATATAAAATTAAAATAAAATTAAATTAAGTATAGCCCCAAAAAGTCAAAATCACAATTTAAAATCATTAAAACCCCTCAGTCCAGGCCAGATAGCTCAAAGAGCCAGGTTTTTATGACTAGAATACCAACTTCCATTAAGACGGGTCCTTCCTAAATTTCTTTCTCTGCCCACTAAGCCATTGGGGTTCCTCCCTTTCTTGTCTTATTGTTTCCGAGACATTCCCCAAGGTCATCCACACATTCTATTATAGTTGCTAAGCAATGCAGTTGTAAAGCATGGCATCACATGACCATACTGAATTACAACAGGAGTTCTGACAATTCTAGTTGCATTGTTAGGTGAATTTCATGCAGTCATTAGTGTAATATAATGTGATCAGCATTTGCACCATCCTGCCAGTTTTCCCACTGACTTTGCTTGTCAGAAGTTGGCAAGGAAGGCAGCAAATGGTGATCATGTGAGCATGGAACAATGTGATGTCATAATTATTAGCCAGTTGTCAATTATCTGAATCATGAGCACATGACTGTGGAACACTGCAATGGCAACAGCTTTGACTGGTCATAAGTCTCTTCATTCGGCACCATTGTAACTTTGAATACTCACTGAATGAATGTTAGTTAATCGAGGACTACCTGTATAAACTTTATAATGATCTGACTTAACTTCCTTAGGACTACGGCTGTCCTCATCTATGGAAACAAAATACTCTGGGTCAGCACTACTTTCAATTGATTTAAAGAGTAATGGATAGCGACTAAAATCTGTATGCAAGGGCTGGCCAGCTTGTGTCTTCCTCTGACTTGGCTGTCATCTGCAGGAATTCTGAAAACCCGACTGGCAGCACTGGCTTTTGTAGTTTTGGCAGATAATTAAATGTTCACTCTTGTCTACCTAGCACATCAGCTGTCTTTCCAAAGTACATGAGAAGTGTTTTAAAGATTTTTTACAGACCCAATTTCAGCACCAAATTCTAGCAGTACGGAAATTGTCTGAAAAGAATCACTTATCAGACTCTTTCTCTCTCTCTCTCTCTCACACACACACACACACACACACACACACAGAGAGAGAGAGAGAGAGAGAGAGAGAGAGAGAGAGAGAGAGAGAGAGAGAGAGAGAGAGAGAGAAAGAGAGAGAGGGGGGGAGACAGAGAGAGGGACAGAGAGAGACAGAGACAGAAAGAGACAGAGAGAGACAGAGAGAGAGACAGAGAACAGAACATATTTTGGAGAATTTCAATATCTTTTTTGTATTCCAGTGACCAATAATGAATGCGGTATTCCAAGTATGGTCTTACTAAAACAGTAGATAGTTGTTCTACTACTTCACATGATCTTGATATTATTTCTCGGTTGATGCAGCTTAGGAGTGCATTAGCTGTCTTGGCAGCTGTAGCTCACATCTATGTGGTTGTCCAGTAGGACTCCTGGATTTCTCTCACTGTTATTGCTGTTGAGCCAGGTACCTATTCTGTACCTATGCATTTTGTTGTTCTTGCCTAAGTGTAAAACCTTATTTTTCTCACCACTGAGTTGCATTTTGTGGGATAGGGTCCAGTGTTCAGGTTTGTCTAGATCCTTCTGGATCTTGAGCCTATCTTCTAAAATGTTTCTATTCCTCCTAGCTTGGTGTCATCTGCAAAACTGATGAATTCCCCGTCTATCCCTTCATCTAATTTTTTTTATAAAAATATGGAAGAGTAGTGGCTCCAAGACAGAACCTTGGGATACCTCATTACATAACTTCTGTCCAGGTAGATGCAGTACCATTGAGGACTATACACTAAGTGCAGTTTGTCAGCCAGTTATGAATCCATCTGCTGATGATGCTGTCTATCCCACATTTTTCTACCTTAAAAAGAAGTAGATTATGACCTACTTTGACAAATGCCTTACTGAAGCCCATGTATACTATGTCCACAGCATTTTGCTGGTCCTTTTTGCCGCTGCTCATGTGGAACCATCCCCTCTTGTCCCCCCCCCACCCCATAAGTCCACAAAACTGGAAAGATTGGAGAACTCTGTTCTAGTTCCCTTCTCTACCTTTTGGGAGATAACGTTATCTGCTAGGTTTGCAGACATCTTTGAATAACAGTCTACCTTTAGCTTGTGTTCTTACCATGTAGATTACAAAATAAACACTGTACAAAATAATATCAGAGCAGTGTCCATTTCATCAGAATCATGGCAACCAAAGGGTGAAAAGGTAAATTTTAAGACTAGTGCTTCTAACACAATAGCAAGCATTGCATCAAAGAGAGAACAAGCCAAAATCCCAGGGTGGCAATTCCAGCACCTCCGAACACTAACTTCAGCTCATCAGCAGTAATTTGGTAAAATACAAAAGAGTCTCCAGGGCCACATAAATGGAAAAAAATTATAGGACAGATGCTGAGAAATTGGGGGGGGGGAGAAATGAAACAATGTACAGCGTGAAATTATTCATTCTGCTAAGTTTTAACTGTATAAATTTGGGGCATATGGATGTGTCTGGGTAATAAATGAGCCTCCGCTTTCAGCAGCTCTTAATTCTCTTTTCTTTTCAAATGAATAAAGCAAATATGATCTATTTATATGCATTTTCTGCAAAAATGATCTGAATTTGCAGCCTCTTGAATATTGTAGCATAAGCAAGAGCCAATCTAACGTGTAAGATTAGGAATGTAACTCAGGATTGACCTGAAAATCATCTGTGTGTTTTTATTCCCCTCCCCTCCCCTCCTCTTCTTTTCTTTTATTTATTTTGCTGCTTTGGCATTCTTCCAATCAGGCTCCCATCCCCATAAACTTCATATAATTCAAACAAAAGGTAATTCTGGGCATCGCCAATAAGATGACATTCAGGCACCCTATGAAAAGCTTTATGGAAGCAAGTTCCACAAAAATTCAATGAAATTTAATTCTTAAGTTAAGCACACTGAATTTGGTGGGCTGCATAAACCCCGTTAAAATGGTATAGAATTGAATTTTGGCCTTCAAATATAGCAGGAAAAAAATCAATTATCCTGAAGCTGACATTCTAATTCAGAACATATAGTTCTTACTTTAAAAAAATGAACAATGAATGTTCTTTTTGAATTTTGGATCATCTCCCATTTTTATTACATTTTACAGAAATTATATTAATACTGATTATTTCTTAAGGTATGCCCTAATGTAATAAAATAATAGATTGCCATGTCCAGTCCTTTAGCTTTGATCCTTTTCAGTAAGCCTTGTTTAATGGGTCATGAAACAATACTGAGAATGGACATAATTAAATTGAAAAAAGAAATTTATATCTATGTATCTATCTATCTATCTATCTATCTATCTATCTATCTATCTATCTATCTATCTATCTATCATCTATCTATCTATCTATCTATTTTATTATATTTGTTGGCTGCCCATCTAACCATAAGATAACATTAGAAAATATGTCCAGAAATAAGTCATTTAATGAACCATCTAGGAAATTCCATATACTTGTATTATAGAATGTAGAATAGAATAGAGCTGGAAGGGACCTTAGAGGTCTTCTAGTCCAGCCCCCTGCTCGAGCAGGAGAATCTATACCATTTCAGACAAGTGACTTTCTAGCCTCTTTTTTAAAAAAAACTCCAGTGATGGAGTGCCTACAATTTCTGGGGGTAAGCTGTTCCACTGGTTAATTGTCCTCACTGTTAGGAAGTTTCTCCTTAATTCCAGGTTGCTTCTCTCTTTGGTAAGTTTCCAACCATTGTTTCTTGTCCTGCCCTCTGGTGCTTTGGAGAATAATTTGACCCCCTCTTTTTTGTGGCATCCCCTCAAATACTGGAATACTATTATACATGTTGTCCCTGTTTCTTCTTTTCTTTAGACTAACCAAACCCAGGTCCTGCAGCCGTTCTTCATATGTTTTAGTTTCCACGTCTTTGATCATGTGTATCTTATAGGTGTATATATAATGTTGTTGTTATTAGTTGCGAAGTTGTGTCCGACCCATCACGACCCTATGGACAATGTTCCTCCAGGACTTCCTGTCCTCTACCATCTTCTGGAGTCCATTTAAGTTCACACCTACTGCTTCAGTGACTGCATCCAGCCACCTCATTCTCTGTCGTCCCCTTCTTCTATTGCCCTCGATCTTTCCCAGCATTAGGCTCTTCTCCAGTGAATCCTTCCTTCTCATTAGGTGGCCAAAGTATTTGAGTTTTAGCTTCAGGATCTGGCCTTCTAAAGAGCAGTCACGGTTGATCTCCTCTAGGACTGACCAGTTTGATCGCCTTGCAGTCCAAGGGACTCGCAGGAGTCTTCTCCAGCACCATAGTTCAAAGGCTTCAATTCTTTGGCGCTCAGCCTTTCTTATGGTCCAGCTTTCACTGCCATACATTGCAACTGGGAAGACCATCGCCTTGAATATATGCACTTTTGTTGACAGGGTATATATAATAATACTTGCCAAATATTCTAAATAGACATTAATGTTATTAATCTATCTAATATTCTCCTTATTTCTTCATGAGTACAGTGTATAAAATAGAGTGCAAAATATTTTCTTCTAAAACATGAAGAGGCATAAAAATGGAGGACTTTCCCTCTCCTTCTTTTCTGTTTCCTGGATATTATAGAAAGTGAAATGTGATATTTTTTCAAATTTTCCAGTAATTAGTGTTTTCTTTGTTTAGAGTTAAGATATGCAAAAACCTCTTTTAGTACCACTATTTTAAGAATGAAAATAGAGTCATACAGTAGCAAGTATCCATTCCAATTCTTATACACAAATATAGATTTCCATGTAAACATTCAATACTAAGCTCTTAGATATTGACTAGCTTGCAGTAGATGTTAAATACAGGGTTGTCTTCTCTCTTTGCTTTAGGGAGGATAATAGTTCATAGAACTTAACAAATAATGAGACCTCTTCTCATATTTCACATCTTAGACCTGATTTTTTTTAAAAAAAAAATTGAACAGCAATTCCCTAGACTTTTATTTATTTATTTTTGCTGAGTTCTCTTTTTATACCTGAGAACTTCTGTTTCAATTTTCTGGAAAGATTACTCATTATATAAATGCAGGATTTTGCAGCCTTGGCGGCTTTAAGGTGTGGGGACTTTAACTTCCAGAATTCTTCACTAAGCATGCTGGTTGGGGAATTCTGGGATTTGTAATCCATATGTTTTAAAGTTGCCAAGTTTGAAGAAACGTTGCATGGTTTCCTATGCATTGTCCCATTCCAAGCAGCTTGCCTGCTTGCCTACCCCTGCTTATAAATTTCCTCCCGAATATTCTGTGTACAAGGGCTGTATTAGGAGGCCTCCAGAAAGATTACAGCAATAAACAGGCTCACACTTTCAGATTATTTGATCAGCAAAATGCATGAAAAATTGAATTGCCATTGACAGCAGGATACATTTTGGGTGCATAAATATTTCATAAACTTAGGGCAGTGCATTCAAAAACCAGTGATTATCTATAATTAATTGCTGCTTCATAGGAAACAACCCAAGAAAACATTGATGTTAGGTGCAGCACCTGCCTTTTAGGTTTGGCTGAGCAATTCTCTTAGTGAGACAGTTGCTATGAAAAGTGCCACCAGATGGAAATTGAGTAATTGTAATTTTGTTTAAATAATTGTAATAAATAAGTAGAGTTTCAGGTGCTTATTCTGCACAATTATTCAGCATTTATGACTATAGACCATGGTTTTGTAAATTTATCATAGATTCAGTAGGCTGGATCCGTACTTGCCCCTTTATGTATGTATGTATGTATGTATGTATGTATGTATGTATGTGTATATGTGTATGTGTATATATGTATATGTATGTGTGTGTATATATATATATGTTTATGTATATGTGTGTATGTATATGTATGTATATATGTGTGTGTGTATGTGTATGTACGATATATATATATATATATATATATATATATATATATATATATATATATATATATATTGTATGTATATATATGTATATGCATGTACACACACACACACACACACACACACACACACAAAAGCTAATTTCAATGGAAAGAAGACAGTTCACATTTTCTTGGTAATAACAAAGAGCTGCATCTTTTAGCAGAGATTAGAAATCAAGAAGTTACTCTTGGCCTCTTGCCCAGCAGGGATGCAATTCCATTGGGGACAATTAATTTTTTTTCTTTATAAGATTAAGAACACTGCATGCAAATAGACTCTATTCCTTTTCAAAGGATGGAGGACACCAAAAGATGCTTTGACTTTATTGGTTTCTGCCATCATTCAGGCTACCAGTGAATGCCTTCTTTCTCATACTGATATTACTGTAGCATGCTTAATATTACTTTCAATTTGACTTATGTTTTGATTACCAAATATACTTATTCCTCTTGTTTTTAAAGACCTATCTTCGGTAGGATGCAGAACACAGTTTTTAACCATAAGTCTGGGGAATTCAACCACCAGCCCTGAAAGGGTGCCAAGAAGCACGGGCAGGGCCGTTGCAACACAGCTGGGCGACAGGTATGTCAGCAACAAGGCCAACTGAACCCCAGAGCCACACCTCAGGAGGAGCGACTCACTCCCACCAATCTGTACGACAGTTGTCTCCCGCGGATATAAGGTCTCCCGTATAACCACTGCCACACCCCCGCCCCTACCCTGAGCCCGCGGCCAGTATAGCACACAGAAACCTGGAGGGCAAAGATCAGTCAGAGGGACACCTCCCTCTGGGCCCAACCATGTTTCCGTAATGCATGCCAGAACCACGCGTTCCTCCTCGATCACATCTCGGACGAGGGAAGCTTTGTTCACCACGGATCTGGCATTGAAATACACCAGTCTAAGCTCAGGGACCCGATCTCCCTCACCCCCGGATAAACGGGTAGCAACCGGAGGGTCGGAGCATGCTACCGGTTGAAAACAGCGGAGGCGTGATCCCAGACGTTGCGCCACCACACTGTCCTGCAACTCCACGAGGGGGGGCAGGCCTCCACGGTGCAAAGACAGCACCACAGATGGTCAAGACCTCACAAAATCTCAATCGGAGGAGGGAGGGAGAGAAAAATCTCCTCGCTGCAGCATACACCGACTAAAGCAGCGCCAACTGAGACAGGCGATGAAGCAGCAGGCAAATCCACAGCCGCTTCTCAGAAAACTCCCATCAGCGCCGATCAGCTGCTTCCAAGGTGGCAGATTTAATTTCCAGCCGCCATATTGCCACACCATCCTAGGACTCCGAGAGGAGGGGAAGAGGTCTCCATGGTGCAAAAACAGCGCCCTGCAGATGATCCAAGACCTCAAAACCTGCCATCTCAGTCTGGGGAGGGAGAAAGAAAGAGATCTCCCTGCTGCAACACCCGCCAGCCAAAACGCCGCCAGCTGAAGCGCACGGCGAGCATCAAACAGTCCTCAGCCGCCGCTCACAGCACTCCCACAACCACGGCCAGCTCGGGGAGGCAAGAAGAACCTTCGCACCGTGAAACGGTGCCCGGCAACCACACTCTCATCCAGGAAAGCCCCATGCCAGGCTTCGTCAGCTGCTCAGCTGCTCAAACGAACCCATTGCGGAGCTCACAAACTCAGCTCCCGACCGACGCCACCATCTTGGATCAGTATGGTAACACATGACTGAATGGAAAGGAAACAATATTTTTAATACTGTTTTAACATGGGTCTGTAAGCAACCGGAGTGAATGAATCAGTAATCCAAATGATACTCGTAAAATACAAGGAATATGACTGCTGATGCCTTTGCATGACTAACAGACATTTGAATATTCTTCACTTTCCCAAGTCCTGAGCATCCACAAGTCATTTGACTTTCTTTAGAAAGTCACTGAAAGCCTTGTAAAGGTTGTTTGACCTACAAATACACAAAGAGGAATGTAAGTGGAGAACACCCATCAAAGAAGCAGATGTGCTACTGAGAAAGAGAACAAAGTGAAAGAGAGTGTGTTGTACTTCTTGAAGATCATATGCTCAGCCCTTTCCCTTATCCAGGACAGTTCACTCAAAAGCATCTATCTGCTATTATGACTGCTTACTTCAGGTGTGCACAAAATGAAAAAAAGTCTTTTGTTTCCAACTCCAAACTGCACGTTGCATTCCTGGAAGCTCTGCCAAACCAATCCAGGTCAACAATGGTTTGGCAGAAGCAAAACATTTATTGTTCCAGGTTTCAGCAAAAGCATCACTCTCAGGGATTCCCACAAGATTTTTATTTAATGGATCAGGCAAGACTGTTATATATCCATCTTTTCCCCAGATTTGCACAGTGTGATTACCTCTTTGTAGGAAGACCACAAAGTATTCTATGTAAAGCTTGCTTTAAAGATGGAAGTTTTATATAGTGTACCATGTGGCTGCCTTGTTGCTCAAAGAACATAAAATAACATCTTTTTATTCTTTTTAAGAGGTAGTCACCATAATTCTGAATTCAGTCCAAAGTAAAAAAAATCATTTTCTT
The DNA here is from genome assembly GCF_947247035.1 of Vipera ursinii. NCBI lineage: Eukaryota > Metazoa > Chordata > Lepidosauria > Squamata > Viperidae > Vipera > Vipera ursinii. The sequence continues at coordinate 288,993,214 of NC_139512.1, forward strand.
TAAAATATGGGACCAGTTTGAGGACCAGAATACATAAAGGTGTGGTTTCCAATTTTGACAAACTTTAAGACTTGTGGAATTCAACTCTCTGAATTTCCCAGCCAGCATGTCTTATGCAAGTCTTAAAGTTACCAAGGTTGGACCTCCCAATGTAAACCCCTTGGTAAGGCCACACTTGGAATACTGCTTCCAGTTTTGGTCACCACGATGTAAAAAAGATGTTGAGACTCTAGAAAGAGTACAGAGAAGAACAACAAAGATGATTAGAGGACTGGAGGCTAAAACAAATAAGGAATGGTTGCTGGAATTGGGTACGTCTAGTTTAATGAAGAGAAGGATGAGGGGTGACATGATACCCATGTTCCAATATCTCAGGGGCTGCCACAAAGAAGAGGGAGTCAAGCTATTTTTCAAAGCGTCTGAAGGCAGGACAAGAAGCAACAGATGGAAACTAATCAAGGAGAGAAGCAACCTAGAACTAAGGAGAAACTTCCTGACAGTTAGAACAATTAACCAGTGAAACAACCTTCCTCCAGAAGTGGTGAATGCTCCAACACTGGAAGTTTTTAAGAAGAGACTGGACAGCCATTTGTCTGAAATGGTATAGGGTTTCCTGCCTGAAGAGGGGGTTGGACTAGATGACCCTTTCAATTTTATTATTATTATTACATTATTATTATTATTATTACATGTAGTATACCCCACTCAAGACTCATCATTTAGATTTTACAGAAGCAAAAGGACACAGCCAATCATTGACAAGCCACACCCTACATCCAGGTACAACAATGGTATTTACAACTGGATGGTAGCTATGCACATTCATCATAAATCAAGGCTATGTCAAGATTCACATCAACTCTCTAATAAAGTATTCAGTGAAAGGATCCAGCCTATATTATACTTGTAATCAGATCTGTGAAGACTCATGTTTTACTTGTAGAGCAACCCTATATGTTTATTCAAAAGGAAAATTTCATTGCTTTCAAAGGACTCACATTCAAGAAACCTGAATTAGAATGAGACTCCTTTTGCTTCCATCCAAAGGAAACCATAAAAGTCATTAGTTATTTGATGATCAAACTATGATCTGGTATTATACCCTTTGTTGAGTTTTGAAGCAGGAGATTTATTTTAAAGACAAACTTTTTATCAGTGTTGTTATATTTATTCCAAGGCCTTGAATGCATTTGCAATGGCTCTTATTATGTCCAGCTCTTATGGGCTTCAGTCATAAATATTACAGTGATTTTTGTTTTTCAAGCCACTTCCAATAGATGCTTTTGACAAATCAGATTTTTCCCTAACTTACAACATTCTCAACAGCAGGCATGTTATAAAGTATCATTATCCCAAATGTTCCTTTGAGAACAACACCTGTGACATGCATTTGCCCGCTCACAGGACATGATAGCAGTGTTCCAATATCTCAGGGGCTGACACAAAGAAGAGGGAGTCAAGATATTCTCCAAAGCACCTGAAGGCAGAACAAGAAGCAATGGATGGAAACTAATCAAAGAGAGAAGCAACCTAGAACTAAGGAGAAATTTCCTGACTGTTAGAACAATTAATCAGTGAACAACTTGCTTCCAGAATCTGTGAATGCTCCAACACTGCAGGTTTTTAAGAAGAGACTGGACAGCAATTTGTCTGAAATGGTATAGGGTTTCCTGCCTGAGCAGGTGGTTGGACTAGATAACCTCCAAGGTCCCTTCCAACTTTGTTGTTGTTGTTGTTGTTGTTGTTGTTGTTGTTGTATGAAGGTGATGATATTATCCATTCAGTCATGTCTGACACTTGATGATTCTATGACCAGGTTTCTCCACATCTTTCAATCTTGGATACTTCTTTGAATTTTTCTATGTTCTGGCTGGTGTCCAGTCACTGTGTTCTTTGACTGATTGGTTGACCTGATTTTATTTTACTGCTAACTCTTGCAAACATAATTGCTTTCTCCAGTGAATTCCCCCACATGACATGGCCAAAGTGAGACAGAGTTTCATGTTTTTGCCTTCTAATGACATGGCTGGTGTTGTGCTCTCCAGTACTTGCTTATTGATTAGCTACCTTTGTTGTTCCAAGGAATGTAAAGAGTTGCCTACCCTACATGAAATTGTTGTTCAGGTCTTACAATAGGAGCCCACACTAACAAGATCCACTATGATGGCCATCACAAATGGATATTTTTGGTATTCCTTTCTTCATTAAATAAGTCTGTCTCACTTTAAATAGGACTTGTTGAAGAAATAAATGTATGCCTTCAAGTCACTGTTGATCCCTGGAAATTGCCTGCAATTTTCTTGGCAACAAATGTGAAGGTGGCTTGACCTTGCCTAGTTCCTAGCCTTTACAGCTATATCAAACTGACCATTTGATTTATATTTTGCTTTTCATCTAAGAACAGAAGATAGTTATAGCTATTATTATTGTTGTTGTTGTTATGGTTCATTGCACAGTCAACCAAATATTTAGACTGGATTTGGCATTTTTATCCACCTATCAAGTTTTTCCCAAGGACCTGGGATAGGCAAATATTGTTTGATGGTGGTAAAGGTACCACAGTAGGATTATTATTTTTACAAATACACAATACTTTGTTTTTATTGTTTTCCAATGCGTACTATGTTGTTTGAATTAATGAAAAATATAGTAATGAATAGTAATGGTTGTTATTGATATTGCATAGTTTGCTTTTTATAAAAAATACTGTTGTTTTAGCTTGTTATTTTTTTTGTAATTTAACTCCTTTGAGAAGGATGTTCTTTCAGGAAAAAGAGCACGTCTATACAAATCCATCTCTATTTGGCATTAATTTGTGAAAAACTAAACCAATATGCCATCTAGTGTCACTAAGTATTATTCAGCACATGAACAAAATCTCAGGTATAAATGTGAGAAATCTAACCCTACCTCATAACTTGGAATTTTATCCTTTAAAAAGCAGATTTACCACATCTTAAATGGTTTTATTTATTAAGAAGTATTTTTCCCATGGTTTACATGAGATTATCTTCTTTTACCTTCTCAGGGTTCAACCTGAAACCTAACAACTGGCCAAGAGCCACCTAATTATCAATCTTTGAAAAATGTAATTCCCATTATTTTTCTGAATTTGTTTCTGAATTTTGTGCGGAGCCCTGTGACTGTGTTTTGTGCACCTCTTATCTCCTCTTGTTTGTTGATCAAATAATACAAAAAAAGAATGAGAGAACGGGAAAGAACCATTGGATAATCTTATATGTGATTGCATCAAGATTCTTTTAATTCTATTTTAAAGTGCAGAAATAGATTATCCAAACTTTTTTCAGTCTCACTCAGGCACAGGCAAGGAACGGAAATAGCAGTAGTAGATTACCTTTGCTGTGATCTTAAGGAGGGCAAGCCTTTAGTTCAGCGACTGCTTATTTGTAAGGTGCCTCGTGATTCAATCATTTCCCCAGTGTTTTTAAAGATCCACCTGAAACTCCTGGGAAAACTTATCCATTAGTTTGGGGTGTAGTATTATCAGTACACCAATGACACAGAATTTAACATCTCCACTCTGGACTCAACCAAAGATGCTTAATTTTTTTATCTTGGGTCTGGAAGTTTTTAGGGGCTGCATGGGACAAATGCTAGCAACAGGAAGTTGCCACTTGTTGAGAAGGGTTGGCACATCTAATAGTTATTTTGGATTAAGTGCTAATTCTTTGAAGAAGTAATTCCATGACTTCGGGTCCTCCTGGATTGCTTGTGAGACAGATGGAGGCTATAGTTGGGGGGTGGGATTTGCCCAGTTTTGGCTGGTACATCAGCTTTGGCTCTATCTGAAAGACCACTTAGAAACTGTTAACTGTTCTAAAATGCAATGCTCAGTGTATTGGCACAGCTGTACTACCTGTGCTCCAGGACTGTTTTAGTTACCAATAGATTTTGGTGTGCAATTTATAGAGCTAGTTTTGATCTAGAAATCCTTATATCGCTTCACTCCAAGGTACTTTTAGGAATACTGAATCTGTCTGCTGTGTGCTCCCCAACATACTATACTGGTGATTCCTCTAATGTTGAGGAGCAAAGGGGGCTCTACAAAGTGCTTCCCTGTTCTGGCTGTCCTAACAATGGAATAACACTAATATGGATTTGGCTCAAAGCCAAGTCAGCAACCATCCTGCTGGCTCTCTGAAAAGTAATTAAAACTGAAGTACTGTGGAGGAGCTTTGGTAGTTAAATATATACCATTATGTTATACGCTGACATTTTTATATTGGTTTTAAAGTTGTTTTTATTGCCTTAGGAGTCATTGCAGTCTACACTAGTATGCAAATTCAATAAATTATTATTATTGCAAAGTACCTCCAACATTTTGGGATGCAAAGGATGGATGGTGAAAGGCAAGTGTTCTGTCTTGCAAAAGTACTTTCTGCAACTAAAAAAGTGTTACAGCATAAAATCCATGCAGGAAGTAGGATGTTGATGGCAGTGGCAACAACTTATTTGCTGTAGTACTGTTGCTTTACCCAACAACTGTCAGTGAACACATTTTTTGGTGTTCACTGATACAAAAATACAGGATACAAAAATCTGAGCTCATAATTTTCATTTTGTTATTAAATTATCATTAGTGGTCATATTCAATTTTAAAGCCAAAATATAAACATCCATATCATATTTACTATCCAAATGATCCTTTGAAAATTAGAATTCAATTGATCTCAACAATTGCAGGGAATTTGAGAAACTGTGGTGCGACCCTTCAGCCACTCTTGAATTGCAATTCTTAGTATCTAATAACACTGACCACACAGTTTTTTTTAACAAAGGTCACAATAAATTCCCCAAAATTGCTTTAGACATTATTAAAGCCAAATGAAACTAAGCTCCACAACATGGAGGCAATATTAATTCAGGATGTGTAGTCTATGGCATTAAATGAAATGCGTCTATTTGGCTCATACTTACCAATTTAGATCTAGCCTTTTAAGCTCGTATTACTGGTCTGTTAACAAAACATACTCCACTGGATCAGTGATGTAGATCGTGAGAACTGTAAATTGGTGACGTTTAGCTTACATTTGATATCCTACCTTGTTCTAGCTTGTTCCTTATGATGATCAATGGACACATAAACCACTGAGCAGATAATTCAGAGCATGTTAATGATGCTCAGTGATGTTACTTCATTTAATCAGCTTTCTAGGAGTCAATATCCTTGAACCCTGAACTTGTTCATCTGCTGAGTAAGGAAGAACAAGCTGAAATTAAGTAAGTGTAAGACTAGTGGTCATTGATAAACAGAAAACTGGACTTAGGGATGGAAGTTCATCCTGTAGTTGGATAGTTATGATGTTGGCATTGATCTTTAGACATAAAACATTTAACTGCTTCTCTCATTATGAATTTAACCAGCTATTAGCATCTTAACTGAAGGGACGCGGTGGCTCAGTGGGTTAGGATGCTGAGCTTGTTGATCAGAAGGTCGGCAGTTTCGCAGGTCGAATCCCGAGTGCCGTGTAGCAGAGTGAGCGCCTGTTACTCGTCCCAGCTTCTGCCAACCTAGCAGTTAGAAAGCATGTAAAAATGCAAGTAGAAAAATAGGGACCACTACGGTGGGAAGGTAACAGCGTTCCGTGCGCTTTTGGCGTCTAGTCATGCCGGCCACATGACCACGGAGAGGTCCTCGGACAAGTGCTGGCTCTTCGGCTTTGAAACAGAGATGAGCACCGGCCCCTAGAGTTGGAAACGACTAGCACGTGTGTGCGGGGGAACCTTTACCTTTAGCATCTTAACAAGAAGCCCTGTTGTATCTATGTTGAGGGGTACCTCTTTCCAAAGTAAAATAATACATTTCAGCTGTCTATACTCTGAAGCATTCTCTGAATCCCACCCACACAATTTCATACATATATCTGCATGCAGGCTGGAATGATTGCACATGTACTGATTTTAGCTTTTCTATGTGAAGACCTAATGTAGAATAAAGTAATACGTTATTCTTTATACCAACATATGAAGAACGGCTGCAGGACTTGGGTTTGGCTAATCTAAAGAAAAGAAGAAATAGGAGAGACATTGTAGCAGTGTTCCAGTATTTGAGGGGCTGCCTCAAAGAAAAGTGGGTCACATTATTCTCCAAAGCACCAGAGGGCAGGACAAGAAACAATGGTTGGAAACTGATCAGAGAGAGAAGCAACCTGGAATTTAGGAGAAACTTCCAGACAGTGAGGACAATTAACCAGTGTAACAGCTTGCCTCCAGAAATCGTGGGTGTTCATCACTGGAGATTTTTAAGAAGAGGCTAGACAGTCACTTGTCTGAGATGGTATAGGTTCTCCTGCTTGAGCAGGGGGCTGGACTAGAAGACCTCCAAGGTCCCTTTCTATTCTATTCTATTCTATTCTATTCTATTCTATTCTATTCTATTCTATTCTATTCTATTCTATTCTAAATACAAACATCAGTAAAATTATTCTCAAGTGCATAATACATTAAAAATAATTCATAATTACTGAACTTGATCTAAATCACATTTACACAGATAATCACACATTTCTATCAGATTATTGTATAAAGTTCCAGAAACACTTTATTTAAAAATGGAGCTGTAAATGCTTGTAACATCATACATAATAAGTGTAACAAAAATAAATAAGGAGTATGTATCCATACAAATAAGAAAATTGTAAATGCAAATATTATAGAACACAAAATGTGTAAATGCTTGGAAAAGAATACACAAAAAGAATTGTGTTAGGAGTCAAAACGTTTAATTTTTCTATAACTATTTCCTAGTTTCTCATACTTGTATGTTTGTGGGTCTCCCAAGCACTAAAAAGATAGGAAAGAATGATGGCCAAAATATCACTATTTTCAATATATGTATTTTCATCATATATCAGTTTAAACTGCTATGGTGTCTGTAAACAATTATTTCCTGACCTCTGAGTGGGATACAGAGTTTGACAAGAGGCAGATTTTAAATTTTCAAACAAACAACAAAAAAAGTAATCCAATGTACAACAGGACGAGTGGGTTCTTTATATCACTACAAAAAAGAATTTGTATATTTACTTGGCCAAGCTTTGCAATGACTTCCAAAATCCTGTACAGCTCCAAAATCCTGTACAGGAAAGGAGTATTTTTAAACAACCAATACATATGATTATTGCTGAAATATTAAAGCGTAGTTCATAGAAGCTTCAGAGTTGTATTTCTACTTTTAGTATATAGACTGATCCAAAAACACAGGAAATTTCCAGTTATTAGTTGTATGTAACAGACGTTCTTGAAATTACAGTGTTCTGGAAATACAAGATGGTTATTTTTTTATTATTATCATTTCCAAATGTTAAAATTGGGACAGTTTTAAAGATAAATAGGCTTATATGTGATATTTTAATAGATTTGCTGTTAAGTAGTACAAGCAAAAAGTCTATGTTAGCAGTTTCTTCCAGAAATTCTTATAAACATATTAGACAGATTTACTAGAGATTCTACAGGAAAACATTTATAATTTGTATGCCTGGAGTCAGTCTAATGATTAGATTATCTCTACCCTATCTCCAAACTTTGGAAGAAAGTTTCACAAGTCATGATCAATGAATTTTGTGTCTGATCTTGGTAACAAAGCATTAAAAAAGAATTTCAAGCAGTAGACACACACAGCAATATATTTAAATTGTTTTTGTAGTTCCAAACATCTGAACAGAAGTTATATAACATTTAATTTCATTAACATCAAAAAGACATATTGAATAGGATCCTCAAATGTCAAATGGATTGTCCTAGAAAGTTAACTTATGCCACTCTCAAAGTGGTATTTTTTTTTTAAAAAAGGACAATTTTGATCATTTTTCAAAGTACAGCATAACGTAATTAGTTCCTACTGATATGTTCATTCTCCGCTCTCAGCAAATTCTTAGTGCAAACATAATATTTGAGCCCTGTAAACCTTTAAGCAATCTCCAGGATGCAACAATGTATTATTCTGAAGTTTGCTTTTCCTTATATTGTGGTATATATTAAAATGTAACATCCTAATGAGCTCCCTTTATTCAGAATCAAACTTAAGTGATCATTTTATTCAAATTTAAGTAAAGAGGCTTAATTAAGATCACTTTGTCAGAGGAGACTCAGAACTTTAAAATGAAGGATGGTTGCCTGGTTGAAGTCAGCTTAAACAAAACAAAGTATGGACGAAAATATTCAAAGCAAGTGCTTGTGAAACTCATAAAATGATCACAAACTGTGCATTTTCATTGGTACCCATGTTTACCTCAATGAGTCAAATGGTTTGTGACATCCAAAATATCACAAAGTAGTTGGTAATAACAAAGCAACAACAGTTTTACCAACCTTCTTTTACTGTTTAAAGAATGCTAAGACTCTTAATGAATTTTGCACATTCAATACTAAAAGTACTTATAACATTCATGTCATTTGCACAAAGTTGGATCTTCTTCTTCTCCATCTGGATTGAACCTATTGAAATGTATGCTGAAATCATGCTCAGATTCAACAGTTCCAAGTTCACTTGAAGTAGAGGCAGTGGCTGGCCGTACAGCCCTTGCTTCCGGCAGACAGTTGGGCTGCATCTGTGGATGGGCACTTTGAGAACCAGGAATAGACTTCTGCTTAGGATGAGCTGCTTGGACAGGACCAGCAAATCCCAAATTGCTTAGAGCATCCAATGTTCCATCAGGGTCAATCATTGAATTAATCACTGAACAAACAGAAAAAAAGCAGGAAAGAAATCAGTTTGACTGCTGGTTAACTGAGTTAAAATGAATATAACATTACTCAGTCTTATACTTTCCTTTTCACCTCATTTTTTTTTCTTGGAAAATTTTAAAAACATCACATATCCAGGGCCATTAATCTTAATAGTTCAAGACAAGAAACAAAATTTACTAAGCAAGAACCAAGGGATACTGTACATGTACAGTATATGGTCCTTTTGTGTGTTTATACCAAATCAAACAATATGCGGGAGCTACCTTGATTAAAATATGTGTTGGATCACCACCCTCATTGAGCAAGAAAACCCAAAGGCTTATTGGTCTGCAGACACAACTAGCACAATGTATTCTCTCTTTATTCGATTCAATGATCATTCTTAGAAAATAGAAATGATGGATGGCTACAGGCCAACAGCTATTTGGAAGTATTTTACTGCCCTAAAATAAAAGAGAGGCTAGGAGGCATACTGGATAGTCAGAGTGCATTCTAACCAGTTTGACTGTTTCTTTTTTCTGCCTCCCTATGTCCACCTCAGCATTAATTTTGTGAATTGGCAAACCCTTTCTCTCTAGGCAGGGAGATGAATCATCCTCACATTTCTAGATTGTCCTACTGGCTCAAAAAGGTTCATATCACTATCTCAAGTCCCTTATTCAAATCAATATCTTGGTCATAGCAGGAACCAAAGATAATATAAAAATGAGATACAATCATTCCCACAATAATAACCAACATTATGAAGTGAAGGGCTAAGAGTTAAGTTTAACAATACAAAACTGTTAAATCACCATAATATTAAAACCTACAGTTGCAAGAAAAAGTATGTGAACCCTTTGGGATTTTTGCATGAATTGGCCATAAAATGCGCTCTAAACGTCATGTAAGTCACAACAATAGAAAAACACAGTCTGCTTAAAATAATACTACACAAACATTAGCTGTTGTCATGTTTTAATTGAACATAAGATGGAAACATTCACAGTGCAGGGTGGAAAAAGTATGTGAACCTTTGGATTTAATAACTGGTTGACCCTCCTTTGGCAGCAATAAACTCAACCAAACGTTTCCTGTAGTTGCAGTTCAGGCCTGCACAATGATCTGGAGTAATTTTGGACCACTCCTCTTCACAAAATTGTTTCAGTGTAGCAATATTCTTGGGATGTCTGGTGTGAATCGCTCTCTTAAGGTCATGCCACAGCATTTCAATCGGGTTGAGGTCAGGACTCTGACTGGGCCACTCCAGAAGGTGTATTCTGTTCTGTTGAAGCCATTGTTTTGTTGAATTACTTGTATGCTTTGGGTCATTGTCCTGTTGCATCACCCATCCTCTGTGGAGCTTCAGTTGGCAGACAGATGGTTGTATGTTTTCCTGCAAAATGTCCTGATAAACTCTGGAATTCATTTTCCCATCAATGACAACAATCCGTCCAGGCCCTGAGGCAGCAAAGCAGCCCCAAACCATGATGCTCCCTCTGCCATGTTTTACAGTGGGGATGAGGTTTTGATGTTGGTGTGCTGTGCCTTTTTTTCTCCACACATAGTATTGTGTGTTTTTCCCAAACAACTCAATTTTGGTTTCATCTGTCCACAGTATTTTTTGCCAGTAGTGCTGTGGAACATCCAGGTGCTCTTTTGCAAACTTCAAATGTGCTGCAATATTTTTTTGGACAGCAATGGCTTCCTCCGTGGTGTCCTCCCATGTACTCCATTCTTGTTTAATGTTTTCCCTATTGTAGATGTGTCAACAAAAATGTTAGCATCTGCCAGAGATTTCTGTAGGTCTTTAGCTGACACTCTTTCTTCTTTACCTCATTAAGCATTATGCACTGTGCTCTTGCAGTCATTTTTACAGGACGACCACGCCTAGGGAGAGTAGCAACAGTGCGAACCTTTCTCCATTTGTAGACAGTCTGTCTTACCGTGGACACATGAACATCAAGGCTTTCGGAGATACTTTTGTAACCCTTTCCAGCTTCATGCAAGTCAACAATTCTTGATCGTAGGTCTTCTGAGAGCTCTTTTCTGCGAGGCATGGTTCACATCAGACAGTGCTTCTTAAGACCAGTAAACCCAAAACAGGTGTGTGTTTTTAAAGGGCAGGACAGCTGTCAGCAACACATCCAATATCATCACACTGATTGGAGTCAAGGTTGGCTCACTCCTGGCTCCAGTTAGCTCTTGGAGAAGTCATTAGGCTAGGGGTTCACATACTTTTTCCACCCTGCACTGTGAATGTTTCCATCTTATGTTCAATTAAAACATGACAACAGCTAATGTTTGTGTAGTATTATTTTAAGCAGACTGTGTTTTTCTATTGTTGTGACTTACCTGACGTTTAGAGCGCATTTTATGGCCAATTCATGCAAAACTCCATGTAATCCCAAAGAAAAAGAAATACTTTTTCTTGCAACTGTATACTCAGAAAATAGCACAAGTTTCCACGGTGACGTTCAATGGGTTTAAAGGGGCAAATGGATCAGAGAAGGCCTATTCCTGTTTATGTGCATGCAATACAAGCTGAAGAAAAAAAAAAAGCTAAGGTTTCCCCTGTCCTGTTGCACATTTAAAAAGGGCTGGGCTTATAGGGTCTGTGTATCGTTCAGGCAGCATGAAGAAAATAATACAAAAATAATAGATAAAATTGCTAAGAATAAGTATTAACCATTTTGTTTGTATATTCTGCTTATCAAAAACCTATGGAAAATCTAGCTTGATTGACACCTCCTCAGAACTGCTAATAGATTAAAGTTTGTATTTTAGATTCAGATGGTCTATCAAGCTGTAGCAGCCCTCTCCGAGCCTATTGTTAGTATTTTTGTCCTTGAAACAGGATACAGCTGTAATCTAATTTTCTTTATGTTCTGGTTCTCTTCAGACAGTGTAAAACATAGGTCCCCAACCTTTTGGGCACCAGGGACAGGTTCCATGGAGAAAGGTTTTTCCGCGGACCACAAGGTGCGTGGTTTTGTGTGTTGCCTGCATCTTGTGGATGGGGCTTTGCTTGTTTGTGCGGCCTAGTTGCTGGCATGCCACGGCCCAGTACTGGTCCATAGACCAGGGGTTGGGGACCCCTGATGTAAACTTTCACCTAAAGTCATGATTTCCGGGCACAAATTTCTAAAGCAAAAAAGTCTAAGAAACATAATATCCTACAGAAGCTTATTCACTATTAATTTCCATCCCATAATTTAGCAAACAGCCTTGAAACCCAAATCCTATGTTGTTGTTAATTGTGAAGTCGTGTCCGACCCATTGCGACCCCATGGACAACGTTCCTCCAGGCCTTCCTGTCCTCTACCATCTTCTGGAGTCCATTTAGGCTCACACATACTGCTTCAGTGACTCCATCCAGCCACCTCATTCTCTGTCGTCCCGTTCTTCTCTTCCCTCAACCTTTCCCACCATTAGGCTCTTCTCCAGTGAGTCCTTCCTTCTCATTAGGTGGCCAAAGTATTTGAGTTTCAACTTCAGGATCTGGCCTTCTAAAGAGCAGTCAGGGTTGATCTCTAGGACTGACCAGTTTGATATGTTTATTTTTCTGCAAACTGCAATTCTAGAAATTATTGTATAAAATATTAAGTACCTTGCAGTTGTTTCTCCACTCTCTTCAATTCTTGCAATATTGATGAGATTTCCTGCAGGAGCAAATATGTAGCTTTGACTAAGGTTCAAGGATGGAATACAAAATAGCAATCTCAATAGCTCACCTATTGTTCTCTTTATAATACAGCCCAGTCCAAATGTTTTTTTTTTCTGGTTTAAAGATGACCCTTTCCTAATTACAGTTGATCTAACTGAATGGAACACACAAACAACTGGTTTTATAAAGCCAATTTAGTATTTGATTTGACAAAATGGTAGACAGTGGTGATTTTCAAAGATATAGGCTTGGGTGCTCTCTCAGTCTCTTCAGTGTTGGGTAAATTCTGGTACACAATGTCAACATTTTGAGATTGAGATTAATTTTACACTAGCTTTTATAATAACTGAACAATTATCTTTTTTAAAGTGGATTTATTTTTAATGACAAAATGTCTCACTTCTATTTCTTTAAATCTTTAATCATTGACAGCCCTTGTCATTTTGAAAGAAGCCTCTGTTATTTTAATCATACCATGCTTGATGTTTTCACAATTGGGATATCGCTTTCAGCTCGCAGTTTTTTTTCAATGTCTTCCCAATTCCGGTCTTTGTCCTTGAATAATATTCTGTAGCCAAAAAGCACAAAAAAAGTGATGTGTTATTATTTATTCAATTTACTTCCTGCCTTCAAAAAGTGTTCAAAATACCAAACATTTAATTAATAATTTAAAACTACTAGTAAAATTAATTATTAAAAGCCTGAAAAAAGTAATGTACTTTCCCAATTTTCTTAATGCCAAGAGAGTAGGCAACAACTCCTTAGGGCAGGGGTATCAAACTCTCGGCCCGTGGGCTAGATGTGTCATGCTGAAACCGCACCTACCCGCAATGGAAAAAAAGTCACGATAGGTCGCTACACATCACATGACATTGCGAGCTTGACACCCCTGCCTTAGGGAATGCAACCCATAGCTTTGGAGCAGGAGAACGCTCTGTTCCAAGTGCTAGCAAAATGAGCTTCTGGTAGTGGAGACAATATAAAAAGAGCATCTCCTGCAGCTTTTACTGCCTGGGCAGGTTTATAATGGGAAAGCAGATTCAAAGCTCTTTAGGTCTTTAAAGATTAATAGCAACATCTTACATTATGCCTGAAGAGCAATTAGAAATGAGTATAGATCTTTCAATGCCAGGATTATGTGTTACCTTATTTTAGTTACATGCTGCATTTTGTACCAACTGCAACTTCTGGATATTATTCAATGGTAATTCTACATAAACCACAATCTAATAGCCAAGATGGAATGTAATACTTCCATGATTATGAGTTTCCAAATCTCATTGGTTCAGGAAAGAGCAAATAAACATTTTAACTAAGATACAGCAAATGTGCTCTAGGCAAGGGGTGTCAAACTGTTGGCCCCAGGGATGGGTGCATCATAGCAAAACTGCACCCAACCCTTTGCTGACAATGGGAAAAAAGTCATGATACATCGCGACACGTCACATGACGTTGTGAGTTTGACATCCCTGCTCTAGGCCATCGCTGTTAATTATGAATCTAGTGACATCTGAGATGTATTTCGAGACTGTGGACTTACTATAAAATCCAATGTCCTTAGTATATAAAAAAAGACCTTTGACAAACACCTCTAATATTGAGGCTGAGCATTGGTCACAATCCTGGGAGAATCAAAACAGATAATCATCAATGAGACCAGTCTGGGAGCAATACTTTGTGCCAAACCAAAGTGTTGAATTGTAGTGGGATAAAACTGAAGCTGATAGAACAATGCCATTGAATACAGGTTGCATATGGAACAGAAGCACCACTGATTGTGCTAGTTTGTCAGAACATAGAAGGGGTTCCTGTACTCCTTCTGGCCCTTCTGAGTCGCACAGCAGCATTCACTACCCTCAACAATCATGGTATCCTTTTTTGAGTATCTACGAAAATTGAGCTTTGGGAGCACCGTCCTTCAGGGACTCTACTCCTTTCATAGTGGTTGGTTTCAGTTGGTGGTTAAAAGAAAAGAGAGTTGATCAAGTGCCCCCCCTATGTATGGAGTGATATGGGGGTTCTTTTCTCTCCCATTATTATTTAACATCTATATGGAGCCCCATTTCCATCTGTCCTGTTTGCCATCGTTCACTCCCTAGAGACTAAAATGGACAATGTGAAATTTGAGCGGGCCCCGAACAAGGAGTATATATCGGAGGCGGTGACCCTTTGAGAGCTGTATGCAACGAAATTTCATTTTGATGTATGCCGATTGGTGTACATTCAAAGTGACAATAAAGTTATCATTATCATTATTATCATTATATGAAGCTGCTGGGAGAGACCATGCATTATAATAGTATGTAATATCCATATGCTGAGTTAAACCCAGGTTTCCGTTGCCATCTCAACCTAAGCTGATAATATTGTAAAAGTTTTGGTACCCAGACCTTACAGAATGTAGCAATCATAAAGCAGGCAGAAGCTGAACTCAATTAAGATGCTGTTTATGTAGCAAGGCTCTTGTTATCTCCACTTATATCTCTTGAGCAAGCAGCATTACCCCCAGAATGAGCAGATTTGCAACTTGGGGTTCCTCCTGTATCCATGGCTTCTCCTAGATATACAGATGGAACCTATAACCATGGTAGCATTTGCCTAGCATCTGCAAATGTTCCCTCGCATCTACCTTTGCACCTCTTTTTTCTAGCCTTCCCAGTACCTCCCTATCTAAAAGATATGGTTTGGCTGTAATTTACCTTGAAGTCTGTAACTACCCAAAGGTGAACCTCTTGATGGCATGCTGAGGTTTAGCTGAGCTGCCTCAATAGGCCCCTCCACTTCAATAATAGGGCACAGGTATGCACAGCCCTTGATGCCGACTGAAGCAAAGGGGCATACTCCATTCCAACAATTGGAAGTCATAGGCCACGTCATTGGGTTTGTTAAAAAAAATCATTTTAACTGAAACTCTGTAAAATTGAAATGCTCCTTCAAAGATCAGCACAGCCTTACTAAAATGATTTTCTATTTGTGTTTTGTTTCTTCTTTCCAATTTCATGTATGCACATGTTTTATCCTTCTCAGTTTATTAAAACTGGGAGAATTTTGCAGTGCTGGTGTCCTAGTTTTGCAATAGTCTCCTCAAAAAAAGCTTTCTGGGCATTTGTTTTGATTATCTTTTAAATTCTTGCAGAACTTTTCATTTTCCAATTTTTGCCTTTATCACAAAAATAAAAATAGGAGAGAAAACTAAGACAAAGAACAAGGGTCGCACAGGATGTTATTAAAAGGGTTTTGAAAACAGCTCAATTTTCACTGATTTACTGGGGGGAAGGGCTACACCCTTTTATCCTTATAATATCTTATATCTGCCCTTATAATATATTTGAAAGGCAAAGTAAAATTTTCTTCTCTTGGATCTGTTAAAGAAAAATCACCCCTCGGCTGACTTATAGCAGTCTCTGAATGTCTGCTTATTTTCAGAAACCCAGGTACTTGTGCTAATATGTGCACGCATATTAATGCAATAAACCAATGTTTTCTTCCAAACCTCAAAATATTTCAATTTACACATTTCCTCAGATGAAAGCTAATTTGCTGAAAACATACTTTCTTCTACGAGTTAATGGATTAAATTAAGTGCTACATTCAATGTTTTTAAATGGTTACAACTGCAAGTATATAAACTTCATGTAAGTACAAGTGATTACCCCTATTTTAATATTTGGTATCAAAAATTGCTATTGTGGCAGTTAAGTCTGCGATACAAGTGCGCACACAAAAGTTTGGTTTGTAGGGAACTTGAAGATGTCAAGGAGGTTTTATATAATTTGAAATGTTCTCTTCTGGCACATAGATTATTCCTAAGTCAGTAAATCTGCATTTGTGTGTAAACAGAATCAGTATCTAACAACTGAATCACTGAATAGGTTAATTATCGCCACAACTATGTGTATTTATTAGAGTTAAAATGCAACTCCAGACTTTCATTCCCCATGTCAACTAGAAAACAGTGGGGGGAAAAGTTATTTCAGAGATGAACAGCTTTACATTGATGATTCTGTGAAGAACAAATCTAAGTATATGAATACTTAGATTTAGTCATACCTAATGGCTTACCCCTGCAGGCTGTACTTGAAGGATAAGATAATGCTCTAATTCCTTGTTTGTTTTGACTTCCCCAGAGAGATATCACAAACAAACAAAAATAATTAAAAGTCCAGGAAAAAAAACATTTTAAATTATATCCAAAGTCTGTACAAGGTTCATCACTTATTCTAACTTACGTGCTAGGAATAATCAAGCTCTGTGCTCATAATTAGCAATTTACTTTGAAGTTATTTATATGTAATGGCCCACAATGGTTGCTATTCTTAGTTTTTCATGACTACACACTTAGAATAAAAATAAGTAAAAATCGTATATAGCATACTGTATTATAGTATACTATAAAACAGAAAATACAGCAAAAACACAGAATGAAAGCTTTTAAATAACACTCAAAATACAACAATATTCTCTTTTATGCCATCCATCTGATGCATGGATGAAATAGAGAAATTGGATAAGGCTAATGTGTTTAAAAAGTAGAATATTATCTGCAAACATACCATAAACCCGTTTATAATTCTTGTCTAAAATAATGTATTAAGATCCAGAATGATTTTAAACCTGATTATGTTTTCTTGGTCTCAGTCCCATTTTATACCTGTTCTATCTTTTAGGGTCATGAGATATTGCATTTTGAAAGAGTAAATATTTTTCTATATTTAGGAAAAAGTATTTTTATTCAAATAAATTACTGGATAGACAAGTTACAATAGAATATTTTTATGAAGAAATAGTCAAGATATGCAGAAAAAGAACTGTTATTTCAAAAATGTGGGAGGAGTAGCTAAAAAAAACTTGAGAAGAGAAAAGCACATTGTATGTTGGGTAAAAATGGTTAAGTCATTAGAAAGGTAAAAAATCATCTCCCAATAGTAAAAGCAGAGATTGAAAACTGCAATAGACATATTCTTTATAATGCTAACAAAATTAAGGTAAATAGTAAGATAACTAAAAGAAAGATTCAATTCTGTATGGTTTACAGGAAAGAAATTATCAACACCATAGTGGAAATAACATATATAATTAAAAATGTCTGTAATGTATGAAGGCCACATTCTTTCTTTTTCTCCTTTTATTTCTTAATCAACAGTATTCTTCAACGCAATTATAAGCCAGAAAATAAGAATATCAAATACTATAATTTAAGTCTTAAGTCTGTATATATTACAGCTGTGTACATAACAAATATATTTGTTATAACATCAAAAATATTACATAGTAATAACAGCTAAATTGTTCTTAAAACTCAGGTATTGATTCCTACATAGAAGTCTTTTAACAGTATACCAAGTAAAGCAATATATTCTACAGCTCTTTCAAAGTATTTGCACAGCCATAGTAAATATCAAAATTTTAATAGCAGTTTTTGCAAGAAATATTTTGGCTAAAGAAAATAGGTTACCTTATTTTACCAGCTGTTTTATCTATAGATTGCCGAATCTTCCGAGAAAACTGGAAGACTGAGGACAACAGCAAAGTATCTCCCATAACCTGAAAATTTTTGGAAATGAAATTTTAAATTGATGTAATAGAGATTTTATTCTTACAAAAAGCAAAACCAAGTGTGCTAATTCACTTTTTCACATTGTGCTCAAAGTCATTTCTGTCATATAATTTCACTTAAATGGAATGTGAAACCATGATCTTTGACTTAGATAGTATTAAATTGATGTCTAAAATATATATTTAAACCTTTTTCCACTCTATGATTTCATTTAGAAGTAGAAAGATCATCCTTCAAATAGTCCAGGTCTTATACAGGCCTATTTAACTCAGAATACCACATCTAACATGCTCCAAACTGCTTCTGGTATATTCACAGTATTAGCTTCTGGATCTATCCCATAACAGAGTGATTTGAAGGAAGAGTGGAATGTTCTGGAATTCTCTGGAATGTTTGCAGAATACAGAATGATTTTGCACATGCCTAATATAAAATAACTTCAAGCTACTACAGTCAAACAGCAAAGAGTTTCATTATTATTGTATATATTTATTGCTAATATTAATGGATTATATTAGTTTGTAAAGTTTGGGGATAGAGAATTTACAATACAAGAAAATGTAACTATAATTTAAGAAGAAATCTGCTCAGTGAGCTACAGAAATAAGCAGCAAAGAACCCAGTGGCTCTAAATATGGAAGAACTGTACAGGTAGTCCTTGACTTACAACCATTTGTTTAGTGACTGTTCAAAATTACAACGGCCCTGGAAAAGTGATTTATGACTGTTTTCCACACTTACAACCATTGCAGAACCCCTGTGGTCACATGTTCAAAATTCAGACGCTTGACAACTGGCATGTATTTATGATGGTTGGAGTGACTCGGGATCATGTGATCACCTCTTGCGACCTTCTGACATGCAAAGTCAATAGGGAAGCCAGATTCACTTAACAACTGTGTTACTAACTTAACAACTGCAGTGATTCACTTAACAACTGTGGCAAGAAAGGTTGTAAAGTGGGGCAAAGCTCGCTTAACTGTCTTGCTTAGCAACAGAGATTTTGAGCTCAACTGTGGTTGTAACTTGAGGACTACCTGTATTCTCTAATGTGAACAACCGTCAACGCAATGTAAAATGTAGAAGCAAACACATGCCAGATGAAATGGAATTATTTCAGATTTTATCTTTAAAACTTTTTATCAGATAATACAATATAGTGTAATACAATTATGTTAAATTAGATACAATTTAGTGAAAAATTTTAAGACGTAACGTCAGTGCATTTCAATAGCATGGTTAAGGGTAAAATATAGGAGCCTAGTTTTTCAAATGTAATAAAAAAAATCAGTACATTTCGTTCCAACTATATAAAGGCTGTGATTTTTATAAACTTGATAAATAAATAAATACATTTCATTCCAGAATATCTGGCTCAGACACAATGATAAAACTATGGCTTTTCAGTATTTAAGCCATCTTATTTTGGGCTTCTTCCTCCCCTTTGTCCTTTTCTGTCCACCAGAAGACATGAGAATTCTTCTTCAGCGTTTTGCCTTTGCTAACCCCTACCTCCTGCCTGCAACAAACTTAAACCTGCCTGTGGAACAAGAAAAACATTAAGATGCACAACGGAATTTACTTATCTGATGTCTCTGACAATTTGCTCTATGTCAGAGATCACTAACCTTTTCAGGCTGGCGGCCCGAAGGGAAAGGGAGCAGCTGGGAAAAATTTGCACATGTGTCTGCGTGTGAAAATGGGGCTGTGTGTACCCACACGGCGCTAGCAGCCCCATTTGTGTAGGCGTGCAGGTGCTAGCCGCTGCCACTAGCCCCACATGCATGTACAAACGGGTCCGCGGGCGCTAGCGCGAGTGGGGGTATGCACACATGTGTGTGTGCACTGGCCAGCTTGTCCCATGGCCTGGTGGCCAGTAGGCCACGACCTAGTAGTGGGCCGCGGGTCATAGGTTGGGGACCCCTGCTCTATGTAGTTTAGCACTGAAAGCTAAAAATAAGCAATTCTGTGTAATTTTTGTTCAGTTCTTTAAATAAAATATGAATCCTTACTTCATCTCTGCTCCAGGTTCGGCGACGTGTAATTGTGGGGGGTTCAGGTACATCTGTTGTCTGTGGTTTGGGATCATTTGGCCGAATGTTTCCATCTGGTGTTTTAGCATTTACTACTGGAGGAATCTTCCTGAAGTTTAGACTTTCATCAAACACACGGTCAACGAGCTGAAAAATATATATTCATATATATATATATATATATATATATAAAAAACTGATAACTAAGCCTAAACTTATAAAGCTGTCTAGTTAGAAGTATTCTGAGGCCCATTTGTTATGATCTTGCTACAGAAAGACACAAACACCCAAATGATTTGAAAATTTAATTTGTTATGTACTAAAAATAAAATATTTTATTAATTTTACCAAAAGATCGATTGTCCATTATTTTAGTTTTGAGGTACAGAAATACATGCTTATTTAAGTATTGAACAATGCTGGGTATAACACTATTTATATATTCTATACTATAGATTACAGTTTACTGCTAACATAAGAAGGGGCCTTACATTTATTTAGTAAAGATGTAAATCAACATTATCTATCTTAGAGAAAAATGCATATTTATATTAGCAGATGCTTAGTACACATGTCTAGAGAAAAGAGAAAGAAACCAACACAAACACAGTAAAATCACACTGAATAAATGATGTTATGTGCCTTTGTTATAATCATTTTGCAAAAATGTACACAGAACATGATGTTAACTAAGTCGTGTGCAAGCTGTTGAAATAAATAAAAGGAGACAACACAGTTGATGGAGAGAAATATTCAGGGTTGGCAATATTCACTATTGTAGGATTATTTCTATTAGATTATGTTTCTGGACTTTAATGCACTTGACTACACATATGCTCCAGCCAGTGCTTTTGCTGAAATCTCTCTTATTTAAGAATGGCCACCTTAAAGCCTGTGACACAAAATCCTGAAATTTTGAAGTGTCCCCTTGCTGTTTCTGATTTCAGATCTGTGTCTATTTATTCACTGTATATAGGGTGTAGCCTATTTAAGTGATAAAACATTATGAGATAAGTTAAACAAAAAGAAGAGAATCTCCCTGGAAAATTCTAATGCTCCCAGCCATTCTAGGAGCAATTCTTCTTTTAGTTTGGAAACAAATCTTCCAGGTACAACCTGATCCTAAAAAAGACCCATTTTGGAATTAGACCTCTGAGTCTAGATACTCTCTGAGTTTAGAGTTCTGCATATTGTTTCCTGTAATGGAATATTAACCTCAGGGAAGAGAAACATTAACGTTGGAGGTGATGGATGAGTACCTTTTGGAACCAGAATATGGACATTTTCACAACCACAGTTAAGACATATACAAAATTTGAAAATGAGAAGTATGATTTGGTTGTACATGTCACTGTTGGGCACTCTAATGGTACTGCCAAAGCAAGTTTGAGAACAATAGTTATTTTTCAAGACAATCTTCTTCCTCTCTTAAAATGAAAAAAACAACAACAACCACCCTCTCATATTCAAGAATTACTTTTCAGTGTAAATGTAGCTGGTGTTATTACAACTTAGTTAGTGCAACCAATATTGAGGAATTCTCTTTGATATTTTATTAAAAGATAAACTGAATCAACTATATGAAAGAATGATTATATCATTTATGAGAAACTACCTAGAAAACATAGTGTTTACTATTGTCCACCTTTTAAAACTACTTATACCAAGCAAACTGCCAACTCTGAAAACAAAACAAATTAATTCAGAAACAACCTAGTTATAAAGTTATAACCTAATTTATGTAATTTTAATCACTTGTTGAAGTTAGCAACAGTCATAAGAGAATGAAAGACAGCATACAGAAGTAGAAGATCAGGGAAAGCCAAAACATGAATTTTAGATTTTATTATTTGTGCTATTAGAGTAATATTTCCTTCCATCCCAGAGCTTACACAGGGATCATCCTTCATTTTATAAGTCTGAGGTAGGTTGGTGTGAGACATACTGAGTAGGCCAATGTGAGTTTCTATGGCTAAGCATAAACTTTAGTCTGAGTTTTCCTAGTCCTGCTCTAACACTTTAACCACTACAGCACATTTTTATGGCTATAAATGTATGCCTGTTTAGATTATTATGTACTGAAAGGGGTTTAATTTACTTGCTGATTCTAAAGGTATGTCAGTCTAGATCTATTGTTTATTATGAATTGAGAGAGATTTAATTTACTGGCTGATTATAGACTATTCAAAAGCAAAGAATAATTAAATGCAAAGCCATTTTAAGACCACTGATCATGCATAAATTTATTTATTTCACGTATAACATTTTGTAATATCTGCCACTGACACATGCTTAAGGGTTCTGTTTCACTAGGGAATACATAGGCACAGCTGATTTCTATCTGTGCCTTTGGATGAAAAAAAATACAAATATGTTGTTACAAAAAAATCAACACTGAAGTGTGTTCAAAACACAGCTGCTTTCTACACTGACTATATGAAGAGATCTGCCCATTAACTACTGGAATTAATTTTCGATCATTGGTCATCTAACTTTAAAATTAAAGAAAGAGAATGCTGCGATTCGTGCACACAAGAGTGGAGCAATCAAAAGCATGTCAAAAGAGTAAAACAAAAGAAATAAAGAAAAGAAAGAACCTTATGCATTTCTCCATGAAGATCTCCTACCTCTTCTCTAGTGTCTATGGCAGAGCCAGGGGTGGTGGCAGCAGTGCTTACTGTGGTACTAGGAGCAGTGCCTGACGAAGTCACTGAATCGATCTCTCCTGCTACATCATTGATTTCCCGGGCAATGAGAGCCAAATCTTGACTGATCCTGTTGATGATTAAAGTAGCATTAGCAGCACAATGTAGGGGAACCGATCAATATCAGAGCTTCTAATTGAGAC
Source organism: Vipera ursinii (assembly GCF_947247035.1). Taxonomy (NCBI): domain Eukaryota; kingdom Metazoa; phylum Chordata; class Lepidosauria; order Squamata; family Viperidae; genus Vipera; species Vipera ursinii. The sequence continues at coordinate 289,016,007 of NC_139512.1, forward strand.
AGCTGGAAACCTAAAGCATTTTCTTACTTTTCCCTTTGCTAATAATACCACAAAATTAGTTGCAATTTAACAGTGCTCTGTGAAAACGTCACCTTTCTTCTACCATTATATAAATCCACCTCAACCGTTTTTGAGTCAGAATCCATTATACTGCTTTACATTTGCAGGTGTGTGTGCGTATACATTTCAGTCACCGCTACCCTGTATTTTCTAACCTTATTAACCGGGGTTTTTAATTAGATTCTTTTACTAGGAAGAACTGAAATCCAATATCTCATGGGAAAATATATATATTTGCTTAATGCGATTCTCTGCTCTACTTTTTCCTTCCAAGTTCTTTGCTCCTCAAGTTTGTTCTAGAGGGTCCTCCAACATTTGAAGTATTTTAAAGGGAATGGAGTAGCAGAGAAAATCACTATCATCCCATTCCGTTGATGAAAAAACCGTTCTGTTAGCAGGCGGAACTAACTGAATACAACTCCAGGAAAATGTTTTTGCATATACGTATTTGATCATAATCCTATCTCGGTACAATTGAGGGCTCTGTGCCCATGCTCTTCCTGCTCAGAGCCCACTCATAACATCACTGTTAACTTTGCTCATCTATTATTAGATTCCCCCTTCCTTTGTTTCCCTCTCCTTAAATTTATCAGTGTCTAAAAGCCCCTTGTCTCACATGGTCAATCTGTCTTTATTAAATAGTTATAAAACATGGTCTTGGGGGAAAAAGGACATGGTTTAATTTTGTATATGTATTCTGCGTTAGCTATTTTGTGTTTTAAAAACTGGATTTCACAAAGATTCAATCTGGAGATAATAAATAATATTGTGCTTTTCTGAGTATGACCAGAATATCAGTATTTTGCTGCTTTGTTCCTGTTACAAGTGTCCATAAATACACAAAGCTTTAAGGAAGTCTAGAAAATGGTCTGTTTTCTGACATTCATGAAAACAGTATTTTAAGATTTAAACTAACACGTTAAATTATAACTAATTAATACACATTTTAATGAATAAAGTTTGGTTGGGAATAGAAAACATGTGATGCGTTGACTGATCTAACAATTGTTTGTATTGTTATACAAAGATATTGCACTCTACTTCAGGTTAAGGAAGCCATTCTCAATTGAATTTCTGAATACTACACAAAGTTATTCACACACGTGGCACTCATCTAATCCAGAGTTGAGAATCATTTTTGTTCTGAGTGCCTCAGACTTTCTTTAGGAGGTGCAGAAAGCAAGGCAAGGAACATCATCGTGCCACCAGAGTTTGTGGTCAATTTTTGAAGCAGGGGATGAGGTTAAGGAGCCTGCTAAGGAATCTATTTTGCTTTATAATTTCCCCCAAAGCTTATGGTTTTCTAAAGGATGAAATGGATGTCTTGAAGCAGGGGTGTCAAACTGCCGGCCCATGAGCTGGTTGCATCATGAGGAGGCTGCGCCCACCCCAGCTCCGGTAATGTAAAAAAAGTCACGATACGTTGCGACACATCACGTGACGCGGCAAATTTGACACCCATTTCCTAAAGCATACGTGATTTTTTAAAAAAATATCTTTAATCAGACAGTAAAAAACCTTCCTCCAAAGTTTGTTTAACAAAGGCTGCAAAAGAGGCACTGGAAGTTAAGGGTTGTTTACTTGGGAGATAGGAACCCTAGCCACTGTCCTTCGTAGTCACTATCATTTTGCTGATGTACCCATGCAATGCTTGTGGTGTAAACAGACTATCTAATTAAGCATGAATTATTTCAGTTACTTTTCAAGGAAGTCATATTTATTTTTCATCTGGTCCTATTCCAGTTTTGAGGAAGAAATCCTCAGAAAACCACTCAAAGCCAAGTACAGATCTTATAGCAATTCATGCCATGAAGTTATCATTCCATGTAACTAAATTGAAAGTTTTCCTCATTATTCCTCATAGGGGGTTGTGGAGGATGAGGAAGACAGCAGCTTGTTCACAGTGATGTCATGTAAATGCCACAACATATGTACTTGCATTAGATGTCAAGACATAAGCAAGGGCGGTATATAAATGTAATAAAATAAATAAATAAAATAAATAAATATTTGCATGATAACATCGCTGCATGTTGCCATTTTTTGACATCACTGTGGTTTGCTGCAGACACTGCTGGACCTCCTGATGGTGCCAAAATTATGAGTGAAAGAGAGGCTATAATTAATGTCTTCTGCTTTTCAGAGAGTTGTTATTTCTTGGAAAGCCAACCTTGCTATTTCTTCTCGATGAGCAGTCCAATCACGAATGTAGTCCTCCTGTTCTTTTATCCTATGCTTGAAGGTATTGCTACTCTGTACTGGTGTTCCAATGTTCTGCACTCGAGTAGTTTTCAGGGCTGGAGAAGTACGTAGACGGGCATGTTTAGGAGAATTACGGTTTGATCCAAATTCATCTTCTGAGGTGGAAGCATAATCAGTAGGAAAGCGCCTCCATCTTGAATTTACTAAATTAGTTTAATTATTGAAAAAGAATTATTGTTCTATTTATTGCAGATAATACAAGTATGACTTTAACAACATGATAGCATACCAAAGTTGCTTAATACCAAACCCCAAATGCCTCATTAAAGTGCTTACTAGTTTGAAACTAAAAAAAAAATAGAATTTTGTTAAATAATAAACACTAATTGACAAAATGTGAAAAAGAATACTCTGTGTACAATGTTGAGTTAATAAGGCAGAATATTAATATTAGTCTAAAATAATAAGCCAATACAGTGAATCTGTATGCTTTTTTTTGCAAATCACCGCAATTAAAAAAAAGTGTAACTGCATATTTGACGACACATGGAAACATAAGCACTATTAATGGGATGATTTAGAGAAGAAAAACTATAATTTGTGTCATTTGAAACCCAATTAGAAAATACTAGGAGATATTGACTATTATAAGGACACATTTTGAGTTCCCTTACTTGTGAGGAAAACAGAGGTAGGAAAATTGGGTTTGTTCACTGCTTTGTTTATATATAAAAATAGGTGGAAGTAATAACAATAAAGGATGCTGTTATTTTCTAAGAAAGAACACTGGCAGATTTAACAAAGAAAATGTTCACTTCCACACAGACATTGAGATCCACTAAAATGATTTCTCCTTTTTAAAAACATGTAAGGGAAGCTTATGATAATATAAGCATCAATTCTTAGAGATAACAATACAGTGGTACCTTGGTATTCATCATTAATTGATTCTGGGAAGAACAATTACAAAAAATGATGAGTACCAAACATTATAAGGAATAATGTAGTGAGGTCACAAGGCAGCTGACATCAACAAGTTCTAACTTGTGCGCTGAATACTGTTGTGATTCAGTGTCAGCCTGTGCTCCCAGCAGCTGAGTCCGATGAATCTGAGGAGGAGGAGGGGTTTGGAGAGCCTTTGGTGTCAGAGGGAGGCTCTGATGCACTGCAGGACTCTCAGCCTGGCCCCTCCAGTCATGTTCCTCATGCGGCTCAGCTGTGTGAGTACGAGGTGTCGGACTCAGAGGATTCACAGCTGAATCTGTTCAGAGACGTTAGAAGCAGAAGGCAATCAAGCAGAGCAGAGCAGAGCAGAGAAAATCAATGAGGAAACTCAGTGAGAGGAGAAGGCAGTTGTTGTGATTCAGGGTCAGCCTGTGGGTTCGGCAGTTGGGTCGGACGACTCAGAGGAGGGGGGGTGTTGAAGACCTTGCTGAGGGGGTTGAAGATCTTGCTGATGAGAACCCTCAGCCAGGCCCCTCCCACTTGGTCACCACGGAGACCCAGCTGTGTGAGCCTGACAGCGTGGATGAAGATGACCCACAGCTGGCCCTGTTCAAGGACGCCCGACGCAGGGGCAGTCAAGTAGGAGTAAACAGAGGAAGGCTGTGGGGCTTCTCGGAAGGAGGCAGAGAGAGGCCACGCCCTGAACTCTTTATAAAGGGAATGTTTGGGGAGGGCTGGTTTGCTGAAAGCAACCGCTCAGATAGTGTTTCAAAGCTCTGGTATCTTGGTTCGTGTCTTGTTTGTTTTTGTAATAAATTTGGCAGACGTATTCCAGCCTCTTGCCGTCTGTAAAGGGGTTGCCTTTTCTGCAAGGCCGGTAGCAGGCTGGTACAGAACAGCAGTGAGAAGCCACACCTTGGGACTGATAATAAAAGGGGAAGGTGTGGGCGGGGCTGGTTGCTGAAGGCAACCATTTGGAGACATTCTAAGAGAATCCTGGTATGTTCTTGATACTTCTGTTTAACTCTTGTTTGATATTTTGATTCATTTATTGAAGGAAATATTCTGTTGCTTTTTTGTTTGAACTGTAAATAAATTTGGGTTGGGTTTTTCCAGCCTATTGACTGTAAAAAGGAAAAAGGGGTTGTCCCTGACACACAAACAGGGCCGGTCGTAGGCTGGAACAGAACAAATACCAAATGATGAGTACCAGGACAAAATATTAACTTTAAAATGCATTGGGTACCAAATTTGATGAGTTTCAAAGCAGTCGAGTACCAAGGTACCACTGCATTGCCAAAAAATAAAAAAGATAAAAAACCCACCAAGATAATTTCAATTATCTTTGTTGTCAGGCATGGTTTTTATCAATTGAGTGAAAACTCTGTTAAAGTCAGTGGCAATTGCAGGGGTTCCAGACCAGGTGAGGAAGTGTTGATTGGAAGAGTGAAGGAGGTTTCAGTGTGCTGAGGTATTTAATGGTTGACACCGCTCTTGGGAAACAAGATTCCATTGGAAAAAAACAACCCCCCCCAATACTAGGGGTCCAAGTATAAATGAAAATTTTACCAGGAAAAAAAGAACCTGTGTCTCGCCCTTGATAAAGTTGTGAATTAGTCTTTACCTGCAATATTTCTTAAAGTCATATAATTACTAAGTGCCTAAATTTCATAGAATCATGAGACTGAAAGGACCCTGGAGGTTTTCTAGTCCAACTGCCTGCCCAAGGCAGAAATCCTTATACCATCCCAGACAAATGGTTATCCAATCTTTTCTTCAAAACTTCCTGCAGTGGAGCACCCACAATTCCAGGAAGCAATCTGATTAATTATTCTGTCAGGAATAATTCTGCCTTATTTCTAGGTTGAACCTCCCTGTGACAAGCTTCCACCCCTTGCCCGTTGTCCTGATTTCAGGTGCCATGGAGAATAAACTCATCTGATCAAATCAAACAAATCATTTACCACAGTAAAGCCAGAAAAAATGAAATTGTGGAGCATTGAAAAGTGGGTGACTGTTCATACTGATTAAATGCAGAGATGACTCTTCTAGAAACGAAGTTCTTTTTTTGCTGAAGGCTTAAATAATGGCTGTAACTGTGACTTGTTAAATGAAGGCAGATAATCCTTAAATGACTTTGGAATATACTGTAGGTTATAGTTCTGTTTAAAGGATGGAAAGCCAGTATGTTTGTGTGTGTGTGTGTGTGTGTGTGTGTGTGTGTGTGTGTGTAGAGAGAGAGATATCTTTGAACTCAAAATTCTCCTATACCTTCAAATTGCTTATTCAAAATAAAACTCCAATTAGTTTTTTTTAAAATACATATTTAAAACTAGTTCTGCAACTCAGCATTGTACAACATGAGTATTTAGAGAAAAAAATAGGGGTGAAAATTTTAAAATACATGATGTCCAGTACTCTACCACTGTAAGTTTCAACAGCAGGATCTGGGTCTGGAAGAAGATGATATATCTCTGTGTACAAAAATGTGTTATCATGTTATTGACACATACGGATTTAATGCATTTGTCTTAAAGGTAATAATTAAGTTAATTCCACCACTTTAAAAAGATGTGGAAAAAATATGAGCAGTACTGACACATTTCAACACACTAAATTATTTTTGGCATTTAATTCAATTTGAAAATCTAAGTATCAATTTACATTGCAGCGAGGAGAATCACAAATGTTTTTTTAATAACAAATTATTTGGAATAATAACGAAAATTAACAAGTAGTACTGCCTATGTATAAAGATAAAACTTACTCATACTTACCAAGTTTTGGCACAGAGTAGTGCACTGTATAAACATGATTGTGTGACAAATACTAAACTTTTCAGAGGATAATATTCTTTTGAATTACATACCTAGTACACGGAATTTGACAATTGGAGAACATAAATAGATTCTTTGTACCCTTATTATGGCTAAAAGAGTGATATTGCAGTATCAGAAACACATAGCTCCATTTATTCAATGGACTGAATTTCCATTTATGAGCAGGTAGCCTATATATACTCAGACTTCATACAGACAAGTATAATGAAATATGGGACTTATTTATATAAAATACAGTAGGTTAAAAAAGGATAGCCATATAGATGAATTAGAAATATATACATGCTTGAATAATATTTGGATTAAACAAGCATATATAGAACTAGTTGTTTATTGTTATGAGATATAGTTGTATTTCTTTCACTTTTGTTAAAGCACTTTTTATGTGTTATTTCCTTCTCTTTTGCAACGTATTCACTATCACAATTATATTTGTGTTTTGTTTTCTGTTATTAAAAAGAAATGTAAATAAGTCAATAAATAAGATGGAACTTATTTGCCCTTACTAGTCTACTTGTATTTTATATCTATGGCTGCTATAAAAGATATTTAAATATTTAAAGATATTTAAATATTTAATAAATATTTAAGTTTATTCCACAAACCTTCAGTGAGTGTCAGGTAAAAAGTAAGAACGTAGACAATCACTTAAAATATGAGCCAGCAGTGTGCTGCAGCTGCCAAAAAAGCCAACACAGTGCTAGGCTGCATTAACAGAGGGATAGAATCAAGATCACGTGAAGTACTAATACCACTTTACAATGCTTTGGTAAGGCCACACCTGGAATACTGCATCCAGTTTTGGTCACCACGATGTAAAAAAGATATCGAGACTCTAGAAAGGGTACAGAGAAGAGCAACAAAGATGATTGGGGGACTGAAGGCTAAAACATACAGGGAACGGTTTCTGGAATTGGGTATGTGTAGTTTAATGAAGAGAAGGGTGAGGGGTGACATGATAGCAGTGTTCCAATATCTCAGGGGCTGCCACAAAGAAGAGGGAGTCAAGCTATTCTCCAAAGCACCTGAAAGCAGGACAAGAAGCAATGGATGGAAACTAGTCAAGGAGAGAAGCAACCTAGAACTAAGGAGAAACTTCCTGACAGTTAGAACAATTAACCAGTGGAACAACCTGCCTCCAGAAGTGGTGAATGCTCCAACACTGGAAGTTTTTAAGAAGAGACTGGCCAGCCATTTGCCTGAAATGGTATAGGGTTTCCTGCCTGAGCAGGGGGTTGGACTAGATGACTTCCAAGGTCCCTTCCAACTACTACTACTACTACTACTACTACTACTACTACTTCTGATGATGATGATGAAGATTTCACAAATTATCTTCTATTTTAATAAAAGAATCTGTCCTCAAATTATTTCTGATGATGCTACACCCTAAGATGTGCAACATTTGAGCATACTATTTGCCCCACCAAGGGACAAGTATTAGTAGCATATATCAAATTTCTTGCATGATTAAAACCTCTTTTAAGCCTTAAATGTATTTAAAGTTAGTTGCATGTTCTTTTTTCTTTCCCATTAGCTGACTCTGATTTCCCAGCACAAATTCAGACCGGATATGTTTCAAAGCCAGCTACCTTCAGAAAGGCGGAGGAGTAAACTGCACTGACTTGGCAAATGTTTTTCACTGATAATAAAATAAATGTAAGTAACAGAAATTCCTAATTAGATTAACTGTAAGGGTATACCATGAAAAGTTTGAAAACTGTCTTAAAGTGGGAACCTCGATGCAAGCTTGATTCTAGGACAATCATGCTTACTCACTGGCTTTGAAGGGACTTGCCTGCTATCATTCCATGAGCATACTGAAGAAGGGGTTTCAGACAGTAGAAGGGGCTAAGATTCCATCTTTTGCTATAAATCAATTTCATTTAACACATTGTGCTTAAAAATATTATTTGTCTAGTCTTATTCAATAAATCTTCTTTGGCTTTCAACTCATTTGAGAAGTTGCTTCATTGCTTCTAAATTCTAGGATCTGCTACCTATAATTTACTGTGGGGTGCAATACAGTATCAAAGAGCTACCAGAAACTATTCTGTGATGCTATGATGTCACTGGAAGAATGGAGCTGAGACGTTTTGATGTGTTTGGATTTTACGTGTGGAAGAGAATGGGAAGCCTCTCTCTACAGTACAAAATCTGAAAAACAGGCTGATTTGACTCAAAAGTGCTTTTCCAAAACTGAACTGAACTGAAGAAGCTTCTTGGATGAGAAGCGAAACATTTTCAAAGAAAAACCAAGAAAATCCAGTTGCCTTTTGGAAAAAGCACCTTTGGGACAACCATGAACTGGATGATGGAGAATTTCCATACACAGGCTGATTTGAGTTTAAGGGTAGGAAAAGAAGCAGAAGGCTTTTCAAGATAAACTGTTCCTATTGCTTCCTTTAAAATGATGTAATATCAGCCATTTTGCTACTGTAGTGCAGCAATACAATTTTAGGATGATGATGGACTGCAAATGGGCTGATGGAAGCCACAGGCAAATCACTGTGGATGCTTAGCCTTATTCTAGAGTGGTATAAGTTTTCTGATACTTCTGGTATCAAGCTCAAATGAAAGTCCTAAAGAAATGAAAATTGATTTATAAATAACCACAGCAGATTAACTGAAAGGATGCTTAAACTACACCATATCACGCTCAGCAGTATGTAATAAAACTTGCATCCTGCAGTCAGATTTTAAATATGCAATGCATGCACAAAAACTTTCTCTTCAAGTTACCACAGCTAAATGTTTGTCACATGCTGCTCCATGATTCCATAAACATTTTAAAGTAGCAGTTGGTGTATTCTGAATAGGTAATGTGGCCTTAAAAACATTTAAGGAAATGTTATCCCTGTAGTAGTTCTTCAAATTCTACCCAGAATGTTGATAATTAAAGCAAGCTTTATAATCATCATATGGCACAAGAGCAGAATTTTGCAAGTATACTCGTTTCCTTTTATAGTACCTGTCACATGAAAATTACATGTCTTTGATGCAGACTCCAATGACTACCAGTAGCTGTTATGAAACTGCGTAATTGGGCAGGCCACATACAATGTTATTATGTAGAACACTGCAACACAAAATTAGGTTACTGCAGTTTAGGTTCAACCTGAATGAACCGTAAATATTACGACTGGGAAGCAAGTCCACAATCCTGAATACTTAAACATTTTTTTAAGTCCTCAAGAATTATGGTGAAAAAGCATACTTGGCTTTTGAACTATATTTTCTTTAAAGCTAGTATATGTATAAGTAATTGTATATATGTATGTGTATGTGTATGTGCCCTAATGCCTTTGTGTTTGACTTGTTAATATTTTGCATGAGAACAAGCATCAATTTTAGTAAGCCACAGGACCAAATGAAAATGGAAAGTGCTGAAAAATGAAATTATTAGAGGTAAGATGGAAAGTATCTCATACCTGATGGAGAGTTATGGGCTGAAGACAGAGATTTGGATTTGGAATCTGATAGGCGAGAAATGCTGTTAGCTCTAATTCTAGGAGAAACTTTAGTACTGTCTGCTGGTGGTGTTAGTCTAATGCCACTTCTAGTTATGGCTTCTGAAGTACGAGACGTAGAGCTTCTAGTTACTGTTGCTTCAGAGTCACTTCGTGCCGATAAAGAACCAAGTCTATTCCTCCGTGGCTGGGCAAGCAGGTCAATTCTTGAAATATTTCTCCTTCCTGATGGGGGCTTAGATGTAGAACTTGTAGTAGACACCTCAGAAGCCACTGATGCTTTATCTGCATCTGCGAGTTCACTATCTGACACTTCACCAAGCCGTGCTCTTCGTAACAGTGAAGTCCTTGTAGGGCGAGGCCTTGGAAGAGTGGTTGACTTACTGACTTGCCCAGTTGATGGTGAAGAAGACTTCAACTTAGCTAATTTAATTCCTTCCGTTTTGGAATGCAAATGTTCATCTGCTGAGGTAAAAGGAGTCCTTCCGTGTGATTTGCCAGAACATGTTTCCTGGTCAGAAGATAAGATATCAGATATAGCAGAATGAGGTACACTAGAAGTTTGATCATCATCTGTTAAATCTACTGAAGGCTGCCTTATTCTTCCACTACTCTGTGCAATCTTGCGTGCATCACCCCTTGAACTAGCTTCTGAGGAGCGGCCTTTTGTTTTCTTCTCCATTTTGTCACTGGCATTTGAACAAGATGACTTTAAAATATCCTTTGAGGGAGAAGTAGTTGAACATCGATCTTTATAGAGAGTAGTAAAGCTTTTACGTTTCTGAGTAGTTTTTCTTTCACTGTCTCCAGTAACTAAACTAATTGTACTAGCAGTATCCACATCTGATTCAGGTGAAATGGAATTATCTCTATTGTAGCTGGGAGTGTCAGGTCCTTCATCTGTTTTATTTTCTTCACGCAGCTTTGCCTCAAGAAAAGCCATTACAGCTTCCGTGTCTTTTAAAATAAGTGTTGTATCTAGACCAGGATCTAGTTCCACTGAATCACTTTTCTCACTTGTTCTGTTGGTGGATGTTAAAGAAATTGATGGAGTAGTTCCTTGTTTATTAATATGAGGTATTAATTCTATGGGTATATTTGCACTTGGTTTATCTATAGTAAAGCTGCCTTGTCTTACTAATGGCTTTGATATTTCCTTTTTATCTCCACTAAGTCCTTTAGTTGTTTGCAATTTGGCTTCCTCGGCTTTCCTCCTTTTCCCTTCACTTTGTGACAATTTAACTTCTGTTTTACCTGCACCACGCCCTGATGCCTTTTCTTTCATATCCAATTTATGGGAAACAGAAGATTCCTCTCTCCCTTTTTCAACCTGGCTTGCAGTTCTTGCAGAAGATAATTTAGCTGGGATCCAATGTGTCAGCTCATTTTGAATTTTAGTTAAAGATTGCTTTACCATAGATGTTTCTTTGCCATTTTCATTTTTCTCTTTTTCAGAAGCAAGGCAACTACCGGAGTGAAAAACTGTCTTATCTGCTTTAGGAGAAAGGCCATTTATTGTCTGGCTCGCTTTAGTCAGGCTTTTATCGGTGGCATGTCCTATTTCTTTTTGAGAATGAGTTGGAGTTTCTTTCTCTTGAAGTTCTGTGTCCTGTTTTTCACCTATCTCTGATCTGTGATGGGCTGTAACTTTTGTTTTTTGTCCTTCGATAACAGCAGTTTCCTCCTTTGGCAACTGAGGGAGTGTCCGCCTCTTTCGATCTAGGCTGGTTAAAGAGGTAATTGAGCCAGAACTTCTAACTGACAGGCCAGATCCACCGATATCAGTGTCTAAAATCAAATAAAATGGAAACAAAACTTAATCAGGAATTCTAAAATTTAATATATGTGACAGAGTAGACAAAATTAAAGCCTCTTTTCTTGTCACACATACCTTTCAGATTTAAAAATTGAAATGTCATGCAATTTATAAAATAGAATATAAAAATATAATTATATTTCCATAAGAGTTGTGGAAAAATGAATCACTGAGAAGAATGAAATATATATTCATCAAACCCAAAATGTGACTAAACAAGATAATAGATTGATATAGTATAAAAAGAGCTGCAGGTATTAGATATGGTACCATTTTCTAGGTGAACAAGCACAGATGACTCCATCCGTTCTTCATTTTCTTCATGTTTTGTATGATTAGCAGCCAGACTAGCCCACTGTGACACCCAGCGCTTGCTTCCAGATATGCCAGTGCTTTCCTAATATGGGATTTTAAAAAAGATCAGTTACACACCCAGTAAAACCAGATAATCTATTCAGAAATTTCCTATGGTAAATATTTACAGGATCCAGTCTTATTCACTTTAAAGTAGGAAGCTGAAAAGTTTGAAGAAAATTAAGATATAAAACAAGTTATAATGGCTTAAAAATTCACACTGTAAGAGTATGTTTATAACCTTACCCAGGAAGCTTAGAATAACTCAAAGTGGAAAGTTTGCTGAGAATGAGGTAAGAGTACAAATGCAGCAAATAAATGCATAAATAAATGAAATCATAGATCAACATCAGTCTAATACAGTGGTTTAAAACCAGTCTATTTTTTAAAAAAAAAATCATCTTAACTGTTGGTATTTTATCATCTTGGTTAAAGATCTGAGTGTCTTTCTATAGATTCAGGCGACCTGTTCTTTGCAAACACAGATTTTGGAAAATCATTTTTATGTGAGAGACTACTGGTGGGGAAAAAAAGGAAAGAACCAATAACCCAGAAGCCATAATGTGTGTAACAATGCACACTTGACACACTTGAAATAAGAATGAATATTCTTTCTCTCTTCTGCTTTCAATTTCCATTGACAGAATAGTTCCTATTTCCAATGAGTTTTCTGGAATGTTAGATGAGCCACTATTTAAAGAAGGCATGCCCAACCCACAGTCCATGGACAGCTAGTAATGCAGCCCCACAAGATAAATTGGTTATTTATATACATTATATAATTTATATGTGGCCCAAGACAATTCCTTTTCACTCAATGCGACCAGGCAAGCCAAAAGCTTGACATACCTGGTTTAAACAGTGACTGCAAGCCAGGATTACAAACAAGATTCAATAATGATTTGAAACTAGGAAGGTGACAACATTATAGTAGCAGTCACTTAGTATTTTGCTGCTAATCAACTTAATCACCCAAGAAGAAATCAGAATGCAGAAAATTGCTTCTTTAACTTTCAAAGGGCGGTATACTCTGCCTAGCCACATCCAAGTTAGCTTTTCCTACAGCTACATTCTATTCACCCATCTGGCTACTTTAGCTATCATAGCTCCCTTGTGTAGTCTGATGCCATCTTGGTCTTTGTTATACCAGCCAAATATGTTTCTCATCTATAAGCAAATTGTGAGAATCTTTATTATTTTAGACTGACCTGATATTATATAGTCACAAAATCAGGTTTTTTTTTTACAAGATTAAGGTAACTCTGTAGGCCTGATAAATGGGCATCAAATGGTAATTACATTTCCCATTTTGTTTATATTTCCATAAAATTAATCTCCCTTTTTCTATAATGATTTGCCAGTACCAAATCTTTTACTCCCCATCACTACTGACTGCTATCGCAGACCTTGCTCACATTAATGGAATACTTAAAATACATGCACATAACGTTCATCCCAGCATCAGAAAATTCTTACATTATCTAAGATTGGCTATAACTCCTGAAGTGGTAACCAATCTTTTTTTTTTCCTGACAGCAGCTTCTGTTCAATAGACAAAGCTTAAATCCCTCCCCCAGCTGATTTTGATACTCATGAAGAGTATCACTCTTGCATCACCTCCCAAAGGAACACCATGAAAAGAGGGCTGCCCTCATTACAAGAGTTGGCCAACAATTACCAACCGTTTCCTGGAAAGAACCAGAGAATGATGTGAGTTGATAGGCAATGAATCTTCCACTTTTGGGACAAGCAGCCCAACTGGTGAAGCAGCAGGAAGTGGATGTAAAGTATTAGAATAATTTGTCTCATCCGTTTCTCTGATCTTTTCTGTTGCACCTCTTGCTTTCTTCCTGCAGAATAAATTCTCCCAGCAGGTATAAAATTCAAGGGTTTTATTGCGTTTTGAAGGATCTCATCAGTCTTTATTATATCTGTTAATGATTTTTTTTCTTTGAGTCAGTACACCAAAGGGGATCAGTAACAGAATAACAGTGCTGGAAGGGACCTTGGAGGTTTTCTAGTCCAGGGCTCTTTAATCTTTTCACAGATTGTACCACTTTTAGGACATGACAATATTCAAGGACGACCAGTGCTTAGCAAGGTGTCAAAAACTTGATGACTAAAAAAAAAAAAGGGGGGGGGGGATTTTGGGTTTTACTGATTAGTTTGATTTGTTGTTATAGAAATGGCTACTTTATACTATTATAGAAAAGTAAAAAAGTTGAGGTTCGATGTTAATGCTTCATTCCAGTGCAACAGAGCAAGTCTGAAGTCAATGCCTTTTCTTTACTTTTCTCCCTTCTACCCCTCCCTTCTTTCCCTTTTTCCTCCCCACTGTGTCCTACTATTTGCTTTTGTATTTTTGTATTTTATTCTATAATCTAATAAAATGTTACAAACCGTAAAGAAAGGGGGGAAAAGTACCAGTTTTACTCCTTTTATATCCTCTCTTCTCCCCCCCTCCTCCTCCTTTTATATCCTCTCCTCTCTCCTCCTTTTCTATTCTCTCTTCTCTCCCCCCTCCTTTTATATACTGTCCTCTCTCCCACCCTCCTCCTCCTTTTCTCTTCCGGGTGCACTGGAAGCGCTGATCAGATGGAGCTGCATGCGCCAATAGTGGATTCTCAGCAAAGCACTGACAATACCGCAGCGCCAGCTGAATCTCCACCCAAAGACTGCATGCAGCTGCCGGCCACCCCCGAGGCTGCTGAAAGTGCTGATCAGCTGGAGCCGCATGTGCCAATACTAGGCTCTCAGCAGAGCCCCAGAAACACCGCAGCTTCAGCTGACTCTCCCCCAGGCCTCTCTGGTGCTGCCACTGCTTCAGCTCATCCACTTTTATACTTTTTTTACAGTGCTTTTCAACTCATCATATGCATACCACCTGCCAGGTGTCGAAGGACCACCAGTGGTACACGTACCACGGGTTGAAAAACCCTGTTCTAGTCCAACAATCTGCTCAAGGAGGAAACCTTATACCATTTCAGACAAATGGTTGTCCAATCTCTTCTTAAAAACCCCCAGTGTTGGAGCAATCACAACTTCTGGAGGGAAGCCATTCCACTGATTAATTGTTCTAACTGTAAGGAAACTTTTCCTTGGTTCTAAGGTTGGTTTTCTCCTTGATTAGTTTTCATCCATTGCTTCTTGTCCTGCCTTCAGATGCTTTGGTCACAGTCACAGAGCCAAATTTCAGAAAAGCCAGAGAGATACGAAATCAAGTACCTAAAGTAACCTGGATAACAGTGACAGCAAGAATACACAGCTCTGTGGTGATCCAGGTCTGAAGTTAGGGTGGTGGTAAGGTTTATGTTATAGAACCTGTTAGCAACTCCTTAAAGGAGTACCATTTTTCCCTGGGTCCACATGATTGCTATGGTCCACTCCCAGAAAAACAGTCAATGGATTTTCAAGGAGTTTCAACAGTCATATATGCATACTGAGGTTTACTCTGAATCATATTTTCTATTAAGAGATAATAAAAATTTGTTCTTGCTCTACTCCGTACAGCAAGGCCCTTCCTTGTACTGATCATGCCAGAACATGGAATATTATACAATTAATAGGTATCCAGGGACAGCTGATTATTCTTCTGAGAAATGTTTATAATGAACAAAAAGCTACTACATGAACTACCTGGAGAAACTAGATTCTTTAGGAATGCCATATTGCAAATATGGAATAGATACAAACCCAGGCTATACCCCAATATACTTTTATGGGCCTCAGCCCAATAAGTATTTTATAGAAGACAAAAGAGTGGGCAAAGAAAAATGGTTACTATATAAAGATTTGTTAGTATCGAAAAAATAGAGCTGAAAATGAAATCAGGAGCAACTGACTGCACAGGGGTTTAGTTTTCAATGCACAATGAAGAGAAATATCTAAAAAGGCACCACAAATAGAATATGATAAAACTGAATTTGAAAATGAATTATGTACACATGATGAACATGTGATTGCTAAAATGTATAAACCTTTGTTTAGATTTGAAAGAAAAATTCAACTTATACTGAATTTCATTCAAATGATAAGAGTGGCATAAACCATGAAGGCCTGAAAATCTATTTTCTTAATTTTGATAAAGCCTTTCAGTTTGGCCTTCCATTTAAAAAAAAAATTTCTCTGAAGTAATATCACCAAATTAAGTGGAAGTATTCTATGTCAAACAATGAAAGAATTGCCAATTAAGATATGAATGTAAAATTATTCTTAGTTCCTATGACCATTTAATCAATTCTTTTTTTACTCTATTGTTCTCAAGACAAAATAAAAATAAAGGGGAAAAATTAAACTAAATTACAAAAGCAGAATAAAAGTTTACATTCCAACCAATTTCTTTGAAAAGCTAATGTTAAGTAAATGTTAATGGTGCTTTTGCTGCATTCCTAAAATATTCAGGGAAAAGATACTGAAAGTCAATAATTTTGTGTTACTTACACCATGTCAATTTCAGAAATGAAGAGTTTTATCTCCTGAAAAGCTTAGAATCCATGATTCCACACATGATATCCTTTTTATTCATTTCAAGATTTGTTTGGGGGCCTATGAATCTTACAGCTAGACATTTGTTGATGACATTCATATTAAAGGACATATGGAATATCTATATATAGGTTGCTATGGATATGTTATGAAGTCACTGACTTCAGATTCTAAAGGATATTAATATTCTTTCAATATTCACTAATAAAAGCTCAAAATACTTTCTGCAGTATTTATGACAATGATATGTTTAACTAATAATTCAGTAACATTATTTCTAATGGTCAAATGACAAAGTATGGACAGATGCACAGGCTTCTAGCTCTTCTGGGTTACAAAAATAAATTATGAAATGTAGGAAAACTGATAAAATTGATAATATGTTTTTAATACATCAAAAATCTGATAATGAAAAATTAATACTTAAATTGAAAGTAAACACGCAAATCATTATAACTTTTTTTGCAAAGCTCAACTCATATTTGAGGGAAGCTCTTCTTGAATAGAAGTAAAAATGTAAATAAATGCAGTTTGCATCTGCTGTATTCATGTCAGGGTTAAGCAAATTATACTATTCACAACCAATTGCTAGCTAACATGGCAATTTGATATTTGTCATAAAAACTGCCCATTTTAATGCTATTTAAACAGTTAATAGATTTTTCAGACAAACATATAAACCTAGACACATTCCAGATTTTATCATTCTCTAAAACTCAAACTAGACCAAATATAATCCACAGAATCTGAGGTCTATAGAAGATGTGCTTTTCTTTTAGAATTTAGTTATGATAGTTTAGAAGCCCAAGCTACGATATTTGCTTCCATTTCAAAAATTTCCATTCCAAATTATGAATGTGAGGGATGTTTACTATAATAGTAGCATTAACCCTGAAGACTGATTTGAGAAAACAGCAGTGATTGGCTAGCTTACATACACAAAACTGCTTTAAGAATAGCCTAGACTTATAGTTTAGAAAGGTTGGTAGGAATGTTCTTACATGAGAACCAACTTATAAAGCAATGTTAGAATGGAATATATAACATCTCTGAATAGCAATGAATCAATGAAAACCACCACCATTTTCCATGCTTCCTTTAATGAAGTCTTATTGTCAATTTAAGCTACTTTAAATCAGTATCTATTACTGAATTTTATCTATAAAATATCTTTTTAAACACAAGGATAAAAACAGATTAAAACTAAGTGAGTTAACCATAAAATCTATCACATAGAAATATTGAATATGAAGATTAAGAGCATCAAGATTAGATTCTGGAAGATAAAGATGAGATTGAAGTTTGGATAAGACAGGAAATATAAGCAAAGTAAAAACTAGAGTGCAAAAGAACACATAAATACCAGTATAAGAGAATGTTTGAGAATAACCCATAAGTGTTATCCATTTATAATGTTAGTTATGAAAAATGTAACCGTATATCAAAGCTGTTAGTGTAACAAGCCATCTTAAGCTTTGGCTATGTTTCTTTCCATCATCATCCTTTAAAACAGATGAATTCTGACATTTGTTGATCTGTGGTTTAGATCTACATATGTGCAGAATTTTGGATGTGAAAAGTTATCAACAAGTTTTAGGTTTTGAAATTTCTTCCAAAAGTATGTCACAATTTCCATCTGGAAATAGCAAATTCTTTTCATCTGTGCTTTGTTTCTGCAAATATTTCTTTTGACTTGCAAATTTTTCCAAATAACTGCAGTATAAGAAAACAATAAAAGGAATGGTGATATTTAAACAACAAAGATAGTGTTTAGGTTATTTCAGTTTCCTAAAATCTCGTGTGTCAGTGCTATGGTGTATATACAGATAAAACAGCAGCAGAACAAAAGCGAGTGTGAGCATAGTTTTTTAAGTACTAAGAGATTATACACAAGCTCTAATAGAGAATGAAGAAGAATTACTGCTATATAATAATGAAGTATTTAATAGCTCTTACTAGCTACTTAACACTGACTCTAAAAAGGTCCTCTCATTTTATGGAGGAAAAAAGAAGACCCATCAAAATTTGATTTCTACCTCTGTGTCAAGAAATCCAGTTGTACTCAGTAGTCTTTTTTCTTCAAGCACTATTGTAGCAGAATTAATAGCCCAATCTTTTACTAAATCTTTCTGGCTTTCGTTGATAACAGGCCTATTATAATCCTGGCTGTCATCCACTCCAAAAACCTGAAAATAAAACAAATCATCGTACGTTAACTGAAAGCCTCCTTCGTAGTATTCAATGGGAATGTATGGGTACAGCCACTAAGAAAGTGAGTGCTTATAAGGCTGTGTTGTTGTTTTTTTAAAAATACAGTTTCACAGTTAATTGTGACACAAAAATCTTATGAAATGGCTATTGAAAGTAGAACTGATGCATTCTAATTCTGGAGATTCAAAATAATTGTTAATGTTTTCTTTCGATGAAATCAAAATATGATGTTGGGAGTCTTCCTTTAATATAATACAACTTTCTTGCCTCTGCCGCAATTTCCAGAATACTTCCCAAATCTAATGGAATGGATTAGAGAACTCCTGAAAATAGGTTGGTTTTTTTTTTGGCTTTGTGAAGGGCTTGTTGCAGAAAGATGGAGAAACTGCTTCTAATGACAGAAGCATACTACTGGATTGCATCCATAAACCAGTCTTACCTGAATATATGAATGCTGTAATTTTAAACAAAGAATTACGTCTGAAATGTTTTAAGTAATCCCTTTGCAAATCATGTACTGAAAGTTTTGATTTGTGTGTAATGTATATCATGTAGTTATTTTTTGTATGGATTAAATGATATATTCTGTTATGAAAGAAATGGATCCATAATTACATAAAAACTAGATATATTTCTGTTCTTGCTCCTTTAACACGTGGGTAAAATGTATGTATGCCTGGCACAGATGTATCGAGTCCAAGCAACCCAGTGTGTAAACTTTGCAATAACAATGACAACAGTGATGATTTGTAAAAACAGCAATTAGGGTGACTGCTCCAAAAGATATTATTATGTGACACTGAAATTATCTGGCAAGAATTAGATCTAAAAAGTATCTTCTTATATCCAGGGATTAAAAAGTACCAGATTTTTGAATTTTATGCAAATTTAAATATGTACCAATTAGAGGAAACAAGCATAAGTCTTTAGAAAAACTCTAAACAATATGCCATATTTAAATACTTATTGTAATAGCACCCTTTTCATTGTTTTCTTTTTTAAAAAGTGATATATTTATACTCTTTATGACACACTATACTCAAGTTCACATTACACGTTCAGCCACAATGAAATTTGCTTGATTTCTTTTGTGTGTTTGTTATGTGAACCATCCGTTACAATTTGAAAGTTATGGCTTACAGCTTTCACCTTTTAAAAAATCCTCTACATAAGGAGATGTCATGCATCTGATGAATGTTATCATACATTTATACTGTAGTAGTGCTACAATGCTCTTTTTATCTGTAATCCCAAGGAAGAACCTAAAATATCTTAAGCATTATTAGAATCCAAACAGAAAATCCTTTTTTTTAAAACTTAAGTCTGTTTCAGTGGAGATCAGCTTAGAAATTCTCCACATTTAATATGTGCAAATTGCATCAACCTATTAAATCCTCTCTATTCTACAGCACGTTTATAAATATTTGCTTTGCCACAGGAGACACTGATAGTTTTCTTAAATGCTGTGCCATAATCCATCACACTGTATTGGTTCCAAACTCTCAAGGGATTCAGATTCAAAGGTAAATATAAACATTATTGGATATGGTATGGGGAGCCAAAATTTAAAATGTTAAAAAACATATTGGAATACTATTTCTGATCTTTCTTAAAGTACTAATTTGGATTTCATGCTCAACATTGAAAGTGTGGATTTTTCATGTATATGTATATAGTATATGCATATTTGCCAATAAAGTGCCATTGCAGTTATTGCTGTATGCCATAGGAAATTTGGGGACCCTGAAGATGGAGATTTTGTGAAGAAAAAAATAGCAATATCTTTCTCCAAATTATACAGTGAAGGGAAAAATTATTTGATCCCCTGCTGATTTTGTACATTTGCCCACTGACAAAGAAATGATCAGTCTATAATTGTAACGGTAGGTTTAGTTTAACAGGAGACAGAATAACGACAAAAAAATCCTGAAAAATGCTTTTCAAAAAAGTTATAAATTGAGTTGCATTTTAATAAATGAAATAAGTATTTGACCCCTTCGCAAAACATGACTTAGTACTTGGTGATAAAACCCTTGTTGGCAATTACAGAGGTCAGAAGTTTCTTGTAGTTGGCCACCAGGTTTGTACACATCTCAGAAGGGATTTTGTCCCACTTCTCTTTGCAGATCCTCTCCAAGTAATTAAGGTTTCGAGACTGACGTTTGGCAGCTCAAATCTTCAGCTCCCTCCACAGATTTTCTATGGGATTAAGGTCTAGAGACTGGCTAGGTCCCTCCAGGACCTTAATGTGCTTCTTCTTGAGCCACTCCTTTGTTGCCTTGGTTGTGTGTTTTGGGTCATTGCCATGCTGGAATACCCATCCATAACCCATTTTCCACACCCTGGCTGAAGGAAGGAGGTTCTCAGCCAAGATCTGATGGTACATGGCCCCGTCCATCGTCCTTTTGATGTGGTGAAGTTGTCCTATCCCCTTAGCAGAAAAACACCCACAAAGCATAATGTTTCCACCTCCATGTTTGATGGATGGATGGTGTTCTTGGAGTCATTGGCAGCATTCCTCCTCCTCCAAACATGGCGAGTTGAGTTGATGCCAAAGAGCTTGAGTTTGGTCTCAGCTGACCACAACACTTTCATCCAGCTCTCATCTGAATCATTCAGATGTTCATTGGCAAACTTCAGACAGGCCTGTACATGTGCTTTCTTGAGCAGGGGGTCTTGCAGGCGCTGCAGGATTTCAGTCCTTCATGGCGTAGTGTGTTACCAATTGTTTTCTTGATGACTATGGTCCCAGCTGCCTTGAGATCATTGATAAGATCTTCCCATGTAGTTCTGGGCAGATTCCTCACTGTTCTCATGATCATTGAAACTCCACGAGATGAGATCTTGCATGGAGCCTCAGAGCGAGGGAGATTGACAGTTATTTTGTGTTTCTTCCATTTGTGAATAATCACACCAACTGTTGTCACCTTCTCACCAAGCTGCTTGGCGATAGTCTTATGGCTCATTCCAACCTTGTGTAGGTCTACAATCTTGTCCCTGACATCCTTGGACAGCTCTTTGGTCTTGGCCTTGGTGAAGAGTTTGGTATCTGATTGACTGATTGCTTCTGTGGACAGGTTTTTTTATTGTTATTCTGTCTCTCACTGTTAAAATAAACCTACCATTACAATTATTGACTGATCATTTCTTTGTCAATGAGCAAACGTACAAAATCAGCAGGGGATCAAATAAGTTTTCCCCTCATGTACATACATTTTCTAGAACTAAGGTGCTTAGCACTTCATAAGGATGCGCTTAGGCAAATATTATAAATATATTTACTAATTAGAAACGAAGTTACATCACTATCTATAGTTGTTTTCAGTTCTATCTTTGTTTATTTGAGACCTTCAAAAGAACCAGAACTTTATCATTTCTATTAAAAATACTCCCCAATGTCAAATTTAAGTCTTTCTTCACAACAGTATGAAATAGTGTGACATTATCTTCTGCGATTTATTTTTTAATGTTAATTTTTCTTCTTAATACACCCTGTGACTCAGGTTTCCCATTTAAATACTAAGAAAGTCTGATTGTGTTTCTTTCTGAGCATAATAAATGGTTTTGTTAGCAAAGTATCTTTGATGTAAAGCCATTCCATTGCACAAGATAAGCATGCATGCAAACATTATACTTTTACTGAATTTTAAAATTAACAGAAAACCAATGATATGGTTTAAATTTAAAAAGTGACTTAATTTAATAACAGCATATTATTCTTTCCTGATGGAAGCTGCCTCACTTCAGCATTAAGGACTTACAGACGCATAATAAGCTTTCTTTTTTAGGACTTGATTGTGGTAAGCTGCTGTTTATCTGAGTATACTAAACTGTTATTTTTATTTTTCCGTTCTTAATATTTGAGAGTTCTTTTTTTACTTTTCTATTCTTTTTTGTTCTAATAATCACCTGAGACTAGTCAAGATAGAAAGAAGGGCTTCTTCCTATATTTTCAACAATTTCGCGTTAATACAAAGTATAATGCCAAGTCAGATCTGAGATACCTACAACCTACAATTGACAACTGCAGCTGAAATGCACCCAGGGCATCTCTGCTCTCTCCAATAACTAACTCCAATAAATAGTCCTCAGGTTATGATGGCAATTAGGAATCAGGATTGCTAGTGTCAAGTGATGCGGTCGTGAAGTGTAATGTCAAGTGATTACATTGCTTAGCAATGATAATGACCCTGTAGTACCAGTTGCCATTGCAGCCTGAAGATGCATGGGTCTTTCCCAGGAAACAAATGTCATGGAAGTTCCAGGTAAGTGCTGGGAGAGTTCGCATGTAACCTGAAGTGGGGGAGTCCCAGGTAAGGAGTATGGAGCTGCTACAGGGGAGTGAGAGAGGCTGGGGGAGGGCTTGAGGGGGACAATAGAGGGCATGCTCAAGTTGGGGGATGACAGGAGAGAGGGGGCTGTGGCATGAGTACCGGAAGCAGGGAGCACACAGGAAAACTGAAGGGTAGATGGCATGGCACAGTGCATGTGTAGAAGGTCTTGGGGGGGGGGGAGAGATTACACTGGCTTGAGACCTGCCACCTTCCCCATTGACTTCAGAAATGGTAATCAGAAGACCATAGCAACCGTTGTTAAGTGCAAGCTGGTTGCTAAGCACTCAATTGCAATCACATCAACATAAGGATGTGGACACAGCCAAAACTTTGAGGATTGGTCATGGTTGCTGAATTGATGGCCAGTAAGAACAGACTACATGTATGTACACGTGACATATATTCTCAGAAGCCACACCGTAAATAAGGGCAGGGCCTACTTAAATAAATACTTATTAAAACTATCTGCCTATTAAATAAGACAACCATATGTAAAATTAATACATCTATACTTTCTCCCAGGTTTTCTAAAGCGGCAAAATAGATGGAAAAAGAACCACACATATTATAGTGTACATGCACAAAAGCACAGTGTTAAATTAAAAATTAACTTGCTTAATGCTATATCATTTTTATTATTAAACATGAAACACAACTTTAGAAAAAGATATAATTTTCCTTGTGTGCTAGAAGGAAATTTAACATGCAGCCTGTTCTTTTAAGCAACATTACTTGTGATGATTTACATAAACTTTTCATTAGTTGCAGCAAAGGCAAAACTTTCTCTGTAAAAATACAGCATTATACAAATTTAATTACCAAATACGCATGCCTTGGCTGTTGAATCTATTTTCACATAGGAAAGCTAAGCGATGAGTAGAAATTCCTTCCAGACATGTCATCATGGTTTGGCCTAAATTTGAAGTAAAGAAGTACCTGGGAGGCTGAAGGTAGATAAGCCTGTCATATGCAACTTCATCATCCCACACAATTTGAACCCTCATGAATCTTAACAAACACTTGAAAAGACTAGAAGTATATTATGTTCTTTGTTCACAAGATCACTTACTGAGATCTTAGGCTATCCATAGGCTTTTTATGCAGGGAAATATATTGTATTTTCTGAGAGTCAGCTGGTATATTAATTTATTTTATTGTTGTTGTTAGCTGTGAAGTCGTGTTCGACCCATCACGACCTCATGGACAATGTTCCTCCAGGCCTTCTACCATCTTCTGAAGTCCATTTAAGCTCACACCTATTGCTTCAGTGACTCCATCCAGCCACCTCATTCTCTGTCATCCCTTTCTTCTCTTGCCCTCAACCTTTCCCAGCATTAGGCTCTTCTCCAGTGAGTCCTTCCTTCTCATTAGGTGGCCAAAGTATTTGAGTTTCAATTATTTTATTAAATTTAAAAATGTTTCCAATACTTTGAATCAGAATATATATCCTCAGCATGTAACAGAAATTTCAGAGCTGCCTTCTCTATCGTGTATCTGCCTTATGGAATAATTTCTCCCAATGTTGAATGGACCAGCTTTGCTGGCCTTCTGGAAGGCCATGAAGACATGGCTTCCCCACCCCACGTCCCAGCATTAAACCAAGAATACTGGTGGAGACTAGCACATGTGTATTTATATTGTGAGAGAAATTTTTAAGAAACCTCAAGTAGTTTTCTTAAAGGGTATTATATGTTGTCATTTTGTTCACCATCCTTTAAGATGAAAAGCCATGTAAATCTGTTTAATACATAAATAATTGCTACATATAGATAGATAGATAGATGATAGATAGATAGATAGATAGATAGATAGATAGATAGATAGATAGATAGACAGACATCAATCCTGAAAGTATATCTATTCTACCTCCCTTTCATGAAATGAATATGCATCTGCTACCCACCCAAGTCATCTACCTAGCCACTAAAAACAAATCTGTTTAATTTCAAAAACACTGCTCTGTCATGAATCTCATCTAATTCTCAGGTCCCACACTCAAGATAGGCTTTTGTAATTAGGACAGCTGAGCAAGGTGGGTAGCAGGTTGATGATTGTTTGAAATAGGAAGCTATTCCAATGGGACCCTTATATTATTAAAACACCTTTCAAGTCAGACAATACAGGAGAACAGCAGTATACTGTAGATAGATAACTTCACAATTGATGTGGCTATTATTTAAAACCCTCTCATTTTATTCCAGTTTGTGCTTCCTGAGATCCCTAGATATCCAGGAAAGATGTACCAGATACAGAAATTTTCACCGCTTTCTCCACACTTTTACAAATCTAATGCTACCCACCTTGCTCAGCTGTCTTTTCCTGTGACTTTGGATACAGGAAACCTTTTACTAAGCCTTTTTCTTTGTGGTGCTATTGTTTCATCCCTTTTCAAGCTTTATAATAAGATATCCAATCCCTTCCTCTTCCTCCATTTGTCCAATTGGTCTACTTTGTCCTCCACTCTCTTCCCATTTGTTGAGATCAGCTCTTTTTGTGCATGTACACGCTACTTTTCTCTTTTCCACTGTGATGCAACTCCTCCTTCCCTTGCCAATTTTCCTCCGCCCCAGCCCCCATTCTCCTTCATTCATCATCCCCTCAGTTCCTTTAAGGAAATGTTTCAATGGGTCAGGTGCGGATCCACGTAGCATCTGTGCCCTGCTAATGCGAATAGGCACGTGGCAGATTGCCAATGATGTTAAATACAGGCAATGAGTTTGGCTGCCATCCTACTTCATCATTCAAGCCTTTAAATGCTTCTGAGAGTGTGCTCTCAGAGTCGTCCCACCCCCCCATACACTTAAAGAACTTAAAGCACTTTCATCAAGTGGAATCCTTAAGCCTGATCGGTTTCCTACTGGAATAATTTTTTTTCTTAAAAATTCATCTTATTCTATTAATGCGCGATACGGCAGAGCAATATACCAATGGCAAAACAGCCACTATTTTTTTCCCCTGTTTTTTGCAAGGCCCTCGTGTAACTTGTTCTTATCAAATGATACAAGGTAACTTTAAGCCTTTTAAATCTCTGTAATAAATATGGCATAAACAAAATTTGTTTAAAAGACAAATATCTATTTATTTATATCTATATCTGTATCAGTACCTGTGTTCATACTTACACCGGGGGGTGGGGAGGAGGGAGCGAAAAAAAGAGAGGGGGGAGAGGGAGAAGGAGGGGAGATTTCACCCGGACCCTCTGCTCTCCATCCCAAATTGTGTAATTCCTATTCTGACTTTGGTTCTCTCTTCATAGAACACTAGGCTGAGAGCATGCAATACTCCTAAGAAAATCCCAAACTGGCTATTGGAAAGGACTACACCATATTCCACAAAGCAAGTGATAAACTGACAAAAGTAACCCAGAACTGCAGGACTTCACTGCTACTGCACTGAATTTATTTTTCTAATCTGAGGAGAAAAAAAGTAATATAGTACCTGCATGTGTCTCTCGTTCTTGGTACTAAAGCCAACAAGAGAATAAGAGCAAAACCGAGCTTCAAAGGAGACTACTTTCATTCTTGTTCAAGTCTTATTTCTATCCTAGGTCATCCAGATGCAGACTGATTTACACACAGAATGGAGACAATTTACTATATTTAAACTTGAAGGATTGTACATAAATGCACATAGTAAGAAATGCAAAGATGGAATAATTCACCAGAGGTAGTAAACATTAATAATTAAAAATAGTGACTCACACTGTTATGAGAATAACCTATGTTTCAGGTAATGAATGGTTAAAGAATACTTGCTTCCTCATTTTGCCCTAGGTATTAAATACTCTCTTCACTGAATGTATATACTTTTCAATTATTGTATTCCTTAGAATGGTATTTAGAATTGTAATACAACTTCCCCCTCCCCCGCTCATTCTGTATACGACATTGTAAAATATCAGTTCTTTTGAAGTATTACATGCTAGATCTGTAAAGTACGCTGTAGCCTAATAGGACCCGTACAACTGCTGTAATGCCCGTTCAGATGGGGATTTTATTTCTAAGGATAGTTACCAGGAAATTATGATATAAGCATTATAGGCATTTAAAAACAACATGAACTATTCTGGTTCTCATAGTATTTATATTTTTCCATTTTCTTGGTTATGAATAACATTTTCTACCAGTATATTAAAAACTACAAATTTTAAATGTTATATCATTTATGGACTCTTTTTCTACAAAATGAAAAATCAGTAGTTATAATAATTAAAAACTAATCAGCTTCTTGAACAATTGGGGTTCCCCCCCCAAATACTATGATTTTAAACTCAAGAAATTATTTCAAGCTCTGAACAAAAATAGAATCCAGATGGGATGAGTAATATGAAAACAACCAAAATCATTCATAGTTCTTCCTTGTTTTCCAATTTAATGAATTTCAAAAAGCTGTTACTATTAAAACAAAGAAGGAAGTTTGAGTGAAAACTCAAGTTATAATCCAAGTATTAGAAAGCAGAGTTCTATGCTGACTTATAGGAGACCAAAAATATGTCATTTAAAACAATTTAAAGTCTCTAACTCAGATTACCTAAGAGCAGTTTTCCACCCATCTACCCACAGGACTCTCCCTGCCAAGAATGGGGAGAAAGATGGAACTGCTATGTTCCCTCTTATCTCCTTTAATCAACAGGAACTATGGCTGATTTTCAATTTTCTCAATGAAAAAGAAGTGTTCTATTTGTAGAAATCATATTCCGATTCCAAACCATGGGATCTGCATTAAATTCTTGATTATACTTAATAAAGGGAAATATCCACCTTCTTACAATAAATAAAATAAAATGCATTTGAGTTAAAATCTGATACTTGAAGTGTTGTAACACAACGGAGGACAATCAATGTAACAGTGTGGCAATCATTTATTTATCTATTATTATTTATAATAGATCATTCACAGAATGCTTCCACATAATCTGACAATTGCTACATTGAGCAAAAACTTTCAAGTATATGCTTTTAATATTTTCAGTATGAAGAAGAAAAACAACAAAAAAGTCAAACAGAAATCTTTCACATTTCATTCCTAAACATACATACATACATATACACACACACACACATACATACATACATACACATACACATATACATATACATTCTCTGATGCTAAAAAGCTTTTGCATGAATAGCGGATTTCATTATGCTTCTATGTTATTGCTAAATATTTTAGTTTTTATAAAACTATAATATATCTTTATATCTTGATCAGTCAATAGATGTAACAAAATTAGTAGTTTGAAGCAGTATATTCAACAAACTGTAGCATCCTATTTACGGCATCCCAAATACTGTACTTTCAACCTAGGTATACTTAAGAGAACCAGTTTGCTATAGTAGTTAAAGCACCAGGTTACAAACTGGGAGACTGTGAGTTCTAGTCCTGCTTTAGACACAAAGCCAGTTGTGTATGTTGGATCAATGCCTCTCTCTCAGCCACAGAAAAGAGGCAACGGAGAACTACTTCCAAAAATCTTGCCAAGAAAATTGCAGAGACTTGTCCAGATAATTGCCAGGAGTCAACAATGACCCAAAGGCACTGTCCCCCCCCCCGCCTCAAAACACACACAAACCATAAAATAATTTTTAAAGTAGGAACAAAAGTGTGTTTGTTAACATGATAAAAATATTTTTGCTGATGTGTTGCTAGTGACTCTTATTTTTAAATTATAATTATTCTAAATTGATCAACTATATAGCATATTTAGAAAGTATTTTAACTTATGTTTCTGAGCTCAACTTACATATTTCTGAAAATGGTTTAACTTAAAAGAGTGCACAAGTAAGCAACATAGAGAATTTATACTGGCATTTAACAATAACAGTTTAAAAATATTTAATTATAAACTCAATACAAGGCAACTTATAAATCAGGCAATATTACCTTATTTCATTTCATTTGCTATGGAGGAAATTAAAAAACCTTGAAGATATAAATTCATATCAGTTCTGGAAAACAGATTTTAAATAGCAATGCAGATATATGGCACTATTAATGTAGTACATTAGGATTAAGCAAACATGGAACTGTGTACTAGCAACAGCTTTGGGAAAACACTCCACATAGTAACAGTTTTGCTATGTGAGTAATATCTTTCTGAAGAAGTATATCACAACACTTTTAGTCCAATCATCATTATTATATTTATTATCCTATCAAGTCCACCACAGATAATGTTTTTTTTTTAAAAAATTTGCAAGTATTTTTCAGGCTTACCTTATCAATCATCTTGCGTGCTTCCATCTCCTCTGCATTTGGATTTTCCAGTTCAATAGTGTAAGTACCTTTATCACTTTGGTCATCATCATCCTTTTCAAGATTCACTGAAACAAGCTGAGTTTTTAGCTTCTTCTCCATGTCCTCGTTTGGACTTGGTCTGTGCCCAAGGCTTCCTGAACTTCTTAACAATGTACTTTGTAAGAAAGGTAGTGCAGCAGAAGGCTCTTCTGATTTTTGCTTGAGAAGTTTTGCATGCACCGCCCTGTGCTGGGTGGAGTTGTTCTGGGCCAATGATGGTGGAGGTTTTGCTTTTTCAGTTCTTGCAAGGGATGCTGGAGAAGGTGTTTCAGGGCACAAACCTCCTATATTTTGAGAAAAAGAATACGATCTCCTCTTCCGAGGATGGCCTTCGTCAAAGAACTCAATCATAAAGGCAGTCTGACTTAAAACAGGTTGATCTGAATGTTTCTCTACATTCAGAGCTTTCGAATGTAATTTTTTCTGTTCGGTATAATGGTGCTTTAAATGATCTTCAAGTGCAGCACGTTTACTGTAAAGCTTGTGTGCCCCAACATTTTCTGAATCGCTCTGTGTTCCGTCATCATGTTTATTTCCTGCAAAGACAAAGAAAAGAAAAATCTAGCTCTCTATATTCAGCATAATGTAAAAAGAGCATTCCTAAGTAATACATATACAGTATTTGGTTCTCTGTTAGCTCAATGGTTCGTTAACAAGTCTGCAGGCTTCCCATAGCAACAACAAACTCATTCAGACTTGCTATACAATAATGGACTCATTTGCCAGCTCACCACCAAGCGTTTGAATTGCCTTATTCAAAAGACATTCAGTTCTTAACCAATCATGCTCTGATGAAATCTGAACACTATATTACAACTGTACCAAAATGAGGGCACAAGAGATTATTTTCAATCAATATATATTAACCCCTTGTTAAAAAATAATTCATGAAAGAAAACTTAGTTCGAAATGTTCATGAAATGTTCTATAACTTTTACACCTGTTAATTGTTATCTGCAGAAAACTTAATCACTTGGGTCTCCAAAGTACATATCTTCATTTGCATAAATAGTGATAAAACTTAAGATTTTTCTCTCTCTAATTAAATAGTTCCTGTGAAAAATTAGTGTAGAAACAGAGTTAAATATTAATTTTTTATATATCTCGTGTTAAAATGCAGTTTAGAATCACATGGAAAAAATTCTAAATAAAAGTAAAATATCTACCTGAATAAGTATAAAGCAAGTATATAATATGGAAGTCTTTACAATAAAAATATGCCACAATGATCAACAAGAATTTCTCCATAAAGTTGTTTGGCTGTAAAATGCACTATTTTTCCATCCATAAAACCACAGAAAACAGTTGTGATCTAAATACTGAATACGTTTATTAAAATCTATTTTTCTTTCTTGACCAGGAAAGACAAGCCCTGAATAACATGCTTTCATCTTCATAACAGTCCTCATAACAATTACTTCATAGCAGTCAGTAATTGTTTCTTGGCCTCTTAGATGCATATTATCAAGGCTGGAAGTAGTGATAAAACATGGCTAGGGATTATACACAAGATGTTCAATACTGTACATTACTGCAATGCATTTCACACTCAGCAGTTACAACACCTGCTGGTAACCCATCAATTTTAGGTCAAAGACAACTTTTGAAGAGTACCTCCAAAAATACGGTATCTAAAACCATGTCTTTTTTAAAAAAACAAAAAACAAAAACAAAATTAGAACTAGCAACTGTTTGTTTGGAACCTGCCCGTTGGCTCTATATTTATATTTTAACCATTACAATCATTAAATCTGCTTTTAGCTGGAAACTTTTAGTTTCTTTTCATTATGAATACAAAAATACCACAAATCCTATTTTTCACTTGAATTCTATTATAAAGCATTATTGGAAAATTATATCAGTTTATGTATACAGGTTTTAAAGCAAATGTTTATTTTGTAACTGTAATAATGTTTCAGTTAACATCACAAGCTTTGACAAGCACAATGCACAATGTTTTGATCCTGGTACAATTTGTTGTTAATCAAAATGCTTGAAGTTTTGACCTGCAAGAATCCTAACAAAGTGTAGTAACTGTATACGTTCCTAGCAAGTATACTTACATTATGTGTTCAAGGCAAAAGAAGCAAAGCCGAAATTATTTATTTTACCTTTCAGTCTCTTCAAGTAGACTGGAACATCACTCTTAATACTTTTTGAATCTTCTTCTGATGCTTCCCACATCATTGTTGGGGGATTGTTTTGTGCTAACCAGTTTGCCACTTTACTTTCCGGTGCCATCATCACAGTTTGAAGCCCAGAGAGATCCTGAGCACCAGAAGGAGACTTCTTAGGCTTGGGACGCTGATCTGGAGTGAATTTTGTGACATGATCTTTGATGGTTACTTTTCCTGGGGTGCTGTTATCAAATTCAATAGTAAAAGAAGCATGCCCTGCCCCTGCTATGTGTGTATCTTTTGTTGGGATCTCATGAATAGTACCCTCAGGTGTTTGTGAATGTTGCTGGGCTTCCTTTGTAGGGATTTCAAAATAACTTGGTTCCCTACAAAATGGGTAAGATTCTTCTCCAGTTGCAGCTGCAGATTGCTCCTCAGCTTGCTTGCCATCTGTGCTGCCTCCTATTAAGAAAAACAAAGATATTGAATTCTCCAGTATTGGGCAACCCCAAGTCTTCAAGGAATTTCAGAATCAGTAAGAAAGCCAGGTGAAAATTCTTGAAAAAGAAATAATAAGTTTGTGCAGAAAGAATGAAAAACAGTTTCAGAACTGCAATTTTTCTCCACCTTGTTGGTATTTTAATTCTGGAGACGTGCATTAAAAACTAGCATGCCCCACTGAAAGTTCATGAGGAATGCCAGAGAAAATTTGGAATCTGTTAGATTTATTGATGTCAAATGTTGCCTTCATTTAGTGAAGTCATAGGTGATATCAAAGAGATGATTTTTTAAAGAAAGTAAAAAGAAACTCCATGGGCCAATATTGAAATCAAAGTGTAGACTTAGCCTTAATACAGATTTAAATTTTATTTTAAAAATATTCCTGGGAAGATCAAGTAAATATGGGAAACTGCAAAGATTTTAGATTTTTTTTTTGAAAATCCAATTTTTAAACTACAGAAGGGAAATGAAGATCAATTTAAAATGAAATTTACTATAGCAGCAAAAAACCCACGACAAATGTGGAACTGTAAATTTCTTATTTTCTGATGAGCAAAGAATGTAGCAGAAGAAAGTGTACATTCTGAATAAATGTTAAAGCGTTTGTGCAACGTTATGCAATTAGCATAATAAGCTTGACAGCCACGTGTAAAGAATGTGAATAGAACCACAAGCAACTGCTGCTGAAAAGAATATTGGATAGTAGATTGAAACTGCTGAATTAAGAAACATAATTTACTTTAAGATGCTTATAAAAACAAAAAGAAAAATTTAAGATATTAATAACATTTTTAGGAATCTTTCAATATGCTTATAGTATAGATGAAATAATGGTCCCGTATCATGCAGAATTCATTTTAAAATGCTCAACAAAGCAAGCAGTAAGCAGATCCCATGATGATGTTCAGAAATAATCACATTTAATTTAAACAGAAAGGTTCTTTAGAATGGCAACAGGAAAAGGCTCTGTATCTATTTTTATAGTTGAAAAATAAATGACAATAGCAATGAATTAGAAATAGCATACAGTATTCTATGATCACCAATCTAAAAGAAGCACTGCAGCAGTTTTACAGTAATGATGAAAGGTTAAACTTTTACCTAATTTTGAAAGATTATATTACATCCAATTGAAACACAAAGCTTTATGCATACTGTGTTAAGATTTGAGACAGAAGAAAAATGTCTGGAATGTGCAATTTATTGTTTTCTGGGAAAGAGACAAATTCAAATCAATTAAAAGAAAATTTCAGTAAGTTAATCAATAGAAAAAGTGTTTTCTTTTAGGGAAGAGAATATGCATTTATAAAATATTTAATTTACATTAAGCAACAAATCTAGTGTGTTTATCTGTGTAAAGATATAAAGAATGTCTTTATATCTTTTTTTTTAAATTGTTACAGTATAGAGCAAAAGGTTCACCTGGATAAGCAGAACCTTTAGTTGTTGTTGTTGTTCAGGTAACTGTTACCAAATATTTCTTTTATGCTACAGCTCCTCATACAGAATCCTGTTTTCTACAGCCCATGTAGAATATCTACTTCAGTATCTTTGGATCAAAGTCAGTGGATTATGTTCAACTAGGTCTGATTATTAAGGGACTAGAATCCATCAGCTAAACAATTTTTCTTCTTGCCATGTATTCAGCAAATATGTTCCAAATGGCTGGAGGAACTTCTAGAGGAGAGCTGAGCTTTCTAAAGGTATGGAGGAGGAGAAATGGAGAGTAGAGTAAATCTGAGTGAATTGAAGTCTTCCAGAACAACACTAAATATAAAGATTTTAAAGTATCATACTGTCCGGACTGATCTCCCAGTATGCTTTTTAAAAAATCTCTCATTTTTCTTCTTCTTCTTAAAGTGAAAGCTATTACTGGAACGTTCTTACATCCCTTTAGCTCTGCAATAAATACTGTGGCATGCAAAAAGTTAAGGACTTCTCTGCCAAGATATTGTATAGGGGGTCAGTTGCTTGGTTAACACACAATGCAGAGCCATCCATATAGCAAATGAATTGTATATGTGTGAGAATAACTAACTGCACATATGAACCCAAAATCAGAAACCAGGACTCTGGAAATGAGAACAGCAAGCTTTTGTTTGAAATGGAAGAAAGCACAACACAGCAGGAGGCAATAAATGCCTAGGACAGACATGGAGCAGCATTGGTTAATAACAAAGTAGGAGTGGCAGTTGTAAAGAGCAAACTGGGTAAGGAGAGTCAGGGATGGCTGGTAGCAAAGACTGTGGAAGACCAAAAACTGAACTGAAACATAGTGATTCCTGATGCACACTGTGACCGGATGGGATTTTGGACTTAGACATATTAAACCATTGTTTATGTAAAAGAAAAGGATTCTATGTAGCAGGAACGATGAAACAGAGGTTTTATGATATTCATTAGTACAACAGACCGTTTCTAGGTAGAGAGGAGTAGCTGTCCATACAAAGTAATGATGGCAATGAATAATTTCTTCAATGGCCAAGTTATTTCCTACTAACTTTGTAACATTATTATAAATTTTATCCCATGAAACTCTCTCTCTCTCTCTCTCTCCCCAACCCATCTCACAGGGTTGTTGTTCTTGGGAAAACAGGAGGAGGAAAGAATATTAGATGTGTTGTGGTGTAACCAGCTGGTACAGAACATAAGCACATGAGCAATTTGGGGTACCTCAAAGTGGCACCTGTAACACTGCCAGTTTGCTTCCAAGGTATTGGTTAGGATCTTTAAAGCCCTACATGGCACGGGACCAAGAACCTGTGGAACTGTCTTCTCTCCATTATAGCAGTCTGTTCCACCCAGTCAAGCAGAGAAAGTATGCTACAGACACTACCAGTTAAAGAATTTCGACTGGTGGGATCCAGGAAGAGAGCCTTCTCTGCCATCACACCTGCCCTTTGGAATATCCCACGCCCCAGAGGTGAGGCAGTCCCCATTCCCCATGCCTTTTGGAAGAGTTTGAAGTCCTGGTTCTGCCAACTCATATGAGGCTCGTAGAGGAGTATGCAACATTGGGGTTGGTTAGTGTCTTGAAGGCCCCCCCCCTTTTTGAATCTTAATTGTTCTGTCCTTGTTTTAACTGCCTTTTATTGAAATATATTTGTAGGGTTTTAATATTTTTAATTGTACACCACCAAGGCTGTTTCTAAATTTGGCAAAGAAACAAATGTTTGCTGCATAGTTTATAAAAATAATAAAGGTGGGATAAAAAAATTCAAAATAAATAAATCTTAAAATGAAGCTAGAAAGGTTGGCTTTATTAATTAAAACTGTTCCAAAATGTAAGATTTACGTTTTTTAACCAAAATCCTTCAGCACGTCAATAATAATTTCAAGTCTATGAACTGATCCAGGCTTAGCTGCAGAGTTATTTCAATAACCAGAAGCTTTGAGAAATGCTTATGGAAAACTACTTATTAGTTAAGCTTGGTTGGCCCATTTCTTCTGAAAATTTTTGGTTATTTCCATTCAAGTTAACCTCAGAAGAATAACCTGCAGCAAGTCTTAAAGTAGTGTTATAGCTAACTAGCCCTGTTCTTTTCTAAGATATTTCAAAGTATTTTCCCTCTTGCTTGCTTTGTTGTTATTTTTCCCCCCTTTCCTTCCACAAGAGTCAGTTGGCATTCTAGAATCACCAGGTGTTTTCAGTCCTCATTGCTGTCTTTGCCCAGTTGTCAAAAGTTCAGTTGTCTTTTGGAAAAGCACCTTTGGGACAACCATGACCCTATGGATGACTGAGAATCCCCACAGATCTTTCCCTTACAGTATTTTTGTAGATTGGGGTGTGTGCCGATTCTTTGTATAAATGGGGGAAGACATCTTCAGCGCAATGTGATTATGGGGCTTCCCGACAGACTATCCAACATTTATTTATTTATTTATTTATTTATTTATTTATTAGTTGAATTTATATACCGCCCTATTCCCGAAGGACTCAGGGCGGTTCACAGGGCAGTTAAAACAGTACAAAAAGAGAATAAAATGGAATTAAATTAGTATAGGCCCACAATTCACAATAACAATGAAATTAAAATTTTTAAATTAATTTAATATAATTTAATATGATTTAATTAAATCCTTTAAAATTTAAAATCCCTCAGTCCAGGCCAGACAATTCGAACAACCAGGTTTTTAAGTCCCATATAGTGAGGGAATGCATTAATAGAAAATAGGAGATTTTAAGGACTTCCCCTGCGTAACAACAGTAGCTACTGACTGGATTTCCAAACTCGACATCAAATTCTGAAATGTTATTTCTGGTTTCCTCTTAGGTTTTATTACTGCTTCTTTTTAACTGTTTTACCTGTTTTAACTTGTAAATATGAAATGTTTTTAATATTGTGTGTGACCAGCCATACGCTAAATAATAATAAATGTAGATTGGTTTTTCTTGAATCTGCATACGTCTTTCCTATGCTTGTGAATGGAACAAATTTTGTTAGGTAAGGATTGGCATTTGGAGGAGAAGAGATATATATACACACAAAGACACAAATGTATACAAAATGATGACACACACTTGCTGGGGATGCTCAATATGGGGTAAGTATCCTCAAATACTTATACTGAAGTTACATGATAGCAAATTCACATATAAAGGTAAAACATCAGGATGATTGCTTTGTGCCGTTTTCAAGCACCACAGAAGCACATTTATAAATATTAAAATGAAGGAAGTCAAACTCTTTTTTGAGTCTGGAAAAATTTACTAGCTTGGAATCTGTAGCATCTACAAAAACCAGTGACAAGATGAAATACTGATTTAAACGTCAAATATCTGTGCAAGTACCCAGACAGTTAAATGGCAGAATTGTAGTAAAATCCAGAACATCTTTAGTCATTATGAAATGTTGTGATCTCCGACACTTTTCAAAGGGTTTACTATCAGAGGAATTGAACCTTTAGAAAAGACAGACTGCATTTATAATTGATGTCCTATAGTTTTTCATCTAGCTCTAATTTTATTTCAAAGCTTGACATTACTTATTGGTTTATATCCAATGATAGTATTTCTGACTGCTAGGACCAGATTTTTACAGATCTCCCATGCCTGCCTAAATACTCATAACAATGTATTACTGAGAGTTGGGGGATCTGTGATAATAGACTAAAAGTGCAATGGACAGCTGCAGAAATGACAAAAATGAAGCAGAAGGAGAAGAAACAAATGAGGCACATATACAGTATTTTGCAGTTTCCATGCAGTGTCAACTTGCTTCTATATATTTTTGAAAACTGAGTTATTTTAGTTCTGCAAATCTCTGCTTAAGAATATTCTATGCAATCACTGTAAGCCCAATAAGTTAAGTAATAGTCAAATAAAACCAGTTTAAAATTTGTGAACAAGGATGTGCCAGGAACAGAATTAATTTACCTTCCATAGGCTATTTCAAAATTATTTTCCAGATCTAAAGGGCAAAATTTAATTTACGCAACCTTATTCAATTTCACCAGTATTCTTTTTGAACTGTAGGGAAGGCCTGAGTGAATACATTTATGATGAACTTGAATGATGAAATCCACCAGAACTCTTAAGTGTTCAGAACAGAGCACGTGGGAAATCCTGATTATGAAGTGCCTATTTAACTGCCAACAGTAAATGAAAGCTTAAGCCTATTAATGGGTTGAACATAAATTTATTGCCATATTGTTTTCTTTTCTTTTTTGCAAGAGCATTAAATAGTAAACGCCTGAACAATTCAATGGGGATTAAAAAGGGAGATACAGGTAGTCTTCAATTTACAACAGTTCCTTTAGTGATCATTCGAAGTTACAATGAAACTGAAAAGTAACTTATGAGCATTATTCACACTTACGACCACTGCAGCATCACCTGATCAAAATTCAGATGCTCGGTAACTAATTCATATTTATGACCGTGGCAGTGTCTAGATATATGATCACCTTTTGAGACCTTCTGACAAGCAAAGGGGAAGCCAAATTTATTTCACAACCATGTTAGTAACTTAACAACTGCAGTGATTCACTTATCAACTGTTGAAAGAAAGGTCGTAAAATGGGGCAAAGCTCACTTAACAAATGACTCACTTAACAACAGAAATTTTGGGCTCAATTATTGTCGTACGTCTAGGACTACCTATAGTTTAAAAGTGAAAATTAAAAAAGGCTTAATTATATATTCCCAATATTATCAACAAATTATTCATCAATATTTATAATATGTTCTATAATACAATAAACATATTATTCTACCAAAAATATTCTTCTTCTGCATTTGATCAGAGTCAACTGTGCCTCCTGACTAGTACTTTTCCATCAAAGCTTTCAATTGTGGCAGGTGGAAAAAAACACTAAAATAATCTGATTATCTTAAGGCTATTAAAGCTAATTACATCTAGTTGGCTTAGCAGCAAGTAATCTAGCATTTCAATCTTCTCATTAAATCATGCCATTCCATATCCTTTCTCTTCTAGTCAAATGAATTGCCATTTTTAAAAACAGTGAAATGTGGAGGGTAATATGGCTTAATCTGGTATAGCTGTTAAGCCTATTTTAAGTTGCTTTAAAAACAATATAAGAAAAACATTTTGATTTATTATCGAAGCCAATTACTTATTTCATTCAATTCTGATACTGCCTAATTCCAAGACAATTAGATATACTGAAATGCTGCCTGAGATTTTAATAAATGTCACTCCCCAAAAACTTGCCACTCACCCAACGTTTATATACATATGGCAAAGATAATACTGATTTTAAAAAAGCTAAGGCAATTGTGCAGAAGCATTTGCAGAGATTCCTGCTCATTTCCATTAATGGATCCCTTCTGCACAATCCATACACATACTTCATACACATTATATAGATGGGGTGATCATAGTGCACACAGTATTTGTCACTGGCTCAGACTGAAATAAATTCAGTATGGAATCCACTGTTTTCACTGTGCTTTGCTTGATGTTTCATTCATTCATTCACTCTACATCTCCCAGAGCGGCTGCAGTCACGAGGGCGGCCTTGACGCTCTCTGCCCGGACGGTTGGAGAGTAAGTCTCCGAGTAGTCTTCCATATAACGCTGAGCGAAGCCCTGGGCTACCAAATGGGCCTTATACAGGTAGAGGCCATTGGCAAGTGGTTTTGCCTTGTAAACCCACCTTGTGCCAATGACTTTCCTCTCCTTTGGTGGTTGCTGGGGGGTGAAGACCTTAAGTTGTTTCAGGCTTTGCATTTCCTTCTCCATCGCGAGCTGCCAGAACTCTGCCATGGTCCATCACCTCACGTTTGGCTACTTGGGTATATATACTGTTAGACTCTTTTCAGCTAATACAACAATAATTTCATCCTTGCTTTCACAGAACTTCTTTTGCTATGTTGATGTCCACCAACTACTTAGCAATAGCACTAGCACGTAGACTTATACACCGCTTCACAGTGTTTCACAGCCCTCTCTAAATGGCTTACAGAGGCAGCATATTGCCACCAACAATCTGGCTCCTCATTTTACCGACCTTGGATCAAACTCCTGGCAATCGGCAGAATCAGCATGCAAAACTGCATTCTAACCGCTGTGCCACCACGGCTCTACACGAGCTCTTCATATTCCCGTTTTGATTTATTGCCCTAAATAATTTGTTGTATTGAGTAAATTTGGTCACTTCATTACTTGCAGATAATTTAGAAGTGAAATAAGGCGGGGAGAGCAGGAAAAGCAGGGTTTCTGGAGTTCCTCTCAACCACTTAATAGCAGCTCTACGTAGGGTCAAGGAAGAAGCAGGAAAGAACATTTTGACCCACCACATAATTGCCTCTATGTTCAAATGCACTGAGAGAATTTCCCAGTCCATTCACATATTTTTTTTTCCAACATTTCATTAGGTAGGAAAGAATAAAAATTATTTTCAATAGTTAAAATTGTTTTAAAAAATTATCCATTGGAAATATACTGTAGTCTGTACATTCCTGTTCTCAGACTCCTTTCTAGTAACTATTTGTCAATTAATGAGATCATTCCCTCTTCTAAATCTATTTAAGAACTTTTGATGCAAGCCTGTATATTTTTAAATATTGTTATAGTACAAATTTATGCATCAAGATAAGGTTCAAGGTTGCTAGAAAGACAATTGCTTTTCATAATTTTCAGATACTTTGAAACTTCTTTCAAGCTCAACATAGACAGATCATTAAATAAACTGGTAGGGTCAATGATTCTAATTCAATGCAAAAGTAGATTATTTGGGTCTTAATTTGTGATGTGTTCCCAAGAGTAGTTTGGTGGCATTATACAAGTGGTTTCCCACTATCTTCTTTCAAAACATTCAGTCAATTTGGTGAACAGTTCCGCAAGTCCAAAACAAGCCCCTGTCTACTAACCAAGTCAACCATGGTTAGCTTCCAAAATACTCAGGTGATCAAGATCGGAGATTCTCAACCTGTGGGCCGTGGCCTACTGGCCACTGGGCCACGTGAGTGGCTGATCGGTGTGTGCACATGTGTACAGCCCCACTCATGTGAGCATCGCCATGAGCGTCATCACGGGTGCTCATGGCCCCTCTCGCTTGAGCATTGCAGGTGCTTATGGCCCTGCTCATGTGAACAATGGGTGTTCATGTGTGCACACATGGGCGTACACACATTTACCCCTCCCACAGAACTATCACTCCCCATCCCTCTGCTCTGGGCCACCAACCCCGAAAGATTGGGGAACTATGATCTAGATGTAGGCAATGCTAAATCTTCAGGGTTTCTAACCTTTTTTATTTTTTCTGATTCAATAGCTAGGTTGATCAAATTTATTTAATAAACATTTAAATCAATTATGTGCAGCTCTATATAGAGATTGCTAAAGTAGCTCTCAATTTTTCAGATTATCAAAAATAGATCTATTTGTTAAAGGTAAATTATTAAACAAATGGGTAATAGTAAACTATTTTGGTTAATTTTAATAAATTATTTTATTTTATTAATTATATTATTTTAATATAATTAAATGATTTATTTTAATAAATTATACTTAAATCAAATTTAGCTCTGCTAGTCATTTTCACTTTTGTCCAGCAATATGACCGGTACACTAGATGTAATCCTTGTTCTAAAAAGGATTACATATCCCAAATAGACGTAATGAAATTTTGAAAAGTCAGTTGATTTGTTATATTTTTATAATCAGAGCAAACCCTGCTCTCTTTTAGCACTGATAATGTTACCTAACTGGATTACAAAATATCTGTAAGAAAACAACCAAGCTAAGAGAGAATCAAAGTCTTCATGTTTAATAATTCTTCACCTATTATGTGGTTATAAACAGGTATCTTTTTACCATAACCCATCCTTTATCTGTAAGCACATTGACAAACACATAGAACTAAATATTTTAATGCTCATTTTGCCAATGATCTAAAATGTATAGCCTGCTGGAGCTAGCCAGCTCCACTTAGAACCAGTTTCATAGAAACACTGCAAATAGTCAGAACCATTTTAACTGGATTGCAATTGGGCTGTTCTAAATAGCATGAAGCTGTATTTGAACAGCAACTTGCCATAGAGATACAGAAAAGCCTTAAGACATCAAAACACCAGCCTTTATGCTTCTGTAACCTCTCCTTTGATATCAATCCTGATATTGCTTTCTATTCTGCAAATCTTCTAAGTGCTCCTCTCTGAAGCTGTTTTCATGCTTCAACATTTATGCTGGATTTCTCTGAAATGAGCTTGATCTATCAAGCTGTAAATTGGAGCCAAAACATTGCTTTAGACCCTTTTTCTTTTGCTTCTCTCTCACCTAACTCTCACTGAAGTCTTCTCATACTTTCCCCAACTTGCAGACTGATCTGCCTCTTATCATCAGATTGTTGTCTAGGTTGTGGATCTTCTTGCTGTGTTCCAAAGTCATTCCTGCATGCTATCAGAATACTACAGACATTAATAATCTACAATATACTGACTTTTTTTTCTTTCCTCTGAACCAGCATTGTTCTAATATACAAGAATTTTCATTTTAAACTAACTGTAGATACTGATCTGTTAAATTATTAACTTAGAAAGAAGCGTAGTATACAATAACTACAAACCTTATCACTTGTGAAAAGGACCTGGGGAAAAGTTACAGGAGGATTTACCGTCTGGATAATCTCACCTAAAACTACTATTTCTTGTGCTTTCTCTTCAGGTTTAACACCTTGTCTACAGCCATTCTGCTCTTCAGTCTCATCATCACCCCACCAAGATGGCTGCCCATATAATGGTGTACCGCGAGGCACTCCAGAAAGATCTAAATAAACAGAAAAACATTTTTCTATGAAACAACCAATGTAACAATATGGTACAAATAGTTCTGTTACAAGCGCAGATGTATTTTAAATCCTCTTTCACTCGGGTGTCTTTAAGACTTTGTGTAATCTAAAGTTTACTATACAAATTGCATCTTTGCTTATACTGTAACTGCTGACAATGCAATTTAAATAATTTGCTTTGAGTTTCAAGTGAACTTTAAATCCTGTTTTCCTTTTTTACACTGTTAATATTGCAACTTGCTGGATGTTACAGGATGAAATATTTGCTCTGGGACAAAAGTTTATTTGCATTAAAAATGCAAACATATAGAAGGTAATGAAATAGACAGCAACCATTTATACCAATTCACAGAATATGATTTGTTACAGTGTAATTTTCTGTTTACATTTATATCTAATCAGAGAAGCATACTATGATATTTTAGAAAAGTGGTTTATTTGCATATATGGAATGAGAGTATTTTTGCTACCATTGTCCAGTATGAGAAAAAGTTCTGACAATCTTTACCATGGGTGGAAGAAAGTAATTATTGTTCCCCCAGCAAGTGTCTTCAGAAGTGTCTGCAGATGATCTCCAGGAAGAGAAAGTAAAAAAGGGGAAGGGGGAATCTTTGAATTTAATGGGCATTCGTGTTTAATTAACATTTCTTCTCCCTGAACAATCTAACAAATTAAGGTTTCACTGTGGAAATTAAATAGGATGCTGAATCAGACCAGTAACTAGAACAACCGATATAGAATACGTATTAAATGTTTCAATCACTTAATTTCAAGACGAATCGGAATAAAATTGAACGAATTCAATATTCTGAACTATGGTGGGCAAAGCATTCTGAACTTGAACTCTCTTGAATCCAAAAGCATCCTATGGTGAGCTTCACATTGGTTTGAATTCAAAAACATTTTGTATACTCCTTTTCTGAATCCTCTTCAAAGGCAGAATAGCAAGACAATGCCATATTAGTGTAATGTAGCTATAGCTGTAGCTGTGCAATTGTGACAAGATTAATATTTTAGACAGGGTTTGGCCCTCAAGAAAGTTTACTTACAAGTTTAACCTTATGGAAAAGTACTCCTATACTTTTATGTCACTCATGTTTCTGCTTACTGTACTGAATCCAAGAGTATGCTAATTTTCTCCTGTGTGATCTTTGAAAGACAATATAAATCCATCCCAGCCTGGTTGCACACTATCTTTGACATAGCAGAGGAGGAGAAAAAAACCTTTGCCTTTGTCTTATTTTGGTTGTCTCAGGCTGTCTTCATCCATCTACTCCCCAAAATTTGTGTAGGCTTTCCAGAGATTGTTTAGAATTGAGGAAATAAAAAAGAAATTGAGTCCCATGCCTTTTATTTATTGACATATAGATCAAACATCCCAGTAACTATTCCACATATTTTCACATCAATATTAAAAGGCGTAATAGCTCAAAAATTGATGGAGGTATTTATCTGCATAGGTCTAATTGCCAGGCTTATACAGTCTATCTTAGGTATCCAGGTATATCTAAGGCAGGCATGTCAAACTTGCAACGTCATGTGACGTTGCGTGACATATCATGACTTTTTCCCCATTGCTGACAATGGGACGGGCGTGGTTTCAGTATGATGTATCCGGCCCACGGGCCGGCAATTTGACATGCCTGATCTAAGGGGTTCCTTTATTTCCTCATACATTTCTTAGCTACAGAAAAGAAGATAAAGTAATTCTTTAGCTGTGAGAGAAGGCTAAACTGGTAATTTAGCACAGAATACTCGTGCTTCATGCACTTACTTTTAAGGGCTATCAGGCTGACACTGTTATTGAATCACTGTCCGATTTATGTTCCTATAAGGTGTTGTGACTCAGGGCCAGCCTGTGGGTCCGGCAGCCGGCTCAGATGTCTCGGATGACTCAGATGAGGGGGAGGAGGAGGGTGTGGAAGACGAACTGGCTGATGACGGCTTGGAGGCTTCGCAGAGCCCCCAGCCGGGGCCCTCTTCTCAGCTGCGTGAGCCCGATAGTGCGGAGGATGATGACCCACAGCTGGCCCTGTTCAAGGACGCCCGACGCAGGAGGCAGTCGAGCAGGACCAAGCAGAGAAAGGCTGTGGGACTCCTCGGGAGGAGGCACAGGGAGACCACGCCCTGAACTCTAAATAAAAGGAGTGTTTGGGGAAGGGCTGGTTGCTGAAAGCAACCCTTCCGTTTGAGGATTCAAGTTCCAGTGTTTTGTTTCTTGCTCTGTTGTTTGTGTAATAAATCTTGGCAGACGCTTTTCAGCCTCAGACGCTCTCCAGTCTCTACTGTTTGAACAGGGGTTTGCCTTATTGCAAGGCCGGTAGCAGGCTGGTTCAGAACATAAGGCATCTAAGGAGCCTTGGTGGAGCAGTGGGCTAAT
Source organism: Vipera ursinii (assembly GCF_947247035.1). Lineage (NCBI taxonomy): Eukaryota > Metazoa > Chordata > Lepidosauria > Squamata > Viperidae > Vipera > Vipera ursinii. The sequence goes on from NC_139512.1 coordinate 289,060,273, forward strand.
GCCTCCTTAAGTAACACCAGCTGCCTGCAATTAGTGCAGGTTCGAGTCCCACCAGGCTCAAGGTTGACTCAGCCTTCCATCCTTCCGAGGTAGGTAAAATGAGGACCCAGATTGTTGGGGGCAATAAGCTGACTTTGTAAAAATGCCGCGGGGGGTGGGTGAAAGCCCTAATAAGCAGGCATATACATAGAATGAAGGCTATTGCTAAGCACATTGGTTTGTGCTTAAATTGTAAGCCGCCCTGAGTCTTCGGAGAAGGACGGGATATAAATGGGATTAAAAATAAATAAATAAATAAATCTTTCTTTAAATAGCAGTACAATACTTCAAAGTGCAAGAAAAATCACAAAACATTCTCAAACACACTTGTATTTTTATAAACTACATATTACTGAACGTGGCAGAGAAATACAAGAATCTGAAGTGTCCTTAATAAATTGGCTGACAGTATTACAAATTATTTTTCATACATAGTTAACTCTTGAATGCTGTTTATGGGCCATTCTTGACTTATGGCCACAGTTGGGATTCTTTGTTAAATGCTGCAGTCATTAAGCAAGTCAACTTGCAACCAGACCCGATCTTATGTCCATTTTTATCACAGTTGTTAAGAGAATCACATTAAATGAATATAGTTTTACATTGTTTTTGTACTATATTATTTTTAGTTTTTTTATATTGTTTTTTAATTGTTGTGAGCTACCTACTTCTGCGTTTGTGATGGGCAAATATATAAACAGAAATAATGAATTAAATAAATATTCAGCATGCTTTAAAGATTATAGTACTTATTTAATTCCCTCACCTGCTGATTTTTCTTCTGACTTGAGAGCATCAATCACTTTGTGATGAATTTCAGCAGTGCTGTCTTGTACTCTTGGTTCTGCAGTTTTGCCACTGCTTAGTTTTGCCCCGTCTACCTCTGAGGATTTCTGAGATAATTGTAGCTGACTAGTAAACTTCTCATGCTGAAGAGCATACAAAATCAATCAGACAAAGCAAGAAAATATTAGGACCTATAAAAACATGTTGTTTTAATACACTATAACAAAATTGATTAATATCTGATTCAAATTCTAATGCAGAAGTTCATTTGTCAAATGATCCATTTTAAGTAAATATACTTAAATATAAATGTTCATGTGTTCATCAAAAGTTACAAACTGACACTTCCATCTGGGAGACATATGTAAAACTGTTACAATTTAAGCAATTCAATCCAAGCTTCAGTGGGGAAGTAACACCCATTTAACCTTTGCTCCATTCAAAGCAACTGCAATAGCAGCACATACAAAAGGGGACTATCACTTAATGGGATTCAGTCTTTAACTACAACACAATGCAAGAGACAAAGTACCTATACTTTGTTGTTGTTTTTTACCTTAAGTGCTTCTTCAGGCACTCTCAGCTCTCCTCTGACTACAGTGAAAAGATTGGTATGTAGGACACGCTAAGGAAACAAGTGACACTTGTCCCAACTATTTCAGAAATTTCAAATTATTTTAATGTACAGGTTTTAATGACAATCACTACTATATGCTAGTGAGCTTGATGGGAAAGACGCATATTCCTTGGCATTCTGGGGAAAAGATAATTTACAAGGGACAAAATATGGCATTGTCCAAGGGTAGAAAAAAACAGGAATTTTCCAGACACAAACATACACTGTTCTTCTCCTAATTACAATATTGCTTATTGTTACTGTACTTTTCAAATAAAATATTACACTGATCTCTTTATATACACTGGCCTTAGCGTTCTCTCTCTCTCTCTCTCTCTCTCTCTCTCTCTCTCTCTCTCTCTCTCTCTCTCTCTCTCTCTCTCTCTCTCTCTCTCTCGTCACATTAGACATACTAAAAACAATTTATATTTTTAAACATAAAATTAATCCTGCTGCTAGCAGTATCATGGCTTAACATTCAATAGTTTGGAAAATTATGAAAATTAATTTGTAATTAAACACATGGCTTCCCATTTAAAGCAAATTGTATCATATGCTATAATTAGTCAATTTGGACATAATGCCAAAACATTTAGCTGAAATATAAGCTACATGTGTGCTTTAAATGTTTTTGATATAATATATATGGAGGAACTTGATGGAAATATAAGTATTTAATCTAATGTAAGAACAGCAATAAGAATTATCTGAATTAACTTTACTCAAAATATCTAGTTTGTTTCAATTAATCTGAGCAAGTGAAAAATTGTCAGCTTCTCCCTTTTCAGTATTCAATTAAATTACTAGATAACTCCTACTTTGGAGCATTTTACTTTCTGAAAAGCAGAGAAGCAAAGCTATGTAAGTAAGGTTTTAAAAATCAAATATTTCTGATATCTTATTATTTCTTTCTACAATGATAAAATTTAATTTGAGAATCCACAAACTTTATTTTGTACTTTTCTATTGTCATTTTATCAACAAGTATTCAGAACATAAAATTAAAATGAAATAAAATCTTAGGTATGATTAAAATACTTTTTTCTATTGTTATGTTATTGTTATGTTAAGGATATCATATCCAAATCTCAGCTTATCATCAAGCTTTAGAATGATGTATGTCTGTTCTGGAATCCGCACATCATTTACGAAAGTCTGGAGAAAAAAGAAAGCAAGAATGTTGTTGCTGGGATAAAATTGAAAAAAAAAAGAAAAACATATAACCCATGGTGAGTTTCAAGAGAAAGGTAGGGTATAAATCTAATAAATAATATTAGAGTAATATATCTTTGATGTTTTCCTTATTTTGGTTACAAAGTCATAGCACAGCATATGATTATCTATTTATTTATACGACTGTTTAATTAAAAAACAAGAAAAATGTATAAAAATATACATACTAGTACAATACATACTCATCACACTATTCCATCTTAGGATAAGCAATATTATGCAAAGAATGGGGAAAAATTAATGAACACCCCTCCCATTTAAATATGAGATAGGAATACAAAAACAAAATATACTTAAATTTTATTGACACCAACATCGTTTACTATGCCTCTCTATACTTGCAAACAAGTTTTGCTTTTACCAAATTCATGCATCACTTCATAATTATGTTTCAATGATTGCAATACATTTCAGTATATCTCAGAATCAGCACATTTGAAGGAAAGTCAATTATCTTCTGTAATAAATACCTCCTCACTTTCTTCATATTTATTTACAATATTTAAAGTAATACCAATGAATATTCTACCAGCATGAGCTTCATAAGAAACCATAAATGTTTAAGCCACAGAATTTCGTTATTAAATCAGAAATGTCATGAACACTTCAATTTCAATCTATTATATTCCGGCTCATGCGGTGGGTGAACTATAAGATGTTTTTCTTTTTTAAACATGCACTCTAGCTTTTCGCTGAATATATTTTAAAACTGTTATTACCAAGTGGCAGAAGAAGCTTTCACTGAAAGCTGCAATATGAATCAAAGAGTGAGGCATGTAATTGGTTAGTGAAGGCCTCATTTTACATTATACATTTCTACATTATCTTCTCACCAGGGCTTTTTTTGTCATAGAACGCTCAGAACGGAGTTCCGGCACCTTTTTTGGATGGAACCTTGTAGGGTAGGCAAGGCGGGTTGTATGACATGTGTGAGTTCCGGCACCTTTTTCTTTTACAAAAAAAGCACTGCTTCTCACACAGCAGGGCTTCCATTTATTCCCCATCTCATTACCCACCCCAATTTGGCTTTGCAATGGATGCCGGGGTTGGGAGAAGAGAGGGAAATTTTATTCTAAGTAGTTTTGTAATGGGGCTCAAAGTTTAACTTGATGGGTGTGTATTAATGTGTTCTTATTATTTTCTGGTATTTGACTGTAGCCTCAGTTTTCAAATTATTTTTAAGTTTAATCTGTTAGTAATCAGTACAGGCTACCAATTTTAGTTTCATACATGTCTGTGAAACTTTATCTTCAAAACATACTCTCAAATTCCCCTAAAATAGCCTCAAAACCTGGAAATCACCCCAACTATGGTAATTCTCAGAATGTAACAAAAAAACAACCCACCATGTTTGCTTATACCAACATAGCAATTTATTTTGTTTTGTGCATTCATGTCAATGTTCTCCTGGCAACTGCCTGGACTAGTCCCTGCACTTTTCTTGGCAAGGGTTTTCGGAAAAGGTTTTCCCTTGCCTCGTTCTCAGAGCTGAGAGTGATTGGCCCAAGGTCACCTAGCTGACTCTGCCTAAGGCAGGACTAGAACTCATGTTCTCCTGGTTTCTAGCCTAGTGCCTTCACCACTACACTAAAGTGGCTCTGACATAACACATGTACAGCTAAAAATAGTTGTTTTGAACCATCTAGACTGAATAAAAACAAAATAAACTTACCCCATTTAGACTGCCTAAATCTTTCACCAAGTGTTCATCAGCAGAGGCATCATAATTGATAACAGCATGTTGCTTATCCACACTACGTGACTGAAATATTTAGAAGATATAACCTCTATATTACTGTATACATCTGAAGTAGCAAAAATTAATAATTGTAATCACTACAGAAAAAAAAATAGATAGTTCAAACTGAATTACCACATAGCTACAAAATACACAAGGCTATCATTGTGAAGAGCTGTTAAAGTGCAAGAAGCCTGGGATCAACGTTAAAATGAAGTACAAATGGAATCGTTCAAATAACACTGTGTGTTCAACTGCTTTAGCATTTGAGATTTTTGCATAATGCAAGGAGCTATTGGGTGACTATCAGAAAGTCCAGTAAAAGTGAATGATCAGACCTGAACGGAAGAGTAATACAGCTAATTGCAATCTCTCTCTCTCTTTTATCTTTGTATTTTTCCATAGAAACCTAGAGTTATTCAAGTTATTCAAGAAAATTGCTATTTTAGAATTTTATATTTTTTTCTAACTTTCTCAATTCTTCTAATTCGGGTATTTATGGGAAAAATGAAATGAGGGAGCCGCAAGAAATCTTTCAATGTCTGAGCTATAAAATTTGTGCAATTCAATTTTATTACTAGGGGCTAAATAGGGAAAAGTAAATTACTTAACAGTTCAAAATAGACTCTCCAGAAAGCAGTATGTGTTTAGTATATAACATCCAAACCTCTGACATTTACTGCCTGGAGATGAGATAAAATTACCTGCAACATCAGCTCACAGTCATCTCGTCCAACAAAAATCATTTCTCGTGGCAGTCTATGACGGGTGCCTCCACTGCTCACCAAAAACCAGGATGTTAAGCTCATTTTCTGCTTAGCTGATAAATCCTCACAAGGCTACGTCATCCTGCAATGAGAAAGGGGGAAAACATTTTGGTTGACCTTACATTCTAATTCCTAATGGGAATTTGTTTTTAAATTGTTGGGAATCTTTGCACTTTCCAGTGCCAGAAATGTTTATCAAGGTTTGTTTCGCAGACATTATTTTTCATGCAGAAATGTATCACTATTTACATACTGTATGTCACATACTGTTTTTAGTCGCTGTTTCCAATGCACACCCAAAAAATCCCCCTCTTAAAACATGATTGCTTTTATGAATGAAATAATGGATGTTATTTTCCCCTTCATCCAAACTGCAAAAGTCATGCCATCCTAAGAACTTCTTCATATAAAGAATTAATGTTTCAAGAGAAAACAATCAGTCCTGGTGTGCATTTTCAGTGCCTAGAGAGAAGCCTGCCTGGCTTTTCCATGTGAAGATATCTTAAAAGGCTAGCCTTCTATGCATTTTGTGCTCCTGAGACACAGTTCATGGATGATTCCTTTAGAAATGGAGTGTATATTAAATAAACAACTATTTTAAAACTATCTAAATTTGCTAGCATTTATTAATAGAATTTATGTTCATAAAGTTATTGGGATCGTTGCATTATCACCATCCTTTATTATTTACCATCTTGATTTGAAATGTTAATGGTGTTTACCCTATACATTTGAATTGGCTTATCAGAGCAGTGTAAACCACCATGGGTTTTTCTGATTTAGTTTTATACAAATGAAAGCGAACAAATATATCTGGAAGAAATTAGAAATTTATAGGTCTTTGCATACATGAAAACACATTATGCTATTCTCTATCAGGATAAATAACATTATGCAAAGTGCCAAAATTTATCAAAAATGAGATTTTAATGAGATTAAAAAAGGAAGAAGCATGGCCAAATCTATTTATACCTATATCATTTACTCACTATAAAGTTCCTTGCATACTTATCTATTTATAGAGAATTCTGAGTAGCTGATGCCTGGACTGAAATGTGTGTTTCATCAGCAACACCAGGTTGGATCCAGACTCAGGACACACATGTATGTTACAAGCAGTAGCATCGTGGTGGCTAGCAACGTACATGCTAAGAAGAGGTAAAAGAAAAGGAGTTGAGAAAGGATGGGAAGAGTGGTGGGTGGATTTCATATGCATGGCAGTGGAGGCAGCAACAGTGGATGGCTAATGGGAGGTAAGGAAAAAGAAAGTGTAGGAAGATCATGGGGAGGACTGGGCAAGCCAACAAGGTACATGACCAAAACAGAAGGAACCACACAAATGAAAAGAGATAAAGAAAAGGCAGGCACAAAAAGTTGGGGGAGGACTTGTGAGCCAGGAGCAAGAAGATATATAGGCCATGTAGGCACAAAGGAGAGGAGTTCCAACTTTGCTCTAGTCATTCTCTACGTAAAGGTAAAGGTTCCCCCGCACATGCGTGCTAGTCGTTTCCGACTCTAGGGGCCAATGCTCATCTCCATTTCAAAGCCGAAGAGCCAGGGCTTGTCCGAGGACATCTCCGTGGTCATGTGGCCAGCATGACTAGACGCCAAAGGCGCACAGAACGCTGTTACCTTCCCACCGGAGCAGTCCCTATTTTTCTACTTGCATTTTTACGTGCTTTTGAACTGCTAGGTTGGCAGAAGCTGGGACGAGTAACAGGCGCTCACTCTGCTACGCGGCACTCGGGATTCGACCCGCCAAACTGCCGACCTTCTGATCGACAAGCTCAGCGTCCTAACCCACTGAGCCACCGCGTCTCTAGTCATTCTCTGAAACCCCCTAAATTTGCTTCAGCCAGAAAAAGACAAGGCATTCTGTTTTTTGTGTTTATTTTGGCTGGACCGACTGAGATCCCACCTCCTAGAGTGGCCCAGCCAAACCTCCAAGCCTTGTTTGTTCTGTGCATGGAACAGAACATGTTTTCTATTTCACACATACCTCTGCTGTCCTTGCAAACCTTCTCATCTCTCTGTTTTTCAGGATCTCAAATCAACCCAACCATAATTTTCTTAGAATGTCACTCTTCATATAGTATATCTGTTTTGTAATTCATTCCTGATTGTCTTTCAATTAACAAACCACCTCAATGTACTTATTTTGTACTTGTTGCTCATTTTTGTATTCAATCCAAATTCATTAAGGATCCATACATTCTTGGCCCCTTTGTTTCTTGTTTAATCACACATTCTTCTTAAATATCCCACCAAACTGCATTAAACTAACTTTGGGCTTCTTTTTATATTCCCAACTCTCATTCTATACGCCAAAGCACACAACCATTATTACTTCTTTTAAATAAATACTAATTCCTTGCAAAATGCCACATGCTATCTACTACATTTTTACCGCTATTGTGACTCTTTTCATCTTCCCCTCTGCAATAAACCTACCATGAAAGAATGGCCACGGAGGGGAAAAAAATCGACCCCCTTCAACGGAAAGGGGATCATTTCTTATAGAGAAACAAGGCACTTTAGCAGCAGCTTGCTACTTATTAGACTCAAATAATGAATAGGGAAAGACAGAGGAGAGAGGAGGAGAAGAAAAAACCTAGAAAGAAGAAAAGCAGATGGGAAGGAGTGGAGAGAAGTATGTATAGGCTTCGTACAATGCTGAAGAACTTCTCTGTACAGGGAAAGGGAGAAAGACTGAAAGGCCTTAGTAGCTGCAGATTGCAGAAATGCTTGGCAGTGACAGATGCCATTCCACACTGGGAGAAAAAGAAGTGTCAGCTCAGAGAGAGATGGTGCCAAGGAAGCCCAAAGGCTGCCCTGTGGAACCAGCTAAGCTCTTAGAGAGGGGCCAAGGCAAGAAGAAAAGGAGGGAAGGAAAAGTGGTTTCTGTTCCACCACTTTGGTGTGCCAAGTAAATCATACAGTAGAAACTCACGAAGCTTAATAGAAGAGCCTTCAAGAGGTCTGAGGGGCTTAGCTGATTGTAGTACAACTGCAGTGAGAGAGAGGAGAGAGAGACAGAGGGAAAGAGGAGAGGGGGGGAGAGGGGAGAGAGAGGAGAGGGAGAGAGAAAGAAGCAGTGGAGCTTGAGAAAGTACAGTGGAATATGGGAGAAGCCTTTGGAGAAAGACATATTCAGACTCATGGGAGAGAAGAAGCAGTCAAGAAGATGTGGTCAGAAGCCTCAGTAAAACCCAGAGAAGTTGTGTGGTAGCATCCGGAAGCAGCTTAAAGGAGTCTGAATGCATATCTTTGTTTCAGCTAGAATCATGAGTGGGGCCTAATTACGACCCTAAGCATGAGACAGCTTTAAGCAGCACAACAGTAAAGTGTTCTTTGAACTTGAGGGCTTCTACTTGTTTAAGACAGATAATTTTGAAAAATCCAATTTTAGTAAAGCTTACACATCAGCTAGGGACGTGGTGGCTCAGTGGGTTAGGATGCTGAGCTTGTTGACCAGAAGGTTGGCAGTTTGGCGGGTTGAATCCCGAGTGCCGCGTAACAGAGTGAGCACCTGTTACTCGTCCCAGCTTCTGCCAACCTAGCAGTTTGAAAGCACGTAAAAATGCAAGTAGAAAAATAGGGACCACTACGGTGGGAAGGTAACAGCGTTCCGTGCGCCTTTGGCGTCTAGTCATGCCGGCCACATGACCACAGAGACGTCCTCGGACAAGCGCTGGCTCTTCGGCTTTGAAACGGAGATGAGCATCGGCCCCTAGAGTTGGAAACGACTAGCACGCATGTGCGGGGGAACCTTTACCTTTACACATCAGCTTGAACACAGCGAAGAGTTAGAAGATGCCAATCATATTTGTTGCTTATTTTCTTAACCTTGAAATTAACTAGCTATCTCGGGCAAGCAGAAGACGTCTCAATTGCTGTCTGTCAAAATATTCTCACAAACGGAAGCTGAAATCATGCTGTTTTCCCCCAATCAGTTAGCAATCCATTAAAATTTCTGTATTATTAATCAATTGAATGCATTTTTCTCTTTTGATCAGGCATTTACATGAGGTATCTGTAGTACTGCTGTATCACTCAGAATTTATTTATTTAGAATAAATTTAATCATAGGTCATTAAACTCTCTACTGCTTGACATTTTCCCAATTTTCTAAAGCTTATTTCAAATTCTGACAACATTCTGTAAATACTTTGACAACACTTCAAATATATTGACAATTCAACTGAAAAACCAGTTTTTAATTTATTTTAGATTATGAACTTTTGCCTCACAAAAAGGAATCAGGCTCATAAAATTCTTCCCTTCTATTTCCAATTTTAAAGAAACCACAATTTCTTAGTATGTTTGAAATGTGATCAGCAAAAAGAATATAATCTCTCCATCACTTTTTTTGTCTGATTTCCTTTTACCAATTGTTCAGCACTCTTCAAGGTTACAATGCCACTGAACAAAGGGACTTTCAACCTGCCCTTGAAGTTTGGCCCATTGCAGCACTTCCATAGTCATTAAATAAAATCGAGCACTTGCAACTAGCTTACACATAGACCAGTTGCAGCATCCCTCCTGAGTTACTGCTGACCTTCTCTGCCAGCTTCCCACAAGCAAAGTCAAAGAGGAAGCTGTCAGGGGGGGTGGGGTGGTCACAAAATGCTTGGGAAATCTCCCCCACCCCAGCTTTTCTTTGCTCTTGCACAATGAACCCTCCTTCCCCTTTCACTAGTTTGCACCTGCCTGCACCCTCTTCCCCCCCACTTCTTGGCATTCATACACACATACCTGCACTCTCTTTTCTCAGCCTCCCTGCACTTGCATACAGGATCCTGCACCTTCTTTCCCCAGTCTCCCTGTGCTCATACACACACACACACACACACACACACACACACACACACACACTTTCCACAGCCTCCCTGCATTTACACACATCCCCACATTCCTGTGCTAACACACACACAGGCACCACATGTCCTCTTTCCCTGTCCTCCATGAGCTTGCACTGCACTGCAGAGTCTTGCAGTGCAACTTGCAGAGTCTTCCAAGGCTTCCCTATCCCCCTACGACAACATATTCCTAACCTGGGGCTTCCTCCACTTCCTACTTAATGACCCATGTATCTTGACATAATGACTGCTTGAACTGCCATTACTCAGTGATGTAGTCATCTGACACCCCATTTTACAACCATATCACTTAGTAACAGCAATCCCAGGCTCAATTACCATCAGAACTCAAGGACTACCTGAAATAAGTGCTTAACTGGGTTGTGCAAATCCTTTAAAGCATCTCTTTTCTAATTGTTAAAGCAGTTGCATCTTTTTCTAGTCACTTTGGTCCAGTCATTGAACGTTGTCATTTGCAGAAGCAGTTTTTTTTTAATCTGCTTAATAAGCCAAAATCTCATTAAATTTTATGAACAAATAAATACATTGCTAAATAAAGCTAACTATACCATAACTATACAAGAGCACAGTTGTTCAGCAGTTAAAGACGCTGAGTTTGTCAACTGCACAGCCTGGGTTCACGACCTGAGCACTGCACAATGGGGAAGCTCCCGTTATTTGCTCCAGCTCCAATCCAACTAGCAGTTCAAAAGTACAAAGATGCGATTACATAAATAGGTAACAAACACTTTGATGGAAAGGTAATAATGTTCCGTGCGCCCAGCATACAGTCATGGTAGCACCTGATCACGGAAGTGTCTTCGAACAATGCTGGCTCCCTCGGCTAAGAAACACAGAAGAGCATCACCCTTAGAGTCAGACATGACTGGACAGGGGAAGCCTTTACCTTTTTCATAATGTAGCCATATATCTACAGTACATCTATGGATTCTTATACTAAACACGGTATTAAACGAAGAGAAGGAACTGTAATGGAAGGCAGGGAAAAGAAGAGAAATGACAGAAAAATCAAACCTTGTGGCTGATGAGAGTCATAATCGTTTAGGCTAGAAATGTCTGAAACATTGCCCAGCCTCAAGGCCAAGAAGTACATGGCAACATTTCTATTAAACTATACTGGGAGAAAGTGCCTGAATTAATCTACAGTGATTATAGAAATGGAATTCCATCTTCACGTTGGCAGAAGGGAATCGTCTGGAGGAATTGTCTGATGAAATACAAGATGAATCTACAATGACTGCACTAATCAAGCCTACTTGGGCACTGATGGAAAACTAGAGGAACCGTGTCCAAGGATGAATGACAGGAGAAGACACCACTAAACTCTTTCATTTTCTTCTCCTCTTACAGTTCTTGTGCAGTTTTTTCTGGTTCTCATTATATTGCTGTTTTGGTTTTTAGCTTGTAAGCTGCCCAAAGTCGCAGCAATGAGATGGACAGATTTGACAGCTTCCATGGTTCTACACTTTCAGCTCATGGCACTGAATCTCTACGATTCACATCGGCAATTATTGGAAGCACCTGCAGCCTTCAGCTTTTTAGATTTCCCTTCATATTTTCCACTAGTCCTGGAAGGGAAAAAAACCTGATTGCAGACTCACAATTCACATATTCATTGGGATTGAGATGACATTACTATTGACTTCTTGGGATAAAAGTCTTAGTTTACAACAATCACTGTTTCAGAAGCAGCACCCTCCCTTCCTCCCTTTCAAATATTTGGACAATGTAACTATTTCTAGAAAGGCAGAAACACAGATTCCGCACCCCCACTGATTTCATGACCACATTATCAAACTTGTATGTAGAATCCAAATGTTTATAAAGCCCCTCTAGCCAACATTAGATGCAGATATAACCTGCTTAAAGGAATGTACTATTGAGAATTTTCACAAAGGCTTTATCTGCTTTTTTTCTTTTCTGCCGCTTTTTGTCAAAAAAGACTTATCTCTATAGATAGTCCGATTACTTATTCTTGAATTCCCTAGCAATTACAGATTGCAACTGTTTTCATATCATTTCTGTACTCCTAGAACAATTGCAGTTTGTATCAATTTTCTACTAAGCTCAACCTTTATAGGTTTATAATCTTTAAAGTCCTGGTTTGTAGGAAAGAGGTGTACATATAGTCTTTGATTGTTGGTATTAGAAGTTTGAATATACAAGAATGCTTTGCAGATTGCCAACAATCTTGTTGGTCTTTAAAGGTTTTATAATATTACAGTATATATGATTTACTGATTGATTTCTTGTTAATTAATTTAGAATTTGGATGTTTTCATCTGCCTTTCAGAAAAATCAAACTTTGAACTGTTCTTCAATGCCTCAATAGCAATAGATTCTACAGCAAAATATATACATGGCTATATTTCTGCTACCATATCTCCTCTGAAGAAATCCATTTTGTCTTGGGAAGCACCCTGCATTATCAGAGGCATAAAAGCTTTTTTATTTTTGGATTTTCCCCTTTTGGGGAAAACTTTGCAACTGTGGCCATAGCCACCTATCGGCTATGTGTGTAGATGTTACTTCAAGTGGGATTTCAAAGCCCAAAAAATGTTTCTTAAGTAAACATTCAGGTCTCAACCCAACCAATATTATCCATACCATGCCTGCCCTTTGTTATACTAGTTAACGTCACTGCTTTCACCTAGAATTTGTGTTTCTTCAATTTGCTCAACCTGTTACCAACTAGATTGTGCATCCTTTAACATATTTAACTGCTACTGGCCAAATGAAACAAATACTTTTAACAAGGAACTTCTAGCCATTAAGAAGGCTTTCCAGGCTTGGTTCCACTTCTTCAAGGGAATGAGTTATCCTGTAAAATCTAAAACTGATCCTGATAACTTAGATCCCTTGTCCACTTCTCACAAGTTTCCTAAGGCCAAGTCAGACTGTCACTTTTCCCCTCATTTTGACTCTTTACACTCCCTGTAGAATTTATACAAATTTATACAAATCAGAACAATCTTTACTTTATCACCCTCTCCCAATCTCCAATCTCCACAGAGAAAACTTTGGGGATCCTCTAACAATTTGCTTACCAGGTGAGAGACTATGAGGCTAGAAAGAGGACTCCCTTCTTAGCTGAATGAATCTGCTCAGCAACAGTAGCATCCACATGTGCATATCTTGGGGATATCTTTCTTTCTTTTTTTTCAATACCCTTTTTCTTGGAGCAGGGAGAGTGGTACTACAAAGACTGGTGATATATTCCCTTTTCCTAAAAGGAAAACATTTTCAACCCTGATAGATGGCAACAGAAATTCCTTAAAGCAACCCACTTTTTTATTGGGGGGGGCTCATGACATGGTAGCCATCCGTAATTTTTGACATCTCATCATGTCATACTCATTGCATTGTCAAGCCTCAAACAGCAAACCTACAGTTCTCTCAATCTTACAAAAGCCTTGAGATGAAGTTTTTCCTGGATCGTACAACTGATTTGCCACTTATTGAGAGTAATTCAGGAGTGTCAGGTAATTAAGTATGTTTTAAAGAATAATGAGATCACACCAAGATTTCCAATAATAGCTGTCATTGTAAGGAATTCTGTACCACGTCTCTATATAGCCCACTAAGACACTGGGTGCCAAGTTCATTAGGCTATTTTCTACAATAGCACAAATCAATACTTCAGCTTTTTAACTGCAAATTCCAGCCTCACTACAGATATACAGTAGTCAGTTTTCCATTTTTGCTTTCTTGTTTTGGAACATTCTAGCTTATTATGGACTGTGGCTGCAACGCTCCCTCCAATACTAGTTGGGGAGATGAGTTGAAATTCAGTACATTTCGAATCCCACCAGGCTCAAGGTTGACTCAGCCTTCCATCCTTCCGAGGTAGGTAAAATGAGGACCCAGATTGTTGGGGGCAATAAGCTGACTTTGTAATAATGCCGCTTGGGGGGGGGGCAAAAGCCCTAATAAGCAGGCATATACATAGAATGAAGGCTATTGCTAAGCACATTGATTTGTGCTTAGAGTGTAAGCCGCCCTGAGTCTTCGGAGAAGGGCGGGATATAAATGGGATTAAAATAAAAATAAAAATAAACAAGAGGTAGCAGATGATGCATATGGGTCTTGCCTTTTGCCATTTCATCTGTAAACCCAAGCTGGCTATCTTGTTGCACAACAGAACTTTGGCAGCTGGAGAGATCCTGCAGGAGAAACAGGACTTAGTAGAAAGGGATAAGACAGGGATCAATGACTGAAGGAGTCTGCAAAGACAAACTTGTCCATTGACTCTTTACCCCTTGAAGTGGAAGATATTAAATTTCCCCAAAGAGACATCTGTAAGTTTCAGCTGAAGAACCAGAATTCAGCTATTGTTTTAGCACACAGACTACTTTCAGCAGGTTTTTGGAGATTTAGAGCATAGGAAAAGTAAGACTATAAGCTACAGAGACTGAGGGGGAGCAGAAGTATCAATTATTCCTGTTACTCTGACCCGCAAACAATAGGCTCCTCTTGCCATGGAGATGAGAGTAATGGGGAGAAAATCTACTATACTAAGTTAGGGAATAGGATGGTGATGATTCTGATCCTTGTAGACACAGAGAATGGATGGAGTAAATATTGAAGAGGATGTTAGGATGGGAGTTGAAAATATAAGTTTCTCAGGCTAGATATGTCATTTATGCCAACAACCAACAGACACTTAGCTTTAAAGCCAAATGTAGGGCAAAAAGTCTACTGAATTATGGAAAGAGTGGAAGGAAGAAGCACTAGAATCTATACTACAGTGATTATAAAAATACTGTCGTCCCTGCATTTGATAAAGAATTCTTATTTAGTCTGTGTGTCTAAGAGCTTTAAATGAAATATGAGCTTAGAATTCAAGCTTAGTCAAATGCCTGGAAATTCTGCCAATGAACCTGGCAGATTTCCCCTTTTCAGGGAGGCATGCATTGAATTTCTCTTTGCTGTTGGAGAAGAACAAATTCTTACCCATAAGATGGAAGAAATTCATTTATAAATCTTATAGAAGTAAAAAAAAAATCCTTGAAATGTATAAACTTAAATATATTGAAGAATGTGTTACTATTTTTTAAAAAATCTTCGCAAATAACTAGGTCAAAATTAATAAATCAAAATGCTGAGCACATAACAGAGGATAGAAAGTAAAAATAACTGTGTAATAGTTGTATCCAGTATTTATTATATCTAAAACATAACTGCTTTAAATTGATTTCCCCCACCCAATAAAAAAAATGGAGCGAGTAAGTTTACTACTTGAGTTGGGGAAAACAACTGGCAGAATTATGACAGATCTGTAATGTAGATAAGCATTTTATATTCCTCCTATGGTGAAACAGCTGTCTAAACTAGAGATGCATGTACAGTATGAAGTTCAATTCATATTTATTTGGAAGTATGTGCTGTGAGTTTAATACCACCTATTAAATTTTTTGTCATCAGTAATGATTGCACTTTTAAAATTTAATAAGAAGAAAATTGGCTCATCTTCTCTGAGAACCAGATTAGAATAAAAACTCCATTTAAATATTAAAGACTTCACACACACACTTTGAACAAAGGTGTGATGAATTTCAATGTTCTGTGAGAGCACAGCATTGACACCTCAAAAATGTAGGACTTCTAAATTCTATTGCAAGGCCCGAATGAGCATATATTCTGCTTTTTTATTTTTG
Source organism: Vipera ursinii (assembly GCF_947247035.1). NCBI lineage: Eukaryota > Metazoa > Chordata > Lepidosauria > Squamata > Viperidae > Vipera > Vipera ursinii. The sequence continues at coordinate 289,075,989 of NC_139512.1, forward strand.
AATACACATTCAAAATTATCTTTCTCTTTCACAGTGCTGCTTGTGGTTGAATATACATGAAAAAGCAGAGCTGTAAATCAAATGAAGTTAACCTTTAAATTGAGAAATACCTGACAGGCTATATACGGTGTCAATAACCTCATTCAGTGTATCAACAAGAGACACCAAGAAAAGAACTTTCATGAATCTTACTTGAGCTTCTTAACAAGACTTTAAGAGGCCAAAGACACTCCATTTCAGATGATCCACTTTGTAAGGACCTTAATGAATACTCTGAAATCTTAAATTGTAACCAGACTGCAATTGCTTTAAAGAGACTGATTTGTATTTTTTATTTGAAATTCCGTTTGTGGTTGATTTCTTTTTTTCTTTAGATGTACTTCTATAGCTGATATAATTAATTCTTAGACTATGCTCATTTGCTTAGACTATGTTGATTAATATTTATCTGCCAACAATAGAACTCAGATTTATAGTAAAACTAAAGTGGGTCCTGAAGGACCAACATGTACCAATCCCTGCCCTATGAGGCTCAAGGAAGGAGGAGGAGATTGTGGTAGCAGACAACTTTTGTAAAACAAGGGTCCTTCACTGCAAGAACTCAGTCATAGCATAATGTTCAATAACATTAATGCAATGTATATTTTCTATGAATTATAAAATAATTCATTTATTAATTTAATTTGTATGCCAACCATATATTTTAAGCAGGGCTACTAGATCTGTGATGCCAAAATCTGGATGCCTGCAGATGGGAACAAAGTGTCTCTCTTTGCTCCCATCTACTGAGCACCTGGATTTTTACAGCTGAGATCTGGTAGTCCTATTTTACTTTTTAAGTTTTATCCTGAAATTTCATTGACAGTTTTAAGATTCTTCTGATAATGTCTATCTTAGTCTCTGCTTTTAACTGATTAAATGATCATTTTCATATGGCATTTATTTATATGGTCGTTTAATAATTTTCAACTTGAATGTCAATCTGGCAATTACTGGCCAGAAACCAAAAATATTTTTGCAAATGTAAATGTGTGAAATTATTTCAGAATATTTAGTAGCTGCCCTAATCCATAGACTCATTCTGAAAGCAATAGCAATAGCACTTAGACTTATATACTGCTTCACAGTGCTTTACAGCCCTCTCTAAGCAGTTTACAGAGGCAGCCTATTGCCCCCAACAATCTGGAGACCTCAGAAGGATGGAAGTTCTGAGTCAACCTTGAGCTGGTAAGAACTGAATTGCCGAACTGCTGGCAGCTGGCAGTCAGTAGCAATAGCCTGCAGTACTTCATTCTACCCACTGTGCCACCACAGCTCTTTTAGTGAGAAAACAAATGTTATCATTTCAGATGCTACATTGTTTAGTGCTGGTTTATAGAGAAAAAAATATCGCAAACAGAGATGCAACAGATGAAAAATTATCAGTACCAGATTTATGATCTAGAATCAGAATTCTGTATTTCTGATTCCAACTAAAAATAAAGGATATTACCCTGTTTAGAATGATCTACAGATACTCTGCCAGCATTTGAGTTAAATATTGATGTGAACAATTCAGATCTTAATTTGAATTGCTAATCTACGAAACATGTTGTCATGTCAGCCATTATTGTGTCACTGATCAAGAAAAAGTGGTCAAATTGCAGTTCCTATAGAGCCTGCTGGTCTAGAACGCAGGTGTCAAACTCACCATGTCACGTGACGTGTTGCGACGTATCATGACTTTTTTCGCATTGCCAGAGCTGTGGTGGGCACGGCTTCCGTATGATGCAACTAGCCTGCGGGCCGGCAGTTTGACACCCCTGATCTAGAAGAATAGGATCCCAGAAGTCATATCTATTTTGCTTGATTTTTCAGCAGAGGTGAGGCTGCTTGACAAGCAGACCAGAATACAACAATAATCTCTTACTTACCATGCTTCACTATCTCTCAGACATTACTGAAATCAGGTTATAGTTCGTCTTCTAAAGCCTAATGCACTTTGTAGGCATTCATGTAGGTAACCTTTTTATTTCCAGGTTTTTTTTATAGAATAATTAGGGACAAAGGTTTGTGCTTTATTTAAGATATTCCTTGCAGTGCAATCATGCAAAGATACTTCAGGTCCAGCCAGCAGTAAGCTGTTCTGCTTACTGCTAGATCCTGTCTTCCCTTGTTCTGTGCTGTTGTTTCCTTAATCACAGACTGGATTCCCATACTAAGTTATACAAAAATAGTTTGCCAATTAGAATTGCTTGTAAACATAATTCTGCATACTAAATCAAAACCACGCAAATCACTGACTTAGCATGTAAAATTCCTGCCCAGCTCTGCCATATGGTTAATAAATTAAATTAAATTAAATTAAATTACTTGCAGGAAACTACAACTACCTTAACCTGTTCTGTAAGCTAACCAACTTTTATGAAACCTGGTCCCTTCCCCATAATTTTGACCCTAATTTTTTGATTGGTAACTGTAACACTCTCCTCTGGGCTAGTTCCTACAATCTCTGCTAGCCTGAAAACAGTGTGTGAGAATATGTCATAGCCATTCTAGGTTTCAAGGAAATAATTTAGTGCTGTTTACAGAACACAAAAAGAAAAATAAATCCTGGGGGAAAAGGCTCCAGCTTCCAGTACCATCTTCATTTATAGAAATACCTTCAGGTTCCCATATATCTATAGACATTCTCAGAAACAGGAATGAAAATTGGCTTATTTGGATAATAATGAATGATTGATTACATTTCTTATTCTATTGCATGCATTGTTGATTTGACTATACAAATGCAGCCTACCATATACCATGGAAAGAAGAAATAGAGACATAAGTTCAACTCATGTGAATACAGTAAAGGTAACCATGCAACTAAAAATCAATGCCCTCTTGGCATAAGTGAATCAAAAGTGAATGGGAGCAGTTGCTGTTTACATTAAATTAATGTGAAGCCATGACACTGAAGTACACTTTAAATATTAGCCAAACATTCTTCTACCAGGTTGAAAGATGGAAAAAAGATAATACCTTTTGGGGGAAATGCACCAATTGTAGAAGTTAGAGAACTTGTAGAGGAAGAATTATGTGTACCAGGGATTAACCATTTAATATAAAGATTAAATAGAATTATGGAATATCTTGATTGGACAATATCCTTTGAAGGTTCAGATAGTGAAAGCCATTTCTGAGCAACTGACTAATTGACTAAGGTGAAGATAATGAAAGATTTCTTAATGCTTCTCTGTAGCTTTGCTATGTCATAGCACAGCTTAAGCAGCCAACTTGACCAAGAAGTGACAACACTTTTTATGACAGCTGAATCATTGTAGAGATCAAAGTAAAAAGGACCGGAGATAACTCAGGCTATCCAAATAACTGAGGTCACTTACATGTTTATCAAGCTACGTAAGAGATGGTGCACATAATGATGTTAAAATATTCCCTCTTTATTCTGTCACCAACTGCAATTTATTAAAGTAACGTAACTGTTTCATGAGACAGAAAGGAATAAAATGTTGATTCATTCAAACAGCTATAACAAATGTAATTCTGCAAGTGTTACTGAAAATGAATCCTTCCTGAGTGCTTTTAAAATTTATCCAGTCAGTGAATTTAGAGATAAAAATATCAGTTCATTACTGTTGGGGGCAAAAGAGCCAGCTGTTAAATGTATGAGTAGCAAGAACCAAGAATCAACCAAACAAAACAATGAAGCAGATAACAATTTACACTCCCTAATGACAGATCAGCTCTTAGCAAGACAGAGTTCATGTAAACACAATATGCATTCTGAGTATTCAGCTGCTATCTCTGAGCAAAAACTGATTAGCTGTTTAAGTAACCTGTCATGAGAAGAACAAATACTGTTGTGGAGTTAAGGTGTCAACCAAGCCAATATTCCTATTCCCAAGAAGCTCCAAACTATGCAAATTGGCTCAGTTATTTTGCACTTCAATCAATGCCACAAAGCAAATGATCAAAGAGAGGATCCAACTCATGATGAAATTGAATTGATGAAAGAATTGGCAGTTAGCAAATGATATGGACTTCTGCAAATCTTTATATTTGGTCTGGTCTCCCTCTGGTAAAACATCCTGATGAGCGCTCCTTAGTTCTCCCATTAGTTATTAGGAATTGGACCTAGGAGATTAAGAAACATTTTTGGTGAGGAGCTAGTGTCCTCTTTCTGTAGTGCTGTGGAGGCTGCCAAAGGATCCCTAATGTTGGAAATCTCTAGTGATTCAATCTTCTGCTGTTCAGGTTTTAAAACACATTCTCTGCCCAGTTAGTGCTTGGAAATGAGACAATATGAATATTGTTTTGTGCCACTGGAGGGCCATGCTTGCTTGATGCCAATGTCATTTGTTGGGAGGGGGAGAGATGTCTCTGGAAAGTCATTAATTCAGACTGTATATTTCTGCCATGGTAGTGTGAGTAGAAATGGGGGAGAGTGGACAGAAGGTAGAATTTTGTTATTCCAACTCATCTTCATAAAAGTGAGGGAAAGGGGAGTCACTGCTTACTGGGCTACCAGGCTTCTAGAAGCAGTGGTGCCACTCTTTTGTTTCTTACTTCCTAGAACTGACTTGTGGGGCAAGGTTTGCTTCCGTTGACTTGGCTTGCAGTTCTTGGCTCAAACTGGCTTCAACAAGAGCCACTATTACTTTTTAAAATAATATGATTTTATTCAATTTTTTTTCAACAAAAAATAAAACTTACAAATTTAATGTTAAATTTATGTTAAAAACCTCCATATACAAAACTCTAAACAATACAAGCTAAAAAACCCCACTAAAAATAAGAAGAAAAACCCAAAGTATAATTAATATTTTATTTTCATTTCTTTTCTACATCAAAATAGTGTTATTATATTTATACAATTAATTACAATTCTACTTTTAAACAAACAACACCACATCATTTGGGTTTATAATGCCTCTCCTTCAATACAAAGCTTTTTTAAAGGCACAGAGATGACAAATTTCACTTAGCTAATATGTACATAACGTTTCAGGAATAATCACCTTTTTCATGATACTCCAGACATGATGTGAGGTTGCTCATATAATAAATTACAAATTTTGGAAAATAATGTAATATATTAATATCCTATTCTTCTTGCAAGAACCTCCACATTGATAGTATCACTAATTATATATTAATATCATTGATTAGGTAAGGAATGGGCATCCCAAAAGCATGAGCACTAATGTTCCTTCACATTTATTATATCTCCAGTATAAAAATGATGACAGTCAACCTTTTCTGAATTTCCACTGGGAAATCCAATATATCTGAAAAATACTTTTTTTTGGTGAAGAACCTGGCTTTTAAATCACATGAAACATAGATTGTTTTTGCAGTATTCTATATTGGCTTTCTGGATAATATTTAGGAATATTGAATTGTGGATTTGATCTCTATACCTTTTCCAATGCATTTCAAGCATAAGGTCCAAACAAGGAATATACAGTGGATATAAAAAGTTTACACACCCATTAAAATGCCAGGCTTTTGAGATGTAAAAAAAAATCTGACCAAGATAAATCACTTCAGAATTTCCCCCCACCTTTAATATAACCTATAACCTGTACAATTCAACTGGAAAACAAACTAAAATCTTTTAGAGGGGAAATAAAAAACTTAACAATAATGTATTATTGGGATTTATTGCTAACTCAATGTATAACAATAGGGTTACATCAGATCTAATCTGATAATTAAAAGTAATAAATTCTATGGCAGATTCATTCTGGATATAGCATATCAAGTCTGAATTAGGATTTTGCCATTTCTGTCACCATTCTAGATTTTCTATGGGCCTCATGTCACTCACTTGACTAAGAATATATTGGGAGGGGAAATTCTTGGAAATCAGGTTTCATGGGAAATCATATGGATCAACTAGTTGTTAGACAAGCCATTTTGATTTAAGACTGCATATGTGCTTTTGACTGATCACCTATGAATCCTTTGTAACAGGATTTAGTTCTCCTCTCCTGGGATTTGTCTGGTTTATCCTTCTGATCTACTCTGTGATTAACCATTTAATGTTAGCAAGTAAAAGAAGCTCTTCTATTCAGATTCATTGCAAGGTACCACCTGAACTCAATAACCTGATTATCTTTAGACACAGTATGTCAGTGGATATAGAGACTTACAGATGAAAATATTATTGCTTAAATTCATATAGATTGCATTATTCAATGTGCATTTTAAAAAACTCAGTTTCTCCAAATGCTTTTTTAAACACACACACACACACACACACACACACACACATATATATATGTATATATATGTATATATATGTATATATATATATATATATATATATATATATATATATATATATATGCACCACTTGTGAAGTAAGCAGTTTTTTAGAATTGGACTAACAACAATTATAAGCTATTATGGATGTTCAAATATCTGGAGAGTCAAACTAAGCCATAATACAGTGATTTCTTTAAAAATTTGGCTAAGGAGCACTATATGAAAACAGTAATTTTAATCTGCCAACATTTACGGTTAGGCAAGGTATATGAACTAAACCACAGAATCTAAATTGTTATAAGCCCAAGAAACTAGAAATCTAAACTTCCCCCATTAACTGAATACCATATGCTAAAGAGTGGACAAAGATAATTGGTCATTGTTTCCTTTTTTTGATACTTTTTGTCAATTCACAATATATATGATACGTAATATGTAATATAATGATGTAGTACAACGATAAATGGAATTATTTTGTCACTATGTGGCTATTTATGAAAGTTTGTTCTCTTTGCAACACTGTATTATGCTTGCCATGGACAGAGGGCACTTTAAAAATTTTGAGAACATGCTGTGGATACTACTCCATGGGCATTTGTGAGCGCATTAATTCAAAAATCACTATCTGTTTTAATTTGTTTCTATATACTTGTTTTTCTTTTAAAAACTGCAATACAATTTAACAGTTGTATTGTTAAGAAGCTAAAATTAGAACAAGAAGCTAAATTTTAGAAGCTAAATATCAGAACAAGTTTCCAGTTTAGAACCTGACAGAAATCTAGTGCTTGCAGAAGAGGCCTATTCAAGTTTTTTTTTCCAGTTCTAAGTTTGAAGGAGGGAACCACCACTGATCCTGCTGAGAGATACTTGCCAGGCTCACCAATAACTACATAAATTGCAGAAAACCACAATTTCATTAACTGGACTAATATAAGCATGCAATCAAAAAAAATCCAAAATCCTAATATTGTACTTTTAGACTGATGTTCAAACCACTTCACTCAAGTAAGTACAGCTTACTGCTAACCACAATACTTCAATGCATTTTTGCCAAATCTGGTCTTTTGATCGGTATCCAAGCAAAATTTTCAACAATCCACTTTTAGGATTTCCAAACAATAATAAGCACTTACTTGCATTAAGAATTGTGCCATATGCAATTTATTTTCCTCCCATCTATTTGAAATTACTATACAGTATGTATCATATTCCTTTTAGAAGGCTACTCCATGCATTTGTGATACACAAAAATGTGTACATAACTAAGGTTAAAACACTTTGTGCTTTTTACACTTCCAGGAATAAAAACAAAACTGATGCAACAGTCATGTTGGATCAAGAAACTTAGCATTTCTCAACTATTTTGGCTTTTTTCAGCCTGCCAGAATTTTTCAAAATGTGGTCCTGTGGGAAAACCCTGCCCTGAAAAAAAAATTGGACAAAGTCTATTTGTTTAGAACAATTTTTATGCTATTCTTCACAAATTCCATTTGTTTTGGTTACCTTGTTCTGCTACTTATCTTTGGAGCACGCTAATTTATGACTATTTTATTAGTGGAGACTAGGGTTATCTTCCTCCTATTGATGAAATCATGGTCAAGCGAATTACTGATCAAGGGACTCTGATAATGTTAAAATTATAACCTCGGCTTATTACTTTCCCCTTTGTGCCTTATAATGGCTATACCCTTTGCACCTGGATCTCTGGAGTTTATGTTTTGCTTGGGCAATAACTAGCAGCAAAAAAAGTATATGTTGTGTTACTATATGAGACACACTGAAATAACCATGTTCCTATTTCTGACTCTGCAACACTGGAAGTATTGAATTGCATGCTTTGCAACCATCCCAATACACATTTCTGCCTTAGAGGACTGGTGGCTGCTTTAACCTAACCATTAGTCCAGTTTGATGCCATGTTAAACATTATAATAGATATTTAACTAAGCACAAACTATGTATTAAACTATAATTCAACAAATCATTTCACACTGCAAAGTTTTCCTAATGGAAGCATTAAAAAAGAATGCTTAGTTGAATAATGAGGTTAATGAGCCTATGAATGAGAAAAAGTATACGACAGAATTAATGCTAAAAATTAAGTTGAAAGGTATTTTATTAAGTTGAAAGATATTTTATAGTATGTACAATGGAACAATATAATTGCAGATAATATAGTAAAAAAGAGCTAGGGACAGTCAAGAGAGTCACAAAATGTAAAATAATTTTGACAGAAATAAAAATGTTGGAAGTTGCTAAGAAGAGATAAATAAGGGGTCTGTAGCAATCTGAAAGGAATTAAAAACTAAAGTCATCAAAGGATTCAGAATGAAACTGAAGTGAGAGTACTCTGGAAAGAGGATTTTAGAGACCTGTGTTGTAATAATAAAGATATATTAAAAAGTGGGATTGAAACAAACGCTGCATGTTACTTTTCAAGAAAAAATAATGAAAAGGAAATAACAAATATACCAAGAAGGTTGAAAACCAAAATGGTTGTGAAAATAGTTGCTAGAACTAAAGAAAGGTTAAACTGTGAACACTGCATCTGTGCCTGACTGTTGGAAAAATACCAATATTATTTGACCATACAAAGAGAAGGTGGCAAAAGTAAATTGAAAACTGTTTAGTCTGTTGAATGAGCTTGAGAAAGTATTTGAAAGAATTCTGATTGAAAACGCACAACAGCTGACATGAGCAAAATTTGGGAAGTCAATGCAACTTTATGCCTGGCAGGGATATACAGACTTGATTTTTGTTCCAGAGCAGGTAAATGAAAAATAGATTGATTTGGGGGGAATCAATCATTGTTCAATGAATAGGCTTGAATTATGGAATATTTTGCATTAAGAAGGTGGGTTGTTGAATGCGGAAAAGTAATATATGGCAAAAGTAAAGCATATATGATAACAAATGGAATTCTCAGCTAACAATTCACTGCTGAGAGAGTAGACATTGTCCTCTGGCTTTTTAAGTTAACTTATAAGGAATGTTTGGAGTGATATTAGAAGTGTGTTGGTTGGGATACGAATGTTTGTATATTTTTATATGAATATTATGTTGTATTAAGAGATGACAATCCAATAATCTGGAATAAACATTAATTTAAATGCAACAAGGAGTATGGTTCTTAAAAAGTTAAATTATCAAAGTCCAAAGTTCTACTGTGAGGCAAATTATACATAGCTAAAAATCAGAGCAAGTAGATGAAATCTGTATCGAAAAATATTTATTAAAGTTGCAAAAATGGATGAAGAAGCTAAGTGTTACCGTTTTTTTTTTCATTTTTCTCTTTATTATTCTTTCTCTTAACAAAACCTATTTTGAAAGGGAAACAGCATAATGGGTATCTATATATAACAATATAGAATAACAGCAATATTTTTATTGCTCTTATAGTAATAACATCAAAATCAAATACCACTATTTTATGATCTAAAGATGAAACTTTTAAACTACTATTTAACTCACATACATTTTTTCTGGAAAGTTTTGGACTTTTGTTTCAGCTCAACTCCATGAAAGGTTACTCAAAAACTTTACTTCTTTCTTGGGAACTTGCTTCCATGCTAGATAAATATACAAATACGTTATATACAGTGCTTTCCATCTTCAAAATATATGATTTAGCTTATCACCACTGAAAGCATAGTAAGTGCAAAAGACACTGATTCCTGTGTCTAGGCTAATATGACGTTTAGTCATGTGAGAAATATTTTGAAACGGAATCATTCCAAGTGTGAAAGAAGCTTCCTCAAACATGTTGATTTCAGTTCAAATTTTAAGCATTTGTTACATCCTTATAATTTTTCAGTACAACAGGCAATTGGATTTCACTGGCTGAAGGTTACAAATTAAGTATCTGTTTACAGAAAAACTGTATTAATAATAAATTATCACCTTTCTCTTTTAGGAATTTTAAAGTATGCATTCTTCCCCAAGAGTAATTATAAAATGGAAAAATTAAAAGAAACTGATCTAATTTAATCTATTTATCCTGTATATTAAGAGCAGACTATCACATCTGCTTCTACTTTTCATGACTCCTTTAAGATCTGTGAACCTAATTCAGCAGCATATAGTTTGTGTGATTTTTACAACTGCTAGACAACTAGATAATTCAGTGAAAATTTCATTATTAGATAGTATCATCTGGCTATCACTGGTAATAAATCACCAATGTATATAGGCTTTGTACTTACACATTAGTGAATAACTAAATCTATAAATCATTACTGTCAAAATGTTTACTAGATACTATATTATGACTATCACAAAATTCTTTAAGTATACGGTACAGTACAGTACAGGTGAAGAAGTAACTGTGCTCACTGAGTGAAAAACTCTAAATTCAACAAACCATTAACCTTTAACCATAGTTTTAAAATGTTTGACAATTTTGAACTTGCACACATTGTATGTAGCATCTTAAACCTCTGAGCATCAAATATTATTCAGCATTAACTTTTATTAACCATCCAAGAAATAGGTTGGTTTTTTTTAAAAAAAGATTAAGTTGAAAATAGGAAATTTTCCTAAAGAGTAATTATCATTTGTTTTAAATAATTATGAGTAACTCATCCAAATATTTACAGAAGGATTATAGTATAAAATCAATGAACTAAGGGGAGAGCAAAACACAGCCTAACTTCATATTATACCAAGCCATAATGTGATTTGCATGTTGCTTAGCAGAATGTTCTGAAACTTTGCAAACTTATGTATGACAAGTAAATCCAGTCAGTAAACTTAATTGAAAGGATACCATGGTGTTTTCACACAAGATTTCAAGGGTGTGTGATAACTGTAAATTTATCACATTCTGAAAAAGATCCCTTGCTGCTGAAAATAGCAGTCAATATAGGAAGACACATCTTGTTTAAAATGTGAAGCAGCATAATGTAGTAGAGACAGAAAGTGGTGTTGGCAGCGCCTATTTAAAATTACCCTACTTCAGACACTTAACAAATCTTTCAGCTTTCTTACCCACTAATACCACGCTCTCAACCACCCCAGCTCATTTTAAAGCAGTTTCTAATTAGGATGCATAGGATTTTGTCCAATGCTGGATACCAGATTAGCTGGAATACAAATATAAAAAAGGTACCTATATAAGAGTACAGCTATGAACAGAAATTCTGCCCTTCCCCCGTTATCTAGCATCCGTTCCAAACAATTCGTGGATGAGATCACAAAAGACTCATCTGTAGAGCTATCATTTGTTTCCTTTGGAGGGCAACTATCTCTTTCGTAATATACTGTGCTAAAGATTGTTTCCATTGATTTTAACAACCGGCAGACTTCGTTTTCCAGAAATCTGCTCTAGCTATATTACATTACATGCGCATTCATCCTAAACGATTTGAAAAGATGCCTTTGACAAAAGCTATTTTGTAATCATTTCAAAGAACCCATAAACATTTCCTTCCGGAATCTTTTATACGCGGGGAAAAAAAATATAAGAATAATGCAGGCGCAGATGTTATCCAGGAGCGGGGGGTGGGGGTGGGGGTGGAAAATCTCCCACAGGGATCTCTTTTAAGGTGTAAAGCTATGCATCTTTTTGAGGTAGGGCTGCTTACATTCAACCTACAAAGCAAGGCGAAAGCAGTATCTTTCCCCACCCCACCCCAAAAGAAATCATGCACACGCCCTTCCATTTACGCGTTAAAAAGAGAAACCCGACAGCTCGCAAAACTAATCGGAATTAAACGAACAAAGGAGCAACGGTACAGTTTGCAAAGGGGGGGGGGAAAGGGGGAAGACGACGACCCGACCCAGAACAAAACGCCCAAGCAAAGCAGCGGCCGCCCCTTCCCCTCCACCCATCTAGCCGCGTCTTTCCAGAGGGGGCTGCCGGAGCGTGGCGGGGGGGGCTGAAGCCAGGAGCCCGAGGGCGGGGAAGCCTCCCCTCCCCTCGAGAGAGCGCCCGGAGGAAGACTGGCTAACACACACGAAGGAGGGAGGAGAGGCAAAAGAGGAAGCGGATGGTGGAGTAGCTCCATCTGTATCCAATCTGGACCATCCCCCCTCATATTCATGCAGCAGCAGCAGCAGCAGCCTCGATTGACTCCCAAAGGGACAGCCTTCCGCGGCCAGGAAATAGCAGAAGCCCGGGCAAGCCACCAAGGGTGGTGGTGGTGGTGGTGGTGGGGAACGAAGCAGGGGCAACCAGCGCCGGGAAAAATGATAATCAACGACAGTACTAATGTTGTCGCTACTAATAAAAAGTACGCCAGGAGAAGAGCGTTACGGTCGATTCGTATGAATTGGGAGCATCGGCACGACGTGTGGATCCGCCCAAAGGATGGAAATCGCTGCCGAGCCAAGGAAAGGAAAGGACCGCGAAGAAACAAGACGACGCCTCGGATATGTTGCTTGCTTGCTCGCTCGCTGCCGGGCAAAAACACCCTTCCCCCCCCCCGCCCCCGGGCAAAGGATCCCGCAGCATCACTTACTCACTCCCCTTCAGGAAGCCTGAAGCGCCAGCTCACTGATCCACCATCTTCTCCCACAGCAAGGGCGCGCGGGGCGGAGGGGAAAATCAAGGGCGATCGCTGACCCTCCGCCAGCCTACGTCGTCCCGCCTGTAGCAACCGCTTTAACGTTATTCCTACCATAAAGCGGCTAACGGCGCGGAACATGGGGAAGCTACTGCGCAGGCGCCGTCCCAGGGAGTAATATATACAAGCGGAGCGGGGGGGGGGGGGGAAGAGAAAGAATGGATTTGCCTCAGGACGAGGCCAATGCGCAGGCGCGTCCAGAACGTGAAGAAGCCGATTCATATGCTGCACGAGTGTCGTTTTCCGGACTGAAGGAAGGTGGAATTTGGAAGTTATTTATTCCTGGGTTTTCTATTGATGGCACGAACTAGTTAAGGTTTCGAAAGACTTAAGGATATAATCTTCCTTTTTTTGGGGGGGGGCGTTTTCCTTGCGGAATATGAAAAGGACAAATATGGTTTCTCTTATGAAAATGCTTTGTTCCTCTCCTCTTTGTCCGGGATAAGAATGAAAAGAACGCGCCCGCTTTAAAGGAAACAAAATTTTATCATCTTGCCTTCACACACACCCCGCTCCCAAAGAATAAAATCGCGTGTTGTTTATAATAGCCCGGGCCCCTTCGCAGAAACCAACGAACCCACCGTATTTACATTGTCCTCGCACAAAACAACAATTCCCAGAAAGCAGCGCGGCAAAAGACTTCCCTCGACGTAGAAGGAGCGTTACGGCGTGTCGCATGTCGGGCGCGAGAGGAAGCCTTCTTGTCTCGTACGTTCGAGGCAGCGCGTGCCCCGCGACGGACGTCACTTGATTATCTGCGGGCATAAAGCGGTCTTCAAAGCGGGATTCGGCGAAGCGCCGTTTCTATGGTTGTCTAAGCAACGAGCCGCGAGCTTCAGCGGAACTTCCCGACGCGGTCCCTGGGGGTTGTAGTTGCTTCTTAGTCGCCGCGGCTGTTTCGCGCACGGCGAAAGGACCGGCGTGGAACTACAGAGCCCGACAGCTCCCGAAGAAAGCCTAGCAGGGGGTTACTTCTCACGCGTCCCAATGGAGGGAGTCCCAGAACCGGCCGGTATAGCCGGCAGAGTTGCGGCGTGCAGCCCGGCGGGGTCCGGTTGGAGCGAGTCTCCGGATTCACTGAATCCCACAGGAGAATCGGACTTGGCGCAGTCCCTGGAGCGCTATCACCGAGGCTTACGCGGTGAGGACGAAGAGAAGACGGGAGGGCAGTTTTCGACGGCTTTTTGAATTTGGGCTTCTCAACCTTATTAGCTTTGTACTGGGTTTTTTTCCGGAGCCGCTTCATAGCTAGGTCAAGAGCCTTGGTGGAGCAGTGGGCTAATGCCTCCTTTAAGTAACACCAGCTGCCTGCAATTAGTGCAGGTTCGAGTCCCACCAGGCTCAAGGTTGACTCAGCCTTCCATCCTTCCGAGGTAGGTAAAATGAGGACCCAGATTGTTGGGGGCAATTAAGCTGACTTTGTAATAATGCCGCTTGGGGTATGTGTGTGTGTGTGTGTGTGTGTGTGTGAAAGCCCTAACAAGCAGGCGTATACATAGAATGAAGGCTACTGCTAAGCTTGTAAGCCGCCCTGAGTCTTCGGAGAAGGGCGGGATATAAATGGAATTAAAATAAAATAAAAATAGGTCGTGGGGAGAGAGCGTAGGCTTTATTGGAAAATAGTGTTGGTTTTTTTTCCGGAGACGACGGCTTCAAAAGCAAGAGGAGGTCTTCCCCATCCCTTGATTTTGCCCGACTGGGTGAAGTGTAAAACTCTTGGCAGATGGATGTGCTCAATGACAGACGCTCTGAAATGAATTTGAATTTTTTTTGGGGGGGGGAGTGGGGGGATCATTCTTAGTCTAATTCAGGGGTAGGCAACCTCGGCTCTTTTATGACTCATGGACTTCAACTCCCAGAATTCCTGAGTCAGCTATGCTGACTCAGGAATTCTGGGAGTTGAAGTCCATGAGTCATAAAAGAGCCGAGGTTGCCTACCCCTGGTCTAATTTGAAAACCCGCACTGGTCAGCCTGATAAAGGATCTGTTCAGGAGAAGGGCAAGGACAACATGGCTTGCTGGTTTGACAGAATGATTTGACGTATTTTTAGATTAGTTGTCTTAGGATGACTGACTGGTTTCATTAATTCATTGAATTATACCACGGTTGACCAGGAGGTCAAAATAGCAGGAATTGCATGTAATGCTAAGCTCAATTGCTTCCAACCAGCAGCCAATAACTAAGCAAGCCATGTGATGGTTTAATGTGATGTGTGAACATAAGTCACTAATTTGGGGGGCAGTGTTTTGGTAGGTCATTTAATAGTTTTGGTCAGCTTGGAGACTTTCAGAAAGCAATAGCTAGCTTCAAGGTGTGCCATCTGTATAAAAAGGCTAAATTATTTTTTCCACAATGAAATTAGTCTTAGTAGCTTTATTTTTTTTCATCAGACATAAGTTAAATCAGTGGAAATATTGAGGGTAGTAATTGAAGAGATTAGGACAAGTGTATTAAAGCTCAAACCAGATAAATGTAGGTGGTATAATTAACTAGGGGCTAATGTGTTAGATGCAGCTCTTGATAACTATAAAGATATACGCTTACATCTTGATACAGTATGTGTTTAACACAGGGGTTTTCAACCTTTTCACCGATTGTACCACTTTTAGGATATGGCAATATTTGAGTACTAGCTAGCAAGGTGTCAAAAACTTGACCAAAAAAAAAACCTGTTCAAAGTTGCAATTGCACTGAAATGACTTATGACCATTGTTCACACTTATAACCATTGCAGCATGCCTAGGGACATGTGATTTATATTTGGATGCTTGGCAACTGATTCATATTTATGATGGTCATAGTGTCCTAGGGTCATATGATCCCCTTTTGCAACCTTTTGACAAGCAAAGTCAATGGCAGGGCTGCTGGTGGCCAAGTGCTAAGGTGGGACTTCCCTCCCTCCCTCTTTCTCATTCCCATCTCCTGAAGGAAGAATTTGACACCCCCCACACCATATTTTCCCTCTTCCATATATTCAACAAGGAAAAGCCTCCAGAGACAGAAAAGACAAGACATTGAGGGAACTAGTTTTAAAAAAGGTGCATTCCCCTTTAAGAATTAGCTACTGGTTAGAAAGGAAAGTTAAGGAGTGCAGCGGCACTTAAGGAAGAAAAAAAATGTAAATAGGTACTGGCTGCTGGCTAAGGAAGCCTCCCCAAATGGCTCCATTCATAAGTAAAGAAATGCTGCAGGCAAAATCCATTCAGGAGAAAAATACTTCAAAATCCCTTGCAGCAAAACTTACAGCTAACAATAGCAGAGCAATAGAAGCTAACAGAGCCATCAGCCAAATAGAAATTGCCAAATACTCCTTAAGAACACAAAGCCCACATTGGACAAATACCAGAACTTCAAAGTCACAAAAGCACATAAGAATCCTTCCACTCTCCATCTCCCTCCCTCCCTCCCTCTTCTGTGCTTCACCTGCCTTTCTTCATTGCTGCCTTTCTTCATTCCTCATGAAGGGTGACCCCTCCCCCGCTGCATTTCTTTCCTCTTTGCTGCTGCCAGCACAGATGGCTGCCACAGCAGTTGTAGATCAGCTCATGGCCGGCCTGCTTGATCTCCCGTCCTCTCCCTCCACCCTCCTCCTTTCCCTTAGGTGCAGCTAGAGTTCACTGCCTCCTCCCAAGGCTGCTTCTTTTTTTCTCTCTCCCTGTCCCACCCAAACTGCCTCTTTTTATAGCCTTTCCTGTCTCGGCCCCCCTCCTCCTTTCTCATCCGGGGGTGAGCCGGAAGTGAGCCGGGGGCCTTTGCCTTGCCCCAGCCACTTTGCAGCTCTGGAGGACTCTCTCACAGTAAGTCTTGCCTGTTCTGGCTCATTCCCTCCCCCACTACACTTGGCTGGGCAGGGCTGCGTACCACCTGCCACGTGCTAATGTACCACAGGTGGTACGTGTACCACCGGTTGAAAGGCCCTGCTTTAACAAACTGTAGCTCTACCAAAGACATTTGAATAATCTCTTGATCCATCCATCTTATCCCTTGTTTGTGCTTATTTATGACAAGCATAATTATTTTTTCTACTCTTATTCACGTCACCTGCCCAAAGTATGTAAATTTTGGCTTATCACTTCAGCTTAGCAATCAGCTTTTATATGATGGAGAATTTCTGTTCTTTTGATATTTCTCCATATATAACTCAATATTTTGTAATCGACTGTGGATTCTAACATCGTATTTGTTGTTGGGGCCACTATTAGGTCTAGCATAGTTATTGGAAATTCAAATGGCATCTGACATATACTGCTTCTTGCTTACACACATATACTTTATGTCCGGGGTGTCAAACCGCCGGCCCACGGGCTGGTTGCATCATGTGGAAGCCGCACCCACCCCAGCTCCAGCA
Source organism: Vipera ursinii (assembly GCF_947247035.1). NCBI lineage: Eukaryota > Metazoa > Chordata > Lepidosauria > Squamata > Viperidae > Vipera > Vipera ursinii. Next base: position 289,093,156 of record NC_139512.1, read on the forward strand.
ATGCAAAAAGTCGTGACATCGCAATATATCATGTGATGTGGTGAGTTTGACACCTGTGCTTTATGTTGTACAACATACAGAACTTAACCATAATTATGTCTTGGATAAATATTAAACCCGTTTTAATGAAAACCTAATCAGTGTGGTACTGCTCTAATACGTAGATATTCATACGATTCAGAGTTGTAGCTTGACTTAAAATTACAACTAAAATTACAACTAAATATCTCTTCCTATAGAGAGTGAGGTATATTCCTATATCTTTGACCATGTAACATTTTTTCATAAGATTTTTAAGACCTGAATCCCTTTCCAAACAGGAAAATATTATGTATTCAGCTTAAACAAATAATACTTCATTAAGGATCTCATATGGACACCCATCTCACAAAATGGACTCTTGAGTAGTATACAAAAATAAATTAAAACAACAAATATATAAAAACAAATATAAAAAACATAAAAATATATAAAAATAGTAATTACAAAATATATAATTAAAGCAGCAAATAGTGCAACAGATGCACAGTCTGAAGCTGTGCAGAGACCCTCCTAGTCACATCTGCCATCTTCTCCTTAAAAAGAAATTGTGAGTATAGGAGGACCATGAAGATTGAGCAGTACCACCCTGTCCACCAAAAAGGGATACTGGATGAAAATTGTCCAATATAGTAGTGTCCAACAATGGTTTCTTGAGGAAGTCCTCTTTAAAAGGTAAAGGAACAACCCCATTATTCAAAGAAGAATTAACCACTGCTAGAACATACTAACATAATAACCCCTCTTTCTCCCCCCCCCCTGCAATGCTTTCACAAGCCAGAAGACGTATGGATCTAAAGAGCAGATGGCTGAACTCACTCTCTTAAGGACCTGTCCACTTCCTCAAGGTTCAAACCACTCACAAATACCTGCGCAAGACTCCACCCTGGTTCTCTCCTTGAGACTTGCAACCAAGGCAGTGTCTTAACTGCAAGTGAATCCAAGTGATTTTGTCTGACAGAAGCTGAGCAAATTCCTCCACACATCTTTGCAAAAGGTTGCCAGGGCCCTCTTTCCTAAGAGGACTCATCACCTGAAACAGAGTTGTGAGGTGCTAATAAGTGAAATGCAATAAGGGTGAAAAAGTACTGCTGCTTTACTATTTCGCTGCCCTTGCCATCACAAGTAGGCTCTTAATTTAGTGTTTTTATTGAATTTATCCTCAATTAAGCACCAATAATGTTCTAGATATCTCTCTTTTTGTTTCATCTCCCTCAGCTCCTCTAAATCATGAGGAATAGTAGGATCCCAGAGAGGGGAGGGTTCATGTAGGTACTATTTGATGCAACATCTCAGCTGCCCATTTTACCAAGTGACAAATAAAACTTTGAATGAACTGTGCCTCAGAATAACAGAAAGAACCTCCAGCTCCTTCTGAAATGTATCAGGGTCCATCAGTTGCCACAGGCAGACCATCTAATGCTGGCCCACAGGCCGGATGTGTCACACCAAAACCATGCCCTCCCCATTGCCAGCAATGGGGGGAAAGTCGCAATACGTCGCAACACATCACGTGATGTCACGGGTTTGACACCCATGATCTAATGGGTCCAGTCTTCCAGAAGTGGAAAATGGCACTAGAGAATCCCATAGAAACCAGGGTATGATAAGGGAGACATCAAGAGCTCTCTCAATTTCAGATCACATTAGGAACACCAGATCTGGAGTGTAATCACTGTCCTATGTCAGACTGAGATAGAGCCATGGGCGTCAGGGTGGCCATGAACTCCCAAGCCATCTCAGAACCCATTCCTAGAAAGGCCAGATTTTTTTTTAATCCCATTTATATCCCGCCCTTCTCCGAAGACTCAGGGCGGCTTACAATTTAAAGCACAAATCAATGTGCTTAGCAATAGCCTTCATTCTATGTATATGCCTGCTTATTAGGGCTTTCACACCCCCCCAGCGGCATTATTACAAAGTCAGCATAATTGCCCCCAACAATCTGGGTCCTCATTTTACCTACCTCGGAAGGATGGAAGGCTGAGTCAACCTTGAGCCTGGTGGGATGCGAACCTGCACTAATTGCAGGCAGCTGGTGTTACTTAAGGAGGCATTAGCCCATTGCTCCACCAAGTCCTGCAGAACCATAAGTCTGGAGGACTTCTCCTACTAGCACAGAAATGGAGTCAAGAAACTCTGATAGGGAGGTTGCTATGCAAGAGGAAGTTAATTTAACAGCAGCAGTCCCAGCTGAACCCTAGAGCCCAACTTAATAAACAGGGTCTCACATCTGGTGACCTGTAATATAACACCACTGAAAGCCATAAGGGATTCCCAGATGACAATTACCACAACCTCACCTTTGTCCAAAATCTGGGCTGGTTCCACACCTGAAGCCCCATTGGGCATATCTCTGAAAAAGTACCCCAAGTCCAGATCCAGCCAGGTTTTTGGTAAAAATGCCAGGTTGGTCCACGCATCAGTGATTAAATCACTGACAAGGGAAGCCTTATTGCAGATTGACCTGGCATTCAATAGGTGCAACTTTACATATACTCTTCTACTGGAGATGGTGCAACTTTATATGTTCTCTTCTACTGTATATCAGTATACGTCCTATTTTTCTTTTTTTAAGACCATAAAGTAATATATAAGCTAGGTGAAAGTGGTCTTTACATCCCTCTATTCTTATACAAAGGTATTTACTTTTTAAAAAATGAATACTTAGAAATTAATTGTATTGACACCAGGGCTCTAATTCTCCTTTGTGAAATAAATGAAGTAACCTTCAGTTGCTCCAAGAATCAAAGGGTTGTGTCCTGTTGAGTCAATGCCTTCAAGGACCACATATTTTCTAAATTTGTGTGTGCAAGTTAGGCAAGTTGTCCAGTGAAGTCAAATGGATATTAATTCTTAACATTGATCTTATAATCTATAGTTAGTCCTCAATTTACGACCAGCTGCTTAGTGACTGAAGTTACGATGGATCCCCAAAAGCTACTTATGCCCCAGTTCCAATGTTGCAACATCTGCTCTCCCTTCATGGTCATGTGACTGCATTTTGGGCACTCGGCAACTGGTCTACATTTTATTGTGCTTGTGTTTTATGTTGTTTTTTCTAGAAACCAACCTTTATTTCTGGTTTCCAGAAAAAACACCTCTTGCGAACAATGTGTTTGCTTAACAACCATTTTGTTTGCTTAATGACCACCTTAAACAAGGTCATAAAATCAAATATGGTCAAGTGATGACTACTTTACAACTTAAGATCATGTTTGCCAGGCTCAGTTATGATAGTAAATTAAAGACTACCTTAATTAAAATATTACAGCTGAAAATAACCCTGATATTGGAAACAAACAATCCTCCACACAAAGCCATATGCACACCTTAGTGTGATGCAAAATAAGGTTTTAGTAGTTTGAATATTAAATAACATAAACATATTTATAAATCCTATCATTTATTAAATACTTATTTGCAACATGAAGGCATAAAAATGTGGGAAAAGGGTAGAAAAAGAGTTCATTAATTATCAGCTCATTCATTGGGCTACAAGCATACTCCACAATTTTCGGTCCACAGCTACAATCTCTGGATTCTTCCATTTAAGGTTGATATTTTTCAGATTTTCCTGAATGTTTGGTGCCATGTTTTCTTTGGCTTTCCTCTTTTTCTCTGACCATCTAGTGGCATCCACTTGATTTTACTGGACATTGCTCCCCATGTGGAATGCATTTCCAGCAAAGTTCGTTTGTTCTGTCACTATCTCAGAGAGTCTTCAGGAATTACTTCTTTGTAGAATTTCCTCATTTGTAACATGGTTGTGATATGAGACCAAAGAATCCAGAGGCAATGTTGTTGGAAGACATTGATCTTGATAAGATAAGATAAGATAAGATAAGACAGACATGTCAAACACAAGGCCTGGGGGCCAGATCCGGCCCGTGAAGTGGTTTTATGCGGCCCGCGAAGCCATCCTGGAAACAGTGAGGGAACAGACCCCACTGCCTTGGCCCTGGCCCAGAGATCCTCCTTCTGCCAGAGACCCTCAGATCTGTCCCACTCCTGCCCAGGCCCCCATAGGCACCCTTGATGCGAACAATGTAGAGCTGGCCATGCCCACCCAGTAGGCCATACGCACTCTAGCCATGCCCACCCAGTAGGCCACGCCCACCCAGGCCATACCCACCTGACCCCCTGAGGGCAACCGCAATGATGATGCGGCCCTCAATGAAATTGAGTTTGACACCCCTGAGATAAGATAAGATAGGATAAGATAAGATAAGATAATCTTTATTGACATTTTTTACTATGGGCACAATGGCACACATCAAAAATGAAATTTAGTTGCCCGCTCTCAAAATGAAACACATACATGACACACACCTGAAACATACTATAACAACCTATGTATAGACCCACACCTCTACATATACATAACAATAAAATATTAAATACTGTCCATCTTGAATATATAATGGAATATATAGTAATAAGAAGAAGAACAATAATAATAATAATAATTCTTATAGATTTCTAGGTCACACTGGCATAGATGGCTCTGATCTGCTCATTATATATATATTATATATATTACTACCCTTGTCCTTGCTGGCTCCAGGCAGTGATTACTGCTTCTTTGAGTCAGGGTAGTTTTCCCGCCGCCTTGAAGGAGGCGGTGGTGAGACCCCTCCTCAAAAAGCCTGCCTTGGACCCAGCAATTTTAAACAACTATCGTCCGGTCTCCAACCTTCGCTTTTTGGCGAAGGTTGTTGAGAGCGTGGTGGCGCATCAGCTCCCTTTGTTCTTGGAGGAAGCTGACTACCTAGACCCGTACCAATCGGGTTTCAGGCCCGGGTACAGCACGGAGACGGCATTGGTCGCGCTGGTGAATGATCTCTGGCAGGCTCGGGACGGGTTGTTCCTCTGTCCTAGTCCTTTTAGACCTCTCAGCGGCTTTTGATACCATCGACCATGGTATCCTGCTGCGACGTCTCAGGGGGTTAGGAGTGGGAGGCACAGTTCTCCAGTGGTTCTCCTCTTACCTCCTGGGACGTTCGCAGTCAGTGTTAGCAGGGGGGCAGAGATCGACCCTGAGACTTCTCATTTGTGGAGTTCCTCAGGGATCGGTTCTCTCGCCTCTCCTGTTCAACATCTATATGAAGCCGCTGGGTGAGATCATTCGTGGTTTTGGAGTTGGGTATCACCAATATGCTGATGATACCCAGCTTTTTATTTCGACCCCAAACCACCCCAGTGATGCCCTCGACGTGATGTCCCGTTGCCTGGAGGCGGTCCGGGTCTGGATGGGGAGGAACAGGCTTCGACTCAACCCTGACAAGACTGAGTGGCTGTTCGTGCCGGCATCCCGGGAAATTCCGATTATTCCATCATTGGCCATGGGGGGTGAGCTATTACCCTCCGTAGATAGGGCCCGCAACTTGGGGGTCCTTCTAGACTCACAGCTCTCTTTGGAAGAGCATATTGGAGCTGTGACTAGGGGGGCCTTTGCCCAGGTTCGCCAGTTGCGGCCCTATCTAGACCGGGATGCCTTGCGCACAGTCACTCATGCGCTCGTGACCTCTCGTCTAGACTACTGTAATGCTCTCTACATGGGGCTGCCCTTGAGGTCCACCCGGAGACTCCAGCTGGTGCAGAATGCAGCCGCGCGAGTCGTCTTGGGAGTTTCCCGATACTCCCATGTTACACCTCTGCTCCGCGAGCTGCATTGGCTACCGGTTGCTCTCCGGGTGAGGTTCAAGGTGTTAGTTATGACGTACAAAGCCCTTCATGGCATGGGTCCGGATTACCTATGGCAACACCTGCGACCGGCGTCAACTTCCCTCTGTCCAGTGCGCTCCCACAGAGAGGGCCTCCTCAGGGTGCCGCCGATCAAAGAATGCCGATTGGTGACCCCCAGGGGGAGAGCGTTCTCTGTGGGCGCGCCAGACCTCTGGAACCGCTTACCGGTTGAGCTCCGGACGGCCCCCGACCTTCGCTCCTTCCGGCGCGATCTTAAAACATTCTTTTTCGAACAAGCTGGCCTGGTCTGACGGGATGGGGTTGGGTTTTTAAAATTAGTTTTTAACTTAATATGTATTGATTTTATGGGCATGATGTTTAATGGTTTTTTAATGGTTTTTTAATTTTTGTATTTGATTTTTATTGTGTATTGCCCTGTTCACCGCCCTGAGTCCTTCGGGAGAAGGGCGGTATAGAAATCAAATTATTAAATTAAATTAAATTATTCTTTCTTTGCTCCTATGAATTATCAGGATTTCAGTTACTGTTGTCAATATTATGTGCCAAATAGATCCAAGCAGTAGTTGAGAGGGAAAAGTCTGCTATTGGAGCATCCAGGGGAATGCTTACTATAAAAAGTATATAATGATTTGTAGCTCTCTTTTCCCTGTAACAGATGAAGAGTACTTGAATTAAATACATTTTGGTCAGGCGGGGGATTGAACTAGTATTTTGTTCTGTTCTGTTCACCTCAGTGATTTGTACTTTGCTTTAGTGCACATATATTTGAAATGCACTTTTCACTCATGTAGCTTTCCAAAAGATCTACCTCAATAATATGGGGTCTGTGTCCCTCCCACCTTCCCTCCCCCTCTGTCGGTCCCTCTCTCTCTCTCCCCCTCCCTCCCTCCCTCTCTCCTCAAGATTCTGCTAGGTTTGTATCTGCTACATTGGGGAATTTTTAAATTAAAGAAACATCAGTTCTGCTAGCAGGGAAGGCTGGGCCTCCCAATTCTCTCAAGTTTGTCTTGCTCTATTGATTAAGTTTAATGTGCCTTATACTATTTAGAAATTAATAATCTGGCAATGATAATGGCTGGGCTCAAATACAATGCTAAGCCATAATGTGTTATTTTTGGTGATGGCTTTGTTTTGCAAATGCAATGCTTGTGGTTTGTAATTTCTAATTTATGTTTTAATATGTTCAGTTGAAATATACAGATAGTCCTCGACTTACAACCATGTTTGAGCCCAAAATTTCTGTTAAGTAAGACATTTGTTAAGTGAGTTTCGCTCCATTTTACAACCTTCCTTGCTACAGTTGTTAAATGAATCAATACAGTTGATAAATTAGTAACCCGGTTGTTAAGTGAATCTGGCTTTTCCAGTGAGATTGCTTGTCAAAAGGTCACAAAAGGTATTCACGTGACCTTGGGACACAGCAACAGTCATAAATATAAACCAGTTGCCAAGCATCTGAATTTTGATCACACGATCCTGGGAACGCTGCAAAAGTCGTAACTGTGAAAAACGGTCCTAAGTCACTTTTTCCAGTGCAGTTGTAACTTTGAAGCTCACTAAATGAATTGTTGTAAGTCGAGGACTACTGTATTCAGTGAACCTTAGTTTATAAAGGAGAATATTTGTAGCTTAGGGTTGACGTTTGTAGCTCTGTGTCCTTGCTTGTTTTCTTGCAGATGTTTCATTACCCAAACTAGATTAACACCATCAGTGCTATTAAACAATACCCCAATCAAGAAACTGCCAAAGAAGCCAATAGTAAACAGCCCAATCAAAGAATCTCTAAGACAGGGGTGTCAAACTCAATTTCATTGAGGGCCGCATCAGCATTGCGGTTGCCCTCAAGGGGCCGGGTGGGTGTGGCCTGGGTGGGCGTGGCCTACTGGGTGGGTGTGGCTAGAGTGCGTATGGCCTACTGGGTGGGCGTGGCCAGCTCTACATCGTTGGCATCAAGGGTGCCTATGGGGACCTGGGCAGGAGTGGGACAGATCTGAGGGTCTCTGGCAGAAGGAGGGTCTCTGGGCCAGGGCCAAGGCAGTGGGGGCCGTTCCCTCACTGTTTCCAGGATGGCTTCGCGGGCCACATGAAACCACTTCGCGGGCTGGATCCGGCCCCCGGGCCTTGTGTTTGACATGTCTGCTCTAAGACCACCCTCACCAACAGGCAAGCCATTAGTACAGTATATAAAGTGACAGCAAATAGCACCCCTTACTAGCACTGATGATGTTACCTAGTTTGGGTAATGAAATGCCTGCAAGAAAACAAGCAAATTCAGAAAGCACCAAGGACCACCACCACCCCAAAAAAAAATAGTTAAGCAAACTAAATTATTTTTTTTAATTTCTCCTTATTCAGTTTCTATAGATATAAAACTGTTGATAATAAATCTTATGTGTATTTCTTACCAAGTTGCAAAGAACCTTTTAATCACGATGAACTTTCAAAAATTATTATTTTTAGATCGTGCTAGTAAAAGCCTTGATCAATTGAAGTATGTCTTCCGTGAAAAAGATCCTGCCACAGGCGAAAGTGCAGCTACATTGCATCAGTTATTTCCTAACTCAGGCCATGAAGTCAGTGAAGATAAAGCTTGGCAGGAGCTACAGTACAGCCATGCAGGTTTGAAATTTTCCATTTAATTTTTTTCCCCAAACTAGAGTTATCTTAGGTAAAATACGTTTTACTATTGTGTTATAGTTAATCAGCTTAAAGCATTATTACGTCAACAAGAAGAAAGGGGGAGTGAAATAGCATCCTCAAAGAAGAGAGGAATGTCACCCACAGTAAGTATTACCCTCTTTTTATCTCTTGTTACATGACCAAATAATTACATGTCTATTTACAGAACAATATATAAGTAGTATTTATGTTGTCTCATTTGATGAGTTATGTAGTTATTTAACAAGGCATTAGTAGGCTAGCCTGTATATAAACTTTTGTATTTATTTTAAGTTACCTATTGTTAGTTCAGCATTATATATCTAGTGAAATGTGCACGATATGGCAAGGCATACCATAAGGATGAAATTGAAGAGAAAGGTTCTGAATTTATTTGCTTGTGTGGCAAATGCAAGCATGTTATGGTCCTTTTAGTTGATTTTAACAGTGGAGATGTGATTCTGAATTTCCTGCAAGTGTTTTTGTATACACCACATACTGATTTTGAGCCATAGTGGTGCCGTGATTAGAATGCAGTATTGCAGGCTAACTCTGCCCACAGCCTGGAGTTTGACATTGATGGGGCTCAAGATTGACTCAGCCTTCCATCCTTCTGAGGTCAGTAAAGGAGGAGCCAGATGGTTGGGGGCAATAAGCTGACATTTATAAACTGTCCAGAGAGTATTGTAAAGCACTATGGAGTAGTATATAAGTCTAAGTGCTAATCCTTTTGCTATTTTGCACATGTGCATTTTTTCTCTGAATCATGCCCTTTAGTAAAAGTTGCAAAACTTTTTGAAAAATTAATCATTGAATCCATTGATCACTTCTGACAATTCACATGTCAAATCATTTTACTTCTGAGAGATGGAATAGTGCAGTTTTCTTCTGGAAACCTGCAAATCCAGTCTGATCAGAACCATAACTGGACGTGAAAGCATATGAAACATTTATGTGCTTTCTTTGTAGTAAATATTCCCTGTTATTGTTCAATGTCTTTTTCTGCTAAATGTATGGAGATGCAAGGGTAAATACTACAAAGTTTGCTTCAACTCTTTAAACTGATGAAGGGTTTTGCCATGTTAAGATGTTATTTATTGAGCACTATCAATTTATATTGTTTAGTGGAAGCTAATTAAAAATACTCCCCAGTTATAAGTTATTAAACAGAAGGAAAAAGCATTAAAAGGTGCCTTGAAAAAGTAGAATTTTAATATAAAATTTAAAGGAGTCTCAAGCCTACTTAAGATTCCGGAGAGAAAGTGAGTTCAAAAGGATATACAAGATTGTTCATCATAAATCAATTTTATTTTTTCATTAAATTTCTATGCCACCCGTCTCAATAATACTGTTGTCAGAGTCCTTACCAACCCTGGTTCTACAAATGATAAATGATGGTCAACAAGGTAGCTGGCTAGGCAGGAATGTTCTGACCAGTGTTTATTGACAGCAATTGAATAACAGCAAATAATGTCAGCACTGGGAGTGACTTGCTCCCAGTGCCTTATATACAGGCAATCCCCTTAGCTCCACCCCCATCCAACCAGCCAGCATCCGGCATCTGTCCCTAAAACCGGCATAGCTGGCCTCCACCTCCCCCCTCCAGCGTTGTCTCCAGCAGTCCAGCATGCAGCCAGGAGCCTCAGCTGTTCAGTGGCTAGAGAGAGAGAGCAGTCAGCATGCAGACGAGAACCTCAGCTGCTTGGAGGTCAGGCAGAGGGATTCCTCAGGCAAAGGGGAATTCCTTTCCCTTCCCTGAAATGGCAAGCCCACAGGGCTTGACAGGCGGCCCCTCTACCAGGGCTTCACCTGGAAAATAAGGAGACAGATATGATTACTCACCCGCTGTGGCAGATAGTTAAGGTAACCCCCCCTTTCCCGGCTTCCTGGGATGCTGTCGGTGGAATCTCCTCACCAGTCGAGGAGCCTGAACGTCTGCTACCCCCACCCATGAGGCCTCTGTGATAGGGTATCCCTTCCACCGCACCAGGTACTGCAACTAGCTTTGCCGGAGCCGGGCGTCCAGTATCTCCTGCACCTCATAATGGTCCCCCGTAACGGGCTCTGGGGCTTTTGTTACAGGCCTCAAGGGGGTCCCCTCTACCGATTTCAGCAGGCTGGAATGGAAGACCGGATGTATCTTCCCCAGGAACCGGGGTAGCTGTAGCCGAACGGCTACTGGGTGGATGATTTTTGTGATCCGGAATGGCCCTAGGTATTTTGGTCCCAGTTTTTTGCATGGCACCCTCAAGCACAAGTACTTGGTTGATAAATATACTATGTCCCCCACCCAAAAAGGTTTTTTGGGCCGTCCTTTTCATGTCTGCCTGCACCTTTGCGGCCTCCTCCACTCGTACTAAGGCCCTCTTCACGTCCCCCCAAGCCCCCCTAATGTGGGCTATCCAGTCCTGGAGTTGACGGGGAGGGGTCCCACTGCGAACACTCGGGGTTTGGGATGAAGTCCAGACCTCAGCTGTTCGGCGGCCAGAGAGAGAGCAGTCAGCATGCAGCCAGGAGCCTCAGCTGCTCGGAGGTCAGGCGAAGGGATTCCTCAGGCAAAGGGGAATTCCCCTCCCTTTCCCTTCCCTGAAATGGCAAGCCCACAGGGCTTGACAACTGTGCGTGCCTTACAATATCATAAAAAGTTACAAAGTACTAAAAAACAATTAAAATTTGTATTGAAAGGTTAAAAGTTAAAAGTCAAGATGATGGGTAGCTTGGGAATGAGAATCTTTTCTACCCCAACAATCATCCTATTGTGGCAGGCTCCTGTTGTGGCCTCAGGGCAAGCAGCAGAGACACGTTTTAGACTCTTCTGGGAGGCTATTAGTGTGAGAGTGGATCTCACCTCTGATTGGAGAATATTCAAAAGGGTGAGGACACAGCAGAAAAGGCTCTTCTCCTGGACCCAATCAGTGTTTATCCCACAACAGTGAGTGGTTCAAAATATCTTAACATTATGAATATCATATATTTTGTAAACAATGTTACGGGTATTCATTCATTCATTCACTAAAATTTATAATTTGCCCATTCTGGGCAACTTAAATGTATATAAGCATAAATTATAAACAAGACTTAGGTATCATTAAACTTGAAACATGTCATTAAAACACTTCAGAGCAAATAAACAATTTATACTATATTCCAAATGCCCTCTAAAGAGCCAGGTCTTCCAGAATGATAGGAATGTGGGGGATTCTATGAATTTCAGGGGAAAGCATATCCCATAGCACTGCAGCCATCACAGGAAATGCTTGCTTCTATCTCCTCTCCCCCTTTTTATTCCTTCAGTCCAGAGGGGAAGCTCATATCAAGCCTTCTGAGCCTAGTTTAACATAGAGGATGGTATCTTGCTAGAGAATAAAATATCTAAAGGTGAAGCTGTGATGAAAACATGTCAAGATACTGATAGAGGAGAATGTTGTAGCTCAGGGTTGAAATGAGGGGTCTTTGGTGCTCTCTGAGTTTGGTTGTTTTCTTGCAGACCCTTCATTACCCAAACTAGGTAACATCATCAAGTACTTCAACTGGTACAGAGTGCAATGGCACAGGTAGTATTTGGGCCCACTAGAATGGTCCTTGTTGCACTTCTGTTCGCAAGCTAGGCTGGCTGCAGGTTTGTTTCTAGGTGCAACTCAAGGTATTGGTTACTACCTATAAATCCCTACATAATATGGTCTAGGTCAGGGGTGAGCAACCTGAAACAGTGAAAGAGCCACTCGGAACCGGTTCCCTCACAAAAGGAAAAACTGGGAGCCGCAAAAAATGTGTGCACATGCGCGTACATGCGCGCATACGCAGAACAGGGTTTGACTGAAGAGTGGAACCAAGGCAAGATATGCACTTACCCTGCATATTTGAATTGATTGGTTGAACTTTAGTCCCACTTTTTTTTTTGAACTGCACATGGCAGAGGACTGGGAGCCGCAGGAGATGGCTGAAAGAGCCACATGCGGCTCCGGAGCCGCGGGTTGCAGACCTGTGGTCTAGGTTACTTGAGGAACCACCTCATCCCATGGGATAGGCTCGTCCTACTCATGCCAGCTGGGGAGGCATGCTGCAGATCCCATCAGTCAAGGAATTCCAGCTGGCAGGGTCCAGGAGAAGAGCTTCCTGTGCCGTGGTCCCAGCCCTTGGAAACATTTTGCCCTTGGGGTGAGATTGGCTCCCTCTATTTTGACCTTGAAGACTTAGCTAGCCATGAGTCCCAAGGGGAGGAGTACCATGCTGAAGGTGGTTGATAGACTAATAGTAGATCCCATCTGCCCCCCTGCTCATTTTGCTCCCTCCCCTCCCATCTTTTAATTATAATTTTGTATTCTTTATTGTTATGGTTTTTACTATGGCAAAATAAAAAAATAAAATGACATAAAAATAATAAGAAATAATAAAATAAAATAATAAAACAAAAATGGTCAGGCTAGTTTAATGTCACATGTCTTCCTTTCATTGATCAGTGTGGATCTTCTGAGGAAAAATAGCTAGGTTTCTTCCCAGTTCTGTTTTTTTTGCAAACACTGAAATTAGCACTATTTCTTTGTTTTTTTTAAAACATGTTTAGTATTCTGGATCCATATTATTCCTTTATATATCAGGGATTTTTTTTACAAGTTTTATATTTATAGTGTATACATCCAAAATGCAAAGGACGTGCTTTTTTTTTTAAAAAAAACTGGTAGATCTTTTGCTTAAAATGAAGAAAGATCATAAACATGGCCTTTCAATCATGGAATTTTATTGGACCATCAGAGATCCCATTGTGTAGTAGCTTTGCTTCTTTCTAAGTGGGTGATTTCAGTCTGTGACAGTAGAAGGATCATCCAGTAGTCCTTTCCTGTTCTTTTAAGATCATATGAAATTGATGGGGAGGAGTTAAAGAGTGGTATTATCTGTATTCCAATGATAACTAACTTTAAGTCATCAGTTGTAGGGAATATAGTATTTTATCAATATTCCTTTCTGGTGCCTGGAGGCTGGAGGTGGAACAGAGCAGACTGAAGTTGAATCTAAGTAAGATGGAACCGCTGTTTGTACATTGGGGTTCTCTGTTGACACCAGTATAACTGTCAAGCTCAAAGTGGCCATGTGAGGTTGCGACCATTATTGCTACTCAGCTTGCCAGCACACTAGGGAGGAGTGGGGGCAATGAAATGCAGGGTCCAGACAACAAAAAGTCAGCCCGTGTGAATGAAGGACGTTCTAGCAGGCATTTGCAAACCCACAAAGACACTTTCTCATAACAATAATTTGGGACTTGATTGGACCATGTGGCCTGCACTAATATTTTAATTATAGTGATTTGCGCATGAATTAATCAGAGCTGGTTTTACTTCATGTGTGCCAAAGTGATTTACTCAATAAACTTTTGCATTAAGAGATTGGATTGTCTCGATGGTGCATGCTTGATTGGGTTCGTTAGTTGGAACTCTGACAATAATCTCTTGATGGCTAGGAATAACCTGTGAAGAAGTAGATTTGGTATTTTGGGGTTCTTCTTAATTACTGGAATGGCTTTTGTAGATCAAACTGCAGCATATGATACTGTCAACCAATAGAATATTATTACATAAGGTAAATAATCTTATTTGAGACAGTAGGCTTACTAGGGCTATTGACATTCTGCTAAAGAATCAGAGATTTTTCATGATGCTTAATGGTTAAGAATAGTAGATGGATGTTACAGAAGAATGGACTGCCACAAGGAAATGTATTGTCTCCAAGTACAATATATATACAAATTATCAACCAGTTCCTGACAACACCTGGTTATTTATCTATGCACATGAGATAGCAGTGGCCACACAAGGATCAAATTTTGATGAGGTAGCTGGAAGACTCACTGTAGCACTTGAAAAATTAGGACAAAAATTATACCTTCAATCATTTGAGGTCCAATATAAGACACAAGTGTGTGCTTTTCACCTTTGAAACTCAGATGCAAGGGTCAAGTTGAATATTATATGGCAAGGGAATTGAATATAGTACTGAAATATCTCAGTGTGACACTTGATAGGATGTTTTCATTTGAACAACACTCCCTGAATACTAAGGCTAAAGTTAGTGCAAGGAATAACATTATTAGGAAATTGACAAATTTTACATGGGTGCCCCATGTTAAGAATAGACTTATTTAAGATATATTTTTCTTAGTTTTAATACAGCATCATCTCTTACTTTATCACTGTTTTTAATTTATTTAATGTATTGTTTATGTATGTATTACTATACAGTAATACTATACTGTATACTATACTGTTCATCAAAGTTCTACCTCACCTACCTCACCTAAGTGATTCTGGACAGTTTACAAATAAAAAAACTACTGTTTTAATATTTAAATTTGTTGGTTTTTTTTAGTTGGAAGAGCTTTAATTTAATTGTGTCCTTTTAACTATACCATGGCTGTTTTAAAATGTATCTGAGGGTTACTAGATTGTGATGAGGGGTAAGTATGATAAATAAATAAATAAATGTGCATCTTAGGGAGGTCATCTGAAAACATGAAGACCAGCATAACTATGCCCTGATTCCTTTCTGATGGCAGTCTAGTATTCCAGTTAAGAAAAATTATAAGGAGGTTAGGAATTGGGATGGATGTGTTCAAGGAGGTCGAGACAAGATGGTCTTTAAATAGTTGGTCCCAAGATGTTTAGCAGAAAGCCCAGCTTGTTATCAACTCAAATAGTTCAGCCCATCAAAAAGAAGTAGTCCAAGAGTCCTCTGATAAATACTTATTCCATCTTACATACGTATCAATGCTTGTGCATTGTCTGTATATGCATATTACCTCTGTTAGGATTAAATATATGTCAGATAATAAACTAAAGTAAATCAATTTTTATCTGTAATGCTTAATTGTAAAAGAAATACGGTGTGTATGCAGGTACAGGAAATACCATGAGCTTTTATGTTAGAAAAGTGAGCGTTTAATTAAAACTTTAAAAAATTACAAAGCAGCAGTGTTTACATTCTATCTGCTTTAGAGATTTTCTTTGAGTGGAAAATATGAATCTGCTAACAGACATTTGTAGCAGAAATTCAGGATTTGCTTCCTCAAGCTTTGTTTCATTCTTTTCCTATATCCATCCCCTCAGGAACACCTCAGTCTATTTTGAAATGGCCTCCTATCCTTCTGAGTGCTTAGCATTCCATTACTGAAGGGAACCCATTTGATAGATTTCTTAATGTAAATTATTCTACTTTAAAATACTATTCTAATATAGCGGGGCTGGCCGAGAGGCTTTGCGGGAGCCTTCCCGGAGAGAGAAGTGGGAAGCTTGGACAGCTGTGGCTGGTTTGGGTGTGGCGGGCGTGGATCTGGCAGAAGAAAGAAAAGGGGAAGGAGAAAGGGGAGTGGGGGTGGTTGTTGTTGCAGAGGGGAGAGACCAGGTGAAGCTGGAAAGGAGTTTGGGGTTTTACGTGAGTCATTCCTCAGAAATAGGGGGGGAGAGAGTGAGGAAGCGGAATTTTATTGCTTTCTTTCACAAGAGGATATCCTGAGTAAAGGGAGGAGTGAGAGTGAGAAGAGGGAAAGGTTGCTGGGGTTTTAGATTTAGGTTTTAACTAGAAACGAAGGTGGTGGTGGGGAATTTGGTATAGGGAGACCTGGGACTATGAGTGCCGACAAAAGAGAAGGAGAGGCTGCTTGCTGCTGCTTCAGAGACCAGCGGCCATCCGAACTCTGATCATTATCACCTGTGCGAGCTGTAGGCAGTGTGGGGAGTTGCCCTCGTGGGGTGAGCTGTTGCTGCGGAGCACTGACTATCTTCACTCGGGCTTTCCGTTGCTGCCTGGAGCGGAGAGCTTCCCCCTTCCTGTTTTTCCAAGCAGCTGCTACAAGTTATTGACTATTATTGCCACAGCTGCCAGGGGGCTAATAAACACTGTCACACACTGACTGCAGCGGTTACGGGTTGGCCTGCTTGTTCCTGTAAACCCCTTGAACGACGAGAACCTGCTACCCCTTTCACATCGCGTGAGCGCCTGCTAAAGAAAGGACATTCTATCAACGCTTTGAGAGTGTGGCTGCTGAGCGTAACTGGGGGGGGCGGCTAGGAGGGCCTGGGCTTTGGGGGACTCTTGAGGGGGTAACGCTACAGTAATACGAAACAGTTAGGAAAGAATCTTATCTGAAACATATAATTCTGACTGTTGCATTTTTTAATTTCTTCTAGAGAACATCCAAAGCTACTGATCACGGTTTGCCTGCCCTTTCTGAACTTGTTCCCATCATTAACGATCAGTTTCAATATACTAATCGTTTAGAGGCTGAAGTCAAGTTTTGCAAGGTATCGTACATCTTACTTATGATCTGTTATTTTGAGGCAGCTTTATTCATTTACTATTAAAATTTGAAGTTTTAACCCCACAATTATGCATGTTATATTCTAAACAAGACAATTTGTTTCGTAATAGAAAAGCAAGCATTTCATTTTATTTTTATTGATGAAAAGTATATTTCAGTCAATAGCATTAGATGTACCTGAAGTAGGAAGTAATCATATTACCATATTAAAAACATGAGGATTTGAACAATAAGTAACAGTTTACAGGTAGTTCTCAACTTATGACCACAATTGAGCCCAAAATTTCTGTTATTAAGCAAGACAGTTAAATGAATCTCCCCCATTATGACCTTTCTTGCCACAGTTATTAAATGAATAGTTGCAGTTGTCAAGTTAGTAACGTGGTTGTTAAGTGAATCTGGCCTCTCCATTGACTGCTTATCAGAAGGTCACAAAAGGGGATCACATAACCCCGGGACACTGCAACCGTCATAAATATGAACCAGTTGCCAAGCATCTGGATTTTGATCACATGACCGTGGGGATGCTGCAATGGTCGTAAATGTGAAAAACAGTCATACAGTAAGTCACTTTTTTCATTGCCATTGTAACTTTGGTCACTAAATGAACTGTTGTAAGTTGAGGACTACCTGTAGTTGCCATTTGAGTAGATTAAGAGTATATTGACAGCGGGATGCTAATTTCTATTCTCCGGTGTTTTCTAGTTATACTTCCCTAACATAGCTCTATATCTGTATCTGCCCCTTCCTATACGTATAATTTTGGCCCACATGTGCATAGTTTTCATATACCTTTCTCATTTGTGACCTGCTGGTTTCCCAACTGACTGTTGTCTATGGAGATTCTCAGTCATCCAGGTCATGGTTGTCCCAAAGGTGCTTTTTCACGAGGCCTAGACTTTCTTGGGGGTTTTTTTGAAGACGTTTTGCTTCTCATCCAAGAAGCTTCTTCAGCGAGAAGTGAAATGTCTTCAAAGAAAAACAAGAAAGTCCAGTTGCCTCGTGAAAAAGCACCTTTGGGAGAACTGACTTCATCTGTCAAAAGCCAGTAGTGAAGATCGCAAATGACGATTATGTGACTGCAGGACACTGTAA
This sequence comes from Vipera ursinii, assembly GCF_947247035.1. NCBI lineage: Eukaryota > Metazoa > Chordata > Lepidosauria > Squamata > Viperidae > Vipera > Vipera ursinii. Next base: position 289,110,965 of record NC_139512.1, read on the forward strand.
CTATCATAGTTGCAAAGTGGCTGCCAACTACTCAAATCATAATCATGTTACCTTGTAGACACTATGCTGGCTGCCTCTTTGAGGATTGTTTTTTTTTTTCCTCTTCTCATTCAGCACTGTCGTAACTTCAAATGGCAACTGAACAAATGACAGTCGAGGCTTGCTTGAAGTTTGTTAAAATGGATTGTTTTTCATTTTGTATGTAATAAAACTTCCCCCTCTTTGTTTATTGTATTTCAGAACTCTACGCAGTTTGCTAAGCAAATGATAAAAACACAGTTCTTTTATTTTATGCAGGTTTAAGGAATAAGGAAAATTTTTTTTTTAAATTCATGTTTTATTAATATTAGTAGTATTTTGGTGAAAAATTATCTTTTTATTAAAGGAAAAGGTCTTTGGAGTATTCCAGTAGCATATTATCTCAAGCATGCTAAAACTTGCCATAAATCCCTTTTTATTGTTTTATCTGTCACTAAATTAGCTAAGGTAAAATAAGATAACCTTTACTGTCATTTTTTTACTGTGGGCACAATGGCACACATCAAAAATGAAATTTAGTTGCCCGCTCTCAAAGTGAAACACATACAGTACATGACACACACCTAGCCATACTATATACAACATATGTATAGACCCACATCCCTACATATATATAACAAATAAATATTAAATACTGTCCATCTTGAATATATAACGGAAGGAGGAAGCTTGAGAGTTCACAAGGTTAATGCTGTATGGAATGAAACTATGCCTGAATCTGGAAGTTCTGCTACAGATACCACGAAGCCTCCTAACAGAAGGTAACAAGGAAAACAGGTTGTGAAGAGGATGTGTAGTGTCCCCGATAATCTTACAGACCCTGCTCAAGCAACGCTTCTGTGCTGTGTCCTGAATGGAGGGGAGGGAACTGCCAAATATTTTTTCGGCCATCCTCACCACTCTCTGCACCGCCTTTGTGTCTGAAAAAGTGATGCTTCCAAACCAGACTGTGATGCTGTATGACAGGATGCCTTCGATCGTCCCCCTGTAGAAAGTGGTCAGGACAGGGGAAGGAAGATGTGCTTTTCTCACGCAACGCAGAAAATACAGGCACTGCTGTACCCACTTCACCAGTTTCTCACTGTTGAGCGACCAAGCCAGCCTACTTATTAGCTGCACACCCAGGAATTTGATGCTGGTAACCATCTCCGCAGGTGAATCATTAATGCACAGAGAAGTGTGGCTGTGCCTGCCTTTTCTGAAATTGACAATGATCTCTTTGGTTTTTCCGGTATTTAAAACTAGGCTGTTTTCCTTACATCAGTTCACCAACCCCTTAACCTCCTTGCAGTAAGCTTCCACCTTGTCATCATGAATAAGACCCACTACTGTTGTATCATCTGCAAACTTCACAATATGGTTGGTGGCAAACCTAGCACAACAGTCATGGCTCAACAGGGTGAACAGCAGCAGACTTAGGACGCAGCTCTGAGGAGAAACTGCTCAAGAAAATGGTATTAGAGGTATTTGTTCCAACTCACACATATTGGGGGTAAGAAAATCAAGAATCCAGTTGCACAAAGGACTGTTTAAGCCTAAAAGGCCTAGTTTGTCTACTAGATGCTGGGGAATGATTGTGTTAAACACTGAACTGAAGTCAACAACAACAAACACACATGAGTATTTTTTTCCTCTAAGTGCTTCAAGCTCAGATGGAGAACGGAAGAAATAACATCCTCCGTAGAGCGATTTGGTCAGTAGGCAAACTGAAGCAAGTCAAATGCTGGCAGCAGGCTGGATACAATAATGTCCTTTATCAGCTTCTCAAAGCATTTCATAATGGTGGATGTCAGAGCAACCGAGCGGTAATCATTAAGGCCTGTAATTGTGGACTTTTTTGTCACTGGCAAGATGATGGCCGTCTTAAAGGACGATGGGACCACTGCCTGCTGCAATGAGAGATTGAAAATATCTGTGAGAACACAAGCCAGCTCATCTGCGCATTCCCTAAGGACATGTTCAGGGATATTATCTGGTCCTACTGCTTTCCGAATGTTAACTTTCTGCAGTGTTTTCCGGACAGAGGTGACATCAAAGCTTAGCACTTGCTCGTCAGGATGGGGCACGGCTTTTCTAGCAGGAGTGCTATTTGATGCCTCAAATCTACAAAAAATGTATTCAGTTTGTTTAGGAAGTCTGTCGTCCTTGCATCTCGATGGAGTCACCTTCTAATCCGTAATGGCTTTGTAATCCGTAATTTTAGCTATGGTTCCATTGATACAAATTTTTATGCAAAATTAAATGTTAACTATGCTTCTGTCATTATGTTTGTCAGGAGCACTGATTCTGTGTTTAAATAATAACATATTTGTAATATGCATACTCAACTTTCTAGGAAGAAATATCTGAACTGAAAGCACGTATACATGTTGTTGTACTTGAAAATGAGAAGCTACAAAATAATCTAAAAATGGAAACAGAGCAGACTTTGAGAGAGCAAACTGTCATCAATGCCTCTGTAAGTTCTATGGAATTTAAAATGTCGAATTTAAATGAAAACATAGTCTTAAAAGTTTATTTAATAAGAAATCAATCTGTAGGAAATTTAATAATGCATCAAAATATGTCACATACCTGTAGCTTATGTTACCAGATATATAAACAGAGAAATAGATCTGTATTGCACATAGCATTCATAAGGATAGAGTTAATTTAATTTTTCGTCTTTTTATAAAATAGTAAGAACTCAAAGGAACCTCAGAAATCATCTAATCCAAACCCCTGCTTTAGGTAGGATCTGTTAAAACATTTTGGGTAAAGAGCTAACTAGTTTCTGTTTGAAGGAGAGGTCAGAATCTAACATAAAGATAGCCAAACTAAAAGACAGAAGGACATTAACCATGTCCTCAGACATAACAGAATCAAGCTTAGTCTAGATACCGGTAACATCACAACTGGGTTGGACTTGCCCAATCAGAATCCAACTTCAAGTAAGATTGCATGAATATTTCTTATCATGGTCTTGCAGATGATCCTGAGGCCCAACCTGTCCTGACTATGAAGCAGGTTACTCTAAATAGGGCTGCTGGGTGATATCAGAAAATGCAATAAGCGTGGAGAAATAGCAAGGTTTTGCCACCTGTATTGTGATGACATAGGCCTGACAATAGCTCTTACTCAGTTGGATTTATTTGTTTGTCTTCCTCCATTGGCACTTGAGTCATTGATTCGGACAAAGCCTTCTGCCCTTAAGTTTTCTAAATGTGAAGGACATACAGATAGGTTTCGTTTATCACTAAAAGTATCATCTTGTAGAACAGGATACACTGAAAATAGAAATAAATAGAAATAAACTTAGTCTTCATAAATTAATAAATGCAGAGTTTTGTTTAAGTATATATTTTAATGGCTTCATATAGTGACAATTAATGGTTGCTTTCACTCATTTTATCAGCAGAATTTCACTTGTGCAACATTGTTTTTCTGTCCTGATCTCTTTATGAAAACTAAAACTCTCCTGTAAGTCATAAAGCTCTTAGGAAAGATCCGGAAATGGTGCAGAGATGATGTTGTAATGGAAGGAAATAGTTCAATAATTTGCTATATTAATACTATAACACACACAGTTATATCATTATCATTAGTTATTGAGCTTGTTATGAATAAATATAACAAGATCAGTAACAAACTTCATGTAAATTTATAGGATATCTTCAGTGTGTGTGCTGTGTATATGCTTTTAAGGTGCACATTCACTGTTGATATTTGTTTCAGACCCTTCTCTCAAAATCTGGTGGTATAAATGGTGATCATTCTCATATTTGTGGAGCTGCTAAAGCATCTTGTCATGTCACTGAGCAAGCCAAGGCACCTACATTAGAGTTGGAAAAGTGGCAACAGGAACTGGTCAGTATTTTTAAAATGTTGATTATTTTAGCATTAATAATTTAGCATTCTGGTAAAATGCTCTAGTTTTATGTTTTAAATTTTAATTTTGCAGTTTTGCTGCATTTTATTTTATGTTGAACTTTCCTGTATTTTCTACAAAAATCATTTAAAACCATTAAATTTAAATAAAAACAAGATCTCAAGAGAGGACGCATCAGAATATTACACATGATACAGTCAGTGCTCTGTATTCCTGCACATATTCCTGCTGCAGGATCATAATTTTCAACATTGCAGGAAAAACAAAGTCTGGATAATTTAAAATAACCATTTATCAAATCATGTTTCTCTGAAGTATGTCTTTAATTTTGTCTTTGAATGTTAAATTTTAATTCTCTAAAAAGGTTAAGAAAAAACTTGTGATTTAAATATTGGAAATTTACAAAAAAAAAAAAAGATCATCTAAATCCCTAAGCAATTTGATTGGGCATTTAAAGCTTAACTCAGTGGATCTATATTTTACAGTTCTATGTGCTGTATAAGAGCCGTATTTCAGTTTCTGGCATTTCTAATCAATAATAACACCTAGACAGAAAATTTATCAGAAAATCCCCAATAGTTAGTAATGCTTTGTTAAAATGAGTTAGTCGATGCTGAGAATGATCGAAACCTTTGGAAAACACTTGCTGCCCAATGTGCTTTGCACAGGACCTAATAATGATGAAAATGAGTTAGTATATGAGTACATAATTTTATTCTTAGGTGGGCATAGTGGGTGCTGTGTAATTTAAATTATTCCATTTTCAGCTAGTGCAGGTTTGGTATCCAAAGTCATAATGGAGTCAGATAGCCTTTATAACTTTAATATAGTAGTAGTTGTAGTAGTAGTAGTAAGTAGTAGTAGTAGTAGTAGTAGTAGTGTTGGAAGGGACCTTTGAGGTCTTCTAGTCCAATATCCTGCTCAGGCAGGAAACCCTATCCCGCATATGGAAGAAGACAGACAGATAGATTGCTAAAATTTTGCTGATGCCCTGGCAATCCTAACTATGTCTTATATATAACTGAACAAATGATAAGTATTAATTTTATTTTAAAGGAGAAACTAAAATATCTTCATGAAGAAAAGACTGAAGTGTTTGAAGCTCAGATCCAATCTTTACGGTAAAAAAAGTATATATATATATTTAGGTTGATGCTTTATGCCTCTATCAAAGTGTTTCATTTTGCCTCATTATATATGTCCATAAGTCAGTAGAAATAAATCACATTATTTTTTTCCTGTGCTCTTAAAAAGTTTGTGACATGTGCCTTATAATTTAATAATGAGTCTGTTTCTGTATGTATTTGGATGTATGTTTGTTGCCTCCCTAGTAAGATTACTAAGTTATTGCAAAGCTTCAATCAGTATCTAGAGGGAAAAAATCCCTAACGTTACAACCATACTGCCATTTTATACAGATAAAACTTTCAGATTGGAATAAAAAGCTTGTTTCAGTTCCTCCATGTCCCTCTGATGACTAAAATAGTATTTTTAAAAATATTTGTTATTTGTGAAAGATTTGGGTCTTTGTATTTTGCAGCATGGTTATTTTATGATTGCACAGTAATTTCATTCATTCATTCATTCAATTTCTGCCCAACTCATCCAAGTGATTCTGGGTAGCTTACAATTCTAAAATTCTAAAACAAGTAAAACAATGTAAAAAAACATTAAAACTGTAAAAGCGTCCACAAAACAAATAAAAATGATCCTTGGCGCTGTGGTGTTGGCCTCTTTAAGGAATGGGACAGTATTTCCTGAACTGCTTCCTAAGAAGCCATCCTTGGAACTAATAATTTTATTTAACTATCACCCTGTCTCTAACTTTCCCTTTTTAAAAAATGTTGCTGAAAAGGAGGCTGGTGTGCAGTTGATGAATGCCCTGGAGGAAGTAAGTGGATTAACTAGACCTGTTTCAGCTGGTTCCTGCCAAGATCTGAAGTGGGCAAATAAACATACAAACTGTTTAATATACTATCACTCAATTCATTTCATTAAACACACACACACACACACACACACAAAATTTCTAAATCCTAAAATAGAGACCAAGCTTTCTTATCATGCTCTAGATACACATTATCCAGCTTTTTAATTTAAAAATATCTCTGTAATACTGGAGTGATGCTTTTTTATTTGTCACTGTTATTTTTGCATCTCAGTTCTTCTTTCGCTATTCTTTCTTCCCTCTTTCTCAGCCTTCACTGACATATGGTAACCTTTACTCAGGAAATATTTTATGCATCTGATCATGTGGATAGTGATCCATGAAAGGTTTATGTGATAATAAGTTGGTTGTTCTTTAATGTGGCACAAAGCTGTGGTCCTTTAGAGAGTTTAAAGCAGTAAGAAAAAAAAAGTTAGGTTGCTTTCCAATCATTATTGTATTCCAAACTTGTATGATGTTTATAATGGTTTTATGTTGTTATTGTTGCAGAAAAGCTTTATCAGAGTCCCAAAAAAACTGTGAAGAGCTGAGCGGAAGATTAAAACATCAGCATTTGATCAATGCAGCAAATAGCTCTAATAGGCCTGGTGGTCTTTGCTTAAATTGTGCACAGCATGAAGCAGTTCTTTCCCAGACTCATTCAAATGTCCATATGCAAACCATTGAAAGACTAACAAAGTAAGCAGATGGACAGTTCTGAATTTTAAAAAACCCAGAGTATAACAATTGTAACAAAACATTTCATGAAAATCAGTATTTTTAGTGCAATTGTAAGGAATCTTTACAAAAGCATTATTCCTCTTAAGAGTATCTTCCTGCTCTTAATAGAGTGCTTTATTTGATTGTGGAATGGTTTTTAAATGAGTCTCTAAGCTCCATTTCACATACAGCTTCCATTTTCCTTTAACGGAACAAGACGTCTTCATACAGCACTTCTGCTTGGTAAGAACCTAAAAAGGCTCAGTATTTATCTATACTCCCAACCGAATGAATGGAGCCATCAAGTAAATATAAGTTTAAGTTTACATTTACATTAGGTTTATCCAATCCATACTTTACAAATGGTATGTTTACATGGATATGTGATTAAAAAATGGGAATCATTGATTGCAAAAAAAGGTGATTCAGAAATAAACAGTAGGATTTTACCAACGGAATGAGGATCTGCCCCAGTTTCATTTTCTCTGTTTTCTAACCATCGTATTTAACAATTGAAATCAGAGTTATAAGCAATTGACGATAACTACAGCTGTACAAATAATTTGTCTGCCATATATGTATTACAAGCAAAGGCATGTACATGTCCCAGGAAACCACACCCAACCAAGCACCATATAAATAAGATGCATAGAATAGCCCAAAGCACACATTCTGGTAGAGAGAATTCCCGAAGGATAGGTCAGAAATTGGTCCAAAAGCTCGGAAGTCTATATTTCTGGTCCCAATGACTGACCCAGATTGGATCTTGCATATGTATATATGTATTATTTATTCCTACTTATTTTAGGCAATCTTTGAGGGCTTGGGCGGCTGCAATTTAGTCTTATGAAAATCTGCAGGTTTATAGGAAGCTTTCTGTTCATGCTATAATATCATTGAAAATAATAGAGCTATATTTTTTCTAATTTTTTTTCTGTTTGGTTTTGATGGGCATGGGAGTAGGAACCTTCTAGGAGACAAATTTCTTCCTTCTCTACCCTTAAACTGTCCTTCCATCCAAAAAAGCAGCTGGAAATTAATTATTTTCAGCAGCAATTGGTGGGGGAGAGGTCTTTGGAAGGGTGCTGTGGCTATACCCAGGTTATCCCTTCCCGATCTGGAATCTAAACTATTTATTGTAGAACCTTTGCTAATTTACAACTTAACATGTAAAGATGTGGCAAAGTCTGCCTATTTTTTCTAAAAAAAACAAAACAAAACCTGGTATAAATCTAATGCAATCTCTTCTGTATAATACCTTAGAAATGTTACTAAATGTTAATGTTGCTCTTTATCTCGCTGAAGTATCTCCTACCTGTCTCATGTATTGATCTTTCTTCTCTCTTTTTTTAAAGAGAGAGAGATGAGTTAATGGATGCCCTTTCTACAATAAGAATAAACTTAAATGAAATGCAACAGAGGGAATGCAAAGATTATGAACAAGTGAAACAAGCAGTACACATGACTGAAGAAGCTAATTTGGAAAGAACCAAGGTAAAATTGTGCAAAGACACAATAGTTTAGGTATCTGAAATTGTGTCTGCCATTTACAATATGCAAGAAGGCTGAAAGTAATGCTTTGTTTATGTGCTTTTGAGGGGCATCTTGCTGGCTACTTTAGGCTTTGAATCCTAGATTTAATGGACTCTGTCCTAATCCATTAATATCTTTGATGATGTTTGGTGAATAGTACTAAGTGGTCCATGTACTAAAGAAAAATTACTTTGCTGCCTAAACTCCTTTCTATTATTAGACTGACTTTCAAATAAACGTTTGAAATGCTCTATCCATAAATGCACCTCTCATTCCTCATCCATGATCTTTTACCATGTTAAAGAGATAATCCTATACAGGTTTAATGTAACTCCCTATACCTATAGGTAGCGGTTTGGGTACAATAGACATGAAGGGTTTTATGAATTGTGGGCTACACCTAGGTAGAAAATGGTTGTGGCCAGATTCTTTGCTCAAAGGAGCAAAGAAAAAAGTGATAGAAGAAGTAATTTTAAAACTGTTTCTGCGTGTACTCCCCCAAGAACTGGCTAAAGGCCTTTCCTTTAAATCATCTCTTTCTGGGATTTCAGCAGGGTGGGAGAGAGAGGCTAAGAAGGGACCCTTCTTGTTTCATAGGCTGAAAAGACATCGGGTGATTTGTACTTTCACACTGGCAAGATTTGTAGCATAGCTTTATAATACACTAGAATTAGCTTATCTGGTTGGATTGCTGTTAGGTGTACGTGATAAGGCTGACAGGTCCTCTATATTCCATCATTTTAGAATAGATGTTCTTTTTATCCAAAAGTCACTGAGGAGTTGGAAGGCTCATAGTTTTAATAAAAACAAACATTGTAATGCCCTCTAAAATATGTGGTTTAGCCATATCTAAGTTACAACGTATGGTTTTGGTTGGTGTACTTCAAAAAGTAAATAGTAGAACTAGAAAAAGTGCAGAAAAAAGGTAACCAAAGTCGATCCGGGGAGGCCTTTAGTTTGGAAAATATGTGAATGGTGAAGATGAGATTGAGGTGGATAAACTCATGCAAGCCATGGAGAAAATGACAAGGAACTGGGGCACATAATAAAAAACTGATTGGAAGGCAGTTAAGACAAATCCATGTATTTACAAATAGTTCTCGACTTACAAATCATTTAGCAACTGTTTGAAGTTACAGCAGCATTGAAACAAGTAACTTAAACTGTCACACAGCATCCCCACAATCACGTGATCAAAATTTTGATGGTCCCAGGGCCATGTGGTCACCCTTTGTGACTTTTCCAGCCAACTTTTGATATGCAAAGTCAATGGGGAAAGCTGGATTCCCTTAATGACCACACGGTTTGCTTAACAACTGCAGTGATTCACTTAACAACTATGACAAAAACCAGTCTCACTTAACAATCACCCTACTTAAGCAATGGAAATTCTGGTCCCAATTGTCATAAGTCAAAAACTACCTGTATTCATACAGCCTATGTAATGGCCATTAAGTTGAATGGCATGAGCTGGTCTCAGATACGCTGAAATCCCTTTTTCCAACTCCTTCTCCTTCCCATTTATGATCTGTCAGAAAGAGGAAGAGTTGGAATAGCCGCATTGTTTTTGATTGCCAGTGACCCATTAGCCTAGAAGTGAATTTTCTCTCTCCTCAGTTTCAAGAACTACGTTTTCATACCTTGCACTGAAAATGAAGTGCTATGGAAACAGTATCAAAGAGCTTTTCTAATGTAAGTTAAAAAGCTTATTTTAGATGTTGCCTGCTTTAGATTTATTACCTTGGTAACTACTGCCATCTGCTGTGTAATTAATATATTGCATCTAGTTGAAAGGAATTTGTGTTGGAAACAAACATTATTTTTCTAAGGGACCAAAACTGTATTGTGCAAATGGAATTCAGGTATACTCTGAAAGAATCCAGTTAGCAGTGTGCTTGTGCATGTATTCTTCATTTTCAGAGTTGAGTCTGCGTATTTGTAGAAACTAGAATCACTTTGGCCTAGAATAATTTATATTCAGTTAGTATCTGTAGATGACAAACAGACAAACAAAAATTTATGGAAATATATGTTTTTAAGGTAGCAATTATCTACCTATCAAATGTCATGTTTTAATATCAATAAAGAAAACAAAATGTGATTGTTGGAAAACTACTGAAAGGCTGTATAGGTTTAAAGGTTTGCACTGAATCTGTAAAATCGGAAAGCTGTTGTGGCATACTTGCTAAGGTGTTTGACTGGCGCTAAGGCAGGCATGTCAAACTGCCGGCCCATGGGCCGGATGTGTCACGCTGAAACTGCTCCCACCCCACTGCTGGCAATGGGGAAAAAGTCCCAATACATCACGCGACGTCACATGACATTGCAAGTTTGACATGCCTGGGCCAAGGAAACCAAGATTCTGATTCACTCTCAGCCATGGAAATGTCAACACCTCAGCACACGCTTTCTCTGACACCTTAACTTACCACACAGGGTTGTTCTTGTAGGGGAAAATTGGAGGAAAGCATGCTTTGTATGTCACTTTTGCTTCTGGAGGAAGATTGGGATAAAAGTCTAGAAAATACATCAATAATATTAAATATATTTTTGCAGATTGTCTTGAAAAATCAAAATATAAAAAATAATGGCTGGAAGGTCTCTTAATGACAAGCTAATGATTAATGAGAGCAGCATTTCTTTCATTGAGGATCATTTCTTTCATCAGCATTTCTTTACTGTCAAACAAGAAGAATAGATATGCTTTCTTTTAAGGCTGATTATGTTTCAAACAGGATTTGAGAAATAATTGCCTGTCTAATAATATTTCATTTAAAATACTAATGTCACATAAGAAAATAACATTTAAATTGAGTAATTTTGTAAATTTGGTCTCGGATTAGAACAAAATATATGCTTGAGAAGTATGATGAGAAGATGAGATAAAGTACATTCACATCTCTATTTAAAAATATGCCCCTTTATTTCTTGTCATTATCTGATATATATACTTCAAAATGTGAAATCAAAATATTTCTTGTGAAATGTGAATAGGTATTTAGAACAGACACCACCAGCATTATCACAGAATTAAAGTTCTTTGAAAGTACAAGTAGTCCTCGACTTAAAACAGCTCATTTAGTGACAGTTCAAAGTTACAACGGCATTGAAAAAAGTAACTTATGACCATTTTTCACACTTACAACCTTTGCAGCCTCCCCATGATTATGTGATCAAAATTCAGATGACCGTTGCTGCATCCCAAGGTCATGCGATCACCTTTTGAGACCTTTTGACAAGCAAAATCAATGGGGAAGCCAGATTCACCTAACAACCGGGTTACTAACTTAGCAACTGCTGTGATTCATTTAACAACTGTGGCAAGAAAGGTCGTAAAATGGGGCAACATTCACTTATGAGTGACAAATTGTTTTGTGGATATTGAAAGTATATTGTATACTTATAAATTTAAATACACTATGCATCTTTAAATATTAGTGACAGCATATTTAAGCGGTCTTACATATTTCTTTAATTTCCTTTTCCCCCAAAATTTAATGTTTGCCTTATATTAAAAGAACATATAATTTGGTTCTACAAATCTTAGAGTGGTCTTCATCATTTCCACAGGCTTTAGTTCAATGTGAACAGCTTAAAAATGAAATGGAGAGACAGAAAGATCGCCTTGAAAAAGAGTTAGCACTTCAGCTAGATAAGAGAGCTGGCGAGCGAGAAGCAGTTCGTGAAGAAATGAAGAAAGAAAAAGAAAACCTATCATCACTGGTATTTTCCTATCTTTTAATTACTTTGAAGTACAAGCAATTTTGGTATCTGCTTGTTGTTTTTAAATAGGTTTTACATTTATGAATTCTTGTTATGTCATTCTAAAAAAATAAAAAAATAGAAAAAAACACTGTTCTAAACACTTGAGCTATTTGATTATATGTTTAAATAGCTTTCGCTTAGCTCCAAAAAGTTATTATGTATATCTAAATTTCCTGTTATACAAATTTGTTTCTATGAAATGGTGTAAGGAAGTTTTAAATAAAGCTTGGAATATATAGTGTTACCCACTGCTATTGTTTTATTATTTGAGAAATATGTAATCCTTACTCATTAATTCGATATGTTTTCTCAGATTTGCATTTAACAAATATGATAGGGAACAGATAGCAGAAGAGGCATGTAAACTTAATAGGAAAGAATAAAATAGATGTAAGATGTCTTTAAATTCATTTGCTTTATGGTAGAAGAAATTGCTTGGTCATTCTGCTCATTTGCTAATCCATGGTGAGTGGCAAAGAGTCATTTTGGAATTGAAACTGGAATAAGCCTAGAAATTTGATAATTGGATAGGCAAGAAAAAATAATTTAAAATTTTGACTTCAGGACTCTTCTGAGATTTCTTCTACTGAAATTTAATGGCACAGGCTTACTGTATACATGAAACTTAACAACAGGAACAAAAGTTGGAAAAATGCTGAAAATCCCAGCCTTATGATCTATCAGAACTTATAGCCCTCAAATACAGCATTTTAAAAATTGTAAAATTATCCTCTAGCTTCAAAAACAATAGACAGTAAATCTACTGAATATGGAGAAGAATATGAATATGGAAAGGCAAGAAAAACCAAATGTACAGTTGGTCAAATCTTGGTTATAAGTTACTATTTTAACCAGAAATCTAAAGCATAGCTGTCTCATTGGTGGTCATTTGCTAATTTGACCCAGAATAAAGTCTTGGTGTTGAAAGCTCATGGGTATAAAGTGTTTGTATACAGAAATCCAGAGAGAGAAATAGATTGGATTCAAACTTATAATAACAAAGTATGTCATTAGGCGTAGTGGTTGGTTTACTGATGGATAAAGATACTTAATATAAAATGTAATAATTTTTATCTATAAAATAAGTGAGTCACAGAAAGATGTGGCAAACTAGGATAAATTGGAAATGGTGTTAGGTAGGATCATGGAAAACTATCTCCATGGTTTGTAGGAGTTTTATCCATAAAGTAAATAATAAAATGTTCACTCTATAAAATTAAACAGAACTACCCTATAAGCAAATTATATGTAATCAGATAACTTGAGTCAATTTCTTAAACTAAATCAAAGGGTTGAGATTTGAGAAAGGTAGCGAATAAACAAAGACTGGCTAAGAAAAGAAAGATCATAAAATTTAACTTTTGTTATGAGGGTGACAGCATTTTATCATTTTTCCCCCCAGCAAGATTCTGGATTAATCATTCTGAACATTTCCAGTGTTTGTATGTTTGGAGGGCAATGGCTGTTAGCATAGTTTTGGCCTATATATTTACTATAGTTATCTGTTTGGTTTGCTCAACAGAGAAGGAAGTTATCTCTCCTTTGTTATGTATAGAAGATACAAATAATAATAATCAAGCCTTTTGTTTTGATAATCCACTAACTTTTCCCAACTGGAATGTCATGTCTTAAACAACATGGAATCGTTGAGCCAGGGTTGTCTGGCTGTTATCAGTCAAGCATATGGCACCAAAAGACACGTCAACAAGAAGCCAATACAACAGAGTTCTACTATAAGAGGCTTATAGTAAAATTAAGAGGCTTAAAACTTAAGCAGCATTTTTATTAATATAAATATTAGTAATATTAGTAATATATTAACATACTAATTCAAGCATCAGGACCCTAATATACCAATACTAAACCTAACCTCCAAACACTCATTTACCATTTCTGACTGCCATTGCAAAAGATTTGCTTCTACTAACTCTTAGCCTTTTAGTCAGATGGGCAAGGACCATGCAATCCTATCAATAATTTATAAATTGAATTCAAACATTGGCCTCTATTAATTAGCTCTAAATTGCAGTTAATTAGATAGCAAAATTAAAAAAAATCTTAATCTACTGTTAACCCATGTTATGGCAGAAGTATTTTTTTTACTCAACATTTGCAGCTAAAAATCTTACGTACTAAACAACCTGGAAATGGCACATCCTTGTACTTGTCAGCATATTGTGATTATAACTTGTTTTATTTTAATTTATGCTTAATTTGTTGTATTTTTAATTAAAAAACTTTTTAACTAAAGCGTTGGCCATTTTGAAAACCTCATTGTTTTAAATGTAGTTCCAGCATTTGATTTCAAGTTGTTAAAACATGTTTTGATTTTTAATTATTATTATAACATTTATTTACTTTCATTATAGTACAGACAGTACTTTCTACATTAAATATTCTTATATTGGGCCACTAAAAGTTTCAATATGTTCTGCAGGGTATTCATTTTGTTATTTATACAACAGGTAAAATTCTGGCAATCCCAATAAAATAATGATTTCCAATTTCATTTTGAATGAATTTATCAGAAACTTTTTCAGGCAGAGCAGTTGACCCTATCAAAGTGCAAAATAATAACAGCTAAATAAAGGATTGCATTATCATCAATTTAGGCCTCCTACAGGCATTTGATGGAAGGAATATATACGAGTTGCAAAGAATGAAACCTTGTTTGCCAGCTTTTAGAAGCGAAGTCAATCCTATCTACATAACCTTTTGCCTGCAAATGTCATTTCAGGTAATGTCTTTATCTTTTATTTCAGGTAATGTCGTTATCTCAGAATGTTGCTGGTCTGGAGTCTCAGATTGACAGGATTACAAGGGAAAAGCTCTCCCTCACTAATCAGCTGGAAGAAGCTCAGAACCACCGTGCTTCTCGTGAAATGGAAATGAATAAGGTAGAATAGTTTTTGAAAATACAGAAGAGGCGGTTTTCACTAGCTCCCACTTAAACTATATAAATTAACTTTTAACAGCTTAGACTCGTTTGAACTGCGGCAAATAAATTGGATATCTAAATAAATAACTGATGCAGCGAGGGCCTATGAGCTTTGCCAGCACAAAGGAAAAGTAGCAGAGGATTTACAGTAAGTTCGGTCAATAAATAGCTTTGCAAGTAAGCGCCAAATAAAAAACTAAAAACCTAAACTTATTGTCAGTAACGTAACATTACAATATTTTATGTGGTCTGTAGCTGAATAAGAGTCCAGCTTCAAAAGTCTTCGATTTCAAGAAGCTGGTTGCTGAAACAAAGTCAGTATCAGCTTACAGCCCATGTCAGAATCTATCCTGATAGATCCTTCATCTGGATGTTGGTTCTGGTATATTGTTACAAGCTGGATTGACAGCAAAGCAGAATGTTGACTGCAGTACATTGCAATGCATATTTTTTTTAGTTTACTGTATTCCTCTATTTGCTTTAGCTTTAACATGTGTAAAAGTTATATTTCAAACAAATTTCTTAAATTCCTTTCACTTAGAGATTAAAAATATAGGAACATTTTAATTGTGTGCAATTACAGATTAATTATTATAATTATTATGATGCACATCTACTTTATTGATTTTTTAGTTCTTACTAGAGATAACGTTTATTCTTTAAATTTTGCCCTTTAAAGGGTAGCCTTCCTATCCTAATACATTCTAATTACATATTCCTACTTTTTAATAATGAAAGGGGCTAATTTTGTAAGGAAAAGTGTTTCTTACTGATTGGCGTTCCTATTAATATTTTTAAAATTAACTCCTATTACTCTTAGTATTTATTTTACTGTGATGGAGAAACATTGCTGAAAGTGGAATATAAGAAGTTCTAATGATTGAAATAGCAAAGAGAAAAAGATACCAGCGAAGAACAAATCTAACATCAGCAGTATTTCAAACATTTTGAAGTCTGATGACAGAATTTTTTTAAGTGGCACCATTTATTGTTATCCATTGTCTGGATCAAGTATCAATCTTGGCAAATTTAAAATGTGTGCACTTAAACTCTTAGCATTCCCCAGTGGACTATCCTGACTACCGTGGAGAATTCTGGGAGCTGAAGTCCACCCATCTTAAATTTGCCAAAGTTGAGAAACACTGTCTGGGTAAAAGATTTGCACTTTCCTTAAAATATAAACCCTAATTTAAGCTAAGAGTAGCCAATTTGCATCTATCCTATATGATTCGATCACAGTTCATTTATCTGGTCACCAGAGCCCCTTACACTATTTTTTCTAAATTTGGCATCAAAATTGTAATTTTGGGTATATGATTTTTTGCCCTTTTTGTTGAATTAAATAGGTTAAGTAAATGACAATTTTGTGTAAATCACCTAAAGCCTCCTAATTAATCAAGGGTGTAACATTTCAGCCCTATCGATTAGTGATAATGTCATTGTATCACTTCCATATAGTCCTGCAAATCTTAGATACTTTTTCTGAAAAAGGAAGGTCCCACAAGAAAAAATTGTTCACCTCAGAGTTATATGGTGTGAAGAGAATTCTAATCTCTGTATCTTAATGATGTATGAAATATTTGTGAATTCTCCTTGTTTTCAAAAAGTGCCCCATTCCATCAACTTTTCTTTTCCTAGAAATTTTTTTCTTTTTGCGCTGAGGATGGGAGGGGGAGAAGGAGTTGCAATTACATTGGGATAGAAATTGAAATATAATCATTTTCTTTCCAGTTACATTACAATAAAATTCCTTCAACATAGTGACATGGGATGTCATCCTCTTACCTCATAAATAGGAATACGTTCTCCCCTCCCTCTTTCCCTCTACTACTCTTAAAAATAACTGATTAATTCTTATTGCCTATGGATTATGCTTGTTGTATAATCTCTGCATTTCTGGAGTTGATTAATGATGGATATATTTTGGACTAAACAGCAACAGTGAATTTGCTGGCTATATGGCCACTAATGAAAAAATAATAATGGGACAAGGAGATCTGGGGCTGCTATGTAGAGCATCCCTCTAAAGCAGGGGTATCAAACTGCCGGCCTACAGGCCGGATGCGTCATCCGGAAGCCACGCCCACCCCATTGCCGGCAATGGCAAAACTGCCCCAATACATTTAACGACGTCACGTGATGTCGTGAGTTTGGCATGTCTGCTCTAAAGCATCATTTTTAAAAATAGGAGTACCATATAAAAACTTTACAGAATGCATTGCAAATGATGAAATAATAAATATAGTCACTAGAGGGCATCAAAAGTTCTCCTCTAAACAAATACTACTTTGTGGAGTCCTAAAACTGCAGGATGTTATCTATTTGATCTAACAGGTGTGTGGAGAAATACGTTACGAATTGAATCAGACCAAAATGAAGAAGGATGAAGCAGAAAAGGAGCACAGGGAGTATAGGACAAAAACAATAAGGGAACATGAAATTAAAGATCAGGTAAGAGAGAATACTCGCAATTTGTAGAAAAATGAGTTTTTCCTTCCTAATAAGTATTGTGAGGGGGTTCTTCTGAAAAGAAATCAATGCATTATATTTTAGTACTAGTAAAATATTTTATGATAAGAGATTTTTTCCTTCCAATCTTAACATACCCTTTTCATGCATGCATGAACGTTGTCTGTGTGTATATTTATTCTATGATATAGTCATTTGTTGTATCTAAAAAATTAACACAGTATATCCAACTATTTCCTGAACTGCTTGCATTCCTAAGCATGAAATAAATTTTATTTTTGTATTCTAAAGTTAATAAAAACTAATTAAATTTTAAACTAGTCAATTAACTGCTGATTAATATCAGATATTTTCAAGACTTTCTTGTTTGTTGTCTCATACAAAGGAAGTTTATTAATATTGGGCTAAACTAATTATACATGAAGTAGTTGAACTATATATACATTTGTAGTGAAACCTATGGAATCCTGTATTAAACATAACTTCTACATGTAAAAGAAACCCAGAGATATTTATTCGCTCGAAAAGGAAATATGATTTAACAAAGAAACAACGAAATATTTAATTGTTTGAATTACTTTATTTTCAAAATAATCATGTTATTACCGTTTAAAACAGCTGATGTTCTTTTAAATTTTTTGTAGTATTTATGAAATTAAATTAAACTACAAATCAGGACCTTTTCTTTTCTCTCCAACAGTCTTTTTGGATCCTTACTACTCAGCTGTGTCCAGTAGCAAGCACTTTCAAATCACACAAATGAGAGCATACAATATCCATGCCTTTCACTGCTTACTGCAATTTATTGCATGGCATAGTCTTCTAGAAGATTTCCCAGTCCTCAGGAAAAGCTTTGTGGTGGGGCTGAAATGGGTTGCAAGAAGGGGTTAGTTAAAAATGAATGCATCAAGCAGAATTAAAGTACAATCTAAGGGTGCAGTCACTTCAAACCAGTACAGTACTTCAGAAGTTTGTCACAACCTCCACAAGGCCTAGTGGGGCACAAATAAAACAGTTTAATCTTCTTTATTAAGATAAAATGAATAGTTTTAGAAATATGGGCAACACATTTGAATGGCCTGTAAACATACTGATTAATTTTTGGATGAAAGGTTAAAAAAAGTTATAAGAACAATTGAAGAATTTCTTTTCTACGCCATGGTATTATCAGCATGGTAATAATAATAAATATATAAGACATGATATGTTCAGATTGTACACAGAATGCTGGCATAGTATACATAGGTATATAAAGGCATTACAATTGAATGTTGAAGGCTTTAGATATCATGCATTGATATTACCGTCTCAAATGTGTTAGACATCCATAACAAGAAGTGAAGATTAGATGGGAATACTAATTAATGCTCTTCATATTTATGGAATGTTCTAATGATTTTCCTAAATACCTAGGGAGTATGAGAAGAGGAAAAACAGGGCTCTGTTGATGTGCAAAAGAATCCAGTCCATTGTCCTTTAAAACAGCATTTGGTAAACGATGGTTTAGGTGTGACATAAATAATTCTCTGTGGCATGTAAAAATAGCTGGATTTGTCTCAATTCCTCAAAAATTTGTTATACTTTTTGAAGTAAGGTTTGTTCTGTTGCATTTCTTCAATGGTTTGTCAACTTCCTTGCATGCAGTAGGCATGGTGAAAAAATAATTGTTGAAAAAATGCATAATTAGGAGAAATTTATAGAATGTTCATATTTAACTTTAAAAACTTTGCCGTTGCATTCTGTACCAATTAGAATTTTCAAAGCCTCTCTAAAGTGAACTCCATTTGAAATTCATTATATTAGTAAATGGAGATCTGGGCAAAAGTAGTGGAAGTCCATGGAAAGGCATATTTATAACAAAAGAAAGGACTTCTAATGTTTCCATCTAAAACATGAATAAATGTTGTCAAAACATATTTTTTGCCTTTATTTATAGACCCTATACAATCTATCTTTCTTTCTTTCTTTCTTTCTTTCTTTCTTTCTTTCTTTCTTTCTTTCTTTCTTTCTTTCTTTCTTTCGTATAAACTTCCATTCTGAGAAGGATGGATAAAATGTCTTACCAAAATGGAACCAAACACATCTATAGCTTTGCACTTTGGAAATACTTCAGGGAAATGGAGAATGGCGTCGCCTACCTCAGTGCAATGATCTGGGATGCTTTTGAAATCTTTCATGCTTAATTTTCATTTCATAATTCAGTTAAGATCAAATTTATATCACTGCTCAGATGGCTATGGAAGTGCTAAATATTTGAAGATCCTTACAAGAATGGTAAAACATTTTTCTCCCTGCAACAAAGTTGCATTTTTTAACTTCAAAGCAGAGATGGAAGAGTACTCCTCATTACATGTAAGAGGAATTTGCTCTTTTAGTTACATAGAACTGATACAGCAACAGAACAATTGTGTTTGCTGATAACTTGTTTCACCTCCTTGCCCCTTTGTATTTGCAGCTTGAAGTGTCTGCCCTGCAATAGGACCAACCTGCTTTGTACAAAGTACTCAATGACTCCATGTAAAATAATTCAGACTTCTACTGCCCAGACCTTCTCTGTTTTTAATTATTTCTATCATTTGTATGTGACTATAAGTTTTTCTAAATCCTCAGCTAGTTTAATTTTAAAGAATTACTTGGTTTTAGCCTGAATAGGCTTTGTATAGCTCAGGGGTCAGCAACCTGAAACAGTGAAAGAGCCACTTGGAACCGGTTCCCTCACAAAAGGAAAAACTGGGAGCCGCAAGAAAATGTGTGCGCATGCATGTACATGCGCACATGTGCAGAACAGGGTTTAAAGAGTGGAGCCAAGCCGAGATATGCACCTACCCTGCATATTTGAATTGATTGGTTGAACTTCAGCTATACTATAGCCGAATCTTGAATTATAAGCAGTTCCAAAATAGGTCTTGCTAAAATAACTAAGGCCTAGATACCAGGCTTTGTCCAATAAAGTATGACAAAGGAAACTTTTCTTTCCCTTGTATATGGAGATTCTCAGTCATCCAGGTAATGGTTGTCCCAAAGTTACTTTTTCAGGAGGCAACTGGACTTCCTTGTTTTTATTTGAAGACGTTTCGCTTCTCAACCAAGAAGTTTCTTCAGCTCTAACTGGATGGTGGGGAATGGAAGGATTTGTATTCCTTGCAGACAGCTGGTCATTTGTATTCTTTTAGAGAGTCATTGAGGCCATTCGACCCCACCAATCATCAGCTGAAGAAGCTTCTTGGATGAGAAGCAAAACATTTTCAAAGAAAAACAAGGAAGTCTGGTTGCCTCCTAAAAAAGCACCTTTGGGTTTCCTTTCCCTTCTTCTTCATTTAAAACATTCATCAGCTTGAGGATGGTACCTCCTCGATGAAAGCTCAACTTTTATTTTTTTCTTTGGGAGTTTGCAGTCAGTATGAACCCAGAAGGAACCCAGACTTCTCAGCTTTTTCTTCCAGCCTTTCCAAATTAACAGATACGTGCCTGTTCTCTCGATGTCCTTGTAAGGCAGTTGTATTGTATTTAAATTATGGTTCTCGCTAGCCTGAAGTCACCAACCCTGTATACAGTGCACTTCAAACATTAGATTACATTTGTTTTTACACTTTCTTTGATATATACTCCATATGAATAGTTTATCGAGATACTTTAGAGGTGAATGTGTCCAAGCCTTTTATGTATAATGGAATCTCAGGTTTCTTGTATAATAAAAAAGGATACAAGAGTTTTCAATTAGCTGGAAAAGTTTTCTCCATAGTGACTTTAATTAATTTAAAGAACTGAAGAGATTTACTGTCTAATTCAGTCAGTATTATTGTGTACAGATCATTTTAGCAAGTGGACAAGGACATCTGAATAGAGGAGTTCTTTATTCCCAAGTCATAAAGGGTTTTAAGATTTAGCATTAATATTTTGAAATAGACCATAGTCTGAAAATTATTTCACCTGAACAATATACATTTAGCATTTTTTCATCTGTACCTTCTGCTAATTTCAATTTTCAACTTTTCTGCAAAGTCTACTTATTATAATCTAATCTGGAGATTAAGAGTCAAAATGATTGAGGTTAGCTGGCTTTGCTAACTGAGATTCTGTCTGTAACGCCTGAAATTGCTAAAAGATTTTCCATTACCAAAAATAAAGGAGCATTCTAAAAATGTAAATCAGTAAATTAGTTCATTCTTTATTTTATTTATTTATTTATTTATTTAATTTGTATACCGCCCTTCTCCCGAAGGACTCAGGGCAGTGAACAGGGCAATACATAAAAACAAGATACAAAAATTAAAAATTATTAAAAAGTAATTAAACAGTGCCCATAATAAATTAATACAGATTAACAGTTAAAATCCATTTATAAAATCCAACCCCGTCCCATCAGGCCAGGCCAGCTTGTTCAAAGAGATGGGTTTTAAGATCGCGCCGGAAGGAGCGGAGATCGGGCGCCATCCGGAGCTCGACCGGAAGATGGTTCCAAAGATCCAGTGCACCCACAGAGAACGCCCTCCCCCTGGGGGCCACCAGTCGGCATTCTTTGACCGGTGGCACCCTGAGGAGGCCCTCTCTGTGGGAGCGTACTGGGCGGAGGGAAGTTGACGCCGGCCGCAGGTGCTCCCCAAGGTATTCCGGACCCATGCCATGTAGGGCTTTGTAGGTCATTACTAACACCTTGAACCTCACCCGGAAGACAACTGGAAGCCAATGCAGCTCGCGGAGCAAAGGTGTGACATGGGAGTGTCGGGAAATTCCCAACACAACTCTCGCGGCTGCATTCTGTACCAGTTGGAGCCTCCGAGTGGTCTTCAAGGGTAGCCCCATGTAGAGAGCATTTATGCATTGACAATTGTAGATACCTCATATTAACTAAACTCAATTCAGTGATTTGGCTTTGATCCAGTCCTATTCTGACCCCAGGCCCTACTTTCTCAATGGACATGTATAAATTCATGTTAACTGCATATTAATGATACCTCATTCACTCAGTTATTTTTATATGTAAAGATCCCCATTTAGTGATTACAATTGGGATTGATAACTTGGTTATTAAGCAAAGCAGCTGATAAGTGAAACTGCAGTTTGCTTATTATCTTACTTCAGCTTTACAGACCTGAACAGGTCAGAAATTTTAACCTTTTGGTTCTAAAGTTTCTTTTTCATCACCATTGTTAACTATGAACAGTTGCCAAACAAGGTAATCACTAAATGAGGATTACCTGTACTACAATATAGCAATGAGGGAAAATTCTGTAAAGTTCCATTTAACATAAATGATATAAATAAAGAAATACCTACCACTACTTTTCAAAATTAGTCATCTATTAAGTATGAAACTATTATAATATGTTACCACAGATTTCAAACTTGTACATTCTATCCAGAAAGAGCAAAATATTATTGAAAATTCTGATTGAATTAGTGAATTCTAACTCGGATTATATCATATGGCTGGAAGGGACCTTGGAGGTGTTGTAGTCCAATCCCCTGCCCAACCTAGACAAA